>NC_056751.1:580392096-580730312 GCF_019279795.1 Protopterus annectens | reverse complement strand
AACCTTTCTGTATATCAACAGCTAAGAAACCAAGCTAAAAAAACAAATCAGGAAAGATAAACAAGCTTACTTTCTAACCTGTCAACAGACGCACGTAAACAACCCCAAAACATTCTGGCAAAGCATTAATTATCTTCTTAGCCCAGGTCACTCCTCAACCCCTGCCTCTCTTACCTAATTGTTACTCATTTCAACTCTCATTTTGTACGTACCATAACCTCTCTGCTAAATGATCAACCTAACAAACCTCTTACTCTCCCCACTCCTTCTCCTGACAATCACTATCCTTTCACTTCCATCCAAACCAGTACATAAAAACACTTCTATCCAAGCCTAAAGCCCTGTCGCCTCGCAGCTGACCTACTTCCTAATGAATTTTTAAAAATCTCCGCTCCCTCCATTGCCTACCCTATATCAATCCTAATTAATAGATCAGTCTCTGAAAACTATGTCCCAACTCTATGGAAAATATCCTACATCATTCCCCTTCACAAAGGTGCTTCTTCCAGAGAACTCGCTAACTACTGTCCCATTGCCATCCTTTTCCCCCCTTGTAAAAATTTTAGAAAAGTGTATCCGCAATCAACTCTTCAACCATTTCCTTACTAATAACCTATTATTCAGTTGGCTTTTGACCCAAACATAGTACTAACACTGCCCTGTTATCATTCACCAACACTTATTCATTATCTGTTAAATGAAGGCCAAGTGGTGGTCTCTGTCTTTTCTTTTTGTCCAAGGCATTTTAAACAGTTTCTCGCCAACAGCTGCTTAAACTTTCTTCATATGGCGTCAATTCCTCATCCCTGTCCTGGTTCCATAGCTATCTGTCCAACCGCCAGCAGGCAACTAAGTGGAAAAACAACCTATCCTCCTTGCTCTCTGTCTCTGTCGGTGTACCCCAAGGTTTAATACTTGGCCGTTTACTCTCTAGCATATTTACAAATAACCCCAACTCCGCAACTAAACTGGCCTCCATTGTACAATATGCAATGATGCTTCTCTCATCTGCTCAGCCCCCTCACCCCAAGAACTTCAAGAAAAAATGCAATTATTCTTTCAAGACATGGAAAGGCACCTCTCTGAACACCAACTCATTCTAAACCCAAACAAAACTAAGGTAATAGTCCTCATTAATAAAAAATCCATATCAAGCCAGTTTCCACTATCAGTTCTCTCGTCAAATGGTTCCAGGATAGTCCCCACCAACCAGACTAAACTTCTAGGTGTCACAGTAAATGAAAATCTAAAATTTGACAAACATATTTCTCTGACTATCAAAAACGTTCATATCAAACTTGGCGGCCTCTATAGGGCCACCTTCCCTAACCCACAGTGCTAGACTAGCCACTGTTCAGACACATCTGCTCTCTACTATCCGGCTCTCTCATATACAAACCTGTGCAAGTCTGACCTCAGTAATCTAGAATCCTGTTATAACAAAATTGCCAAATTTGCTTCCAATCTTCCATAAAGGACCCACCATTGTACTGCTCTTTCTCAGCTCAACTGGCTTGAACTCCCTAACCTGTTATCACCATGTCCCACAAAATTATCCACCAACCCAGCAGTCTCCCTGCTCTTGCTAACCTTCTCCAACCTAGTTTGTCTTAGGGCCCTCAGATCTTCAGATAAACTGATGCTACAGGTGTCCCACACCCGCAACCAACATGGCGACTCCCTCTATTCCTACAAAATTGCCAAACTATGGAGCACTGTCCCTCAGCACATCACACAAAACCCTAATTATCAAGAATTCAGAAAACTCTTAAAACTCCACCTTTCTAATCATAGGCTTTGTTCCTGCTATTCTCCAGGATAACTTCATCCAGGCTCTCTATTACTTTCTGTTCTTCCCCCATATGCTGTAATAACTAATTCATAAATTTTGTTCACTGTTGTTTAACTATATACCTCTGTACAGATTCCTCACAATGTTGTTTGCAAGATGTCCTTCATGGATGCATCTGCAGTCATAACAAATGGGTTGTCCTGTCGTCAGGCAGCCCTTCGGTCGGCTGGATTCCAAAGTCTGGGTCCGGCTTCGGCTGATGTCGCACTTCACCCGACGTCATCTCTGCTGGTCTTCGGGTATAAAGGCATCAGCCGACGCCATTTTCCTCAGTCTTTCTTGCCGCGTGGCGCCCGAAGCAGAAGCTGTTCGCAAGTGCAGGTCGGTCAGATCCAGAGATTACTACTACCGAATACTACCAAGACTTCTAAAAGCTAAGTACCCCGTTGGGGACTCTTTCTTGCCTCAGCCGATGTTAGAAAAAGTCAATAACTGTTTAACTTGTGGGAAACAAATACCTCATAAAGATTTCCACTCTTACTGTCTGCCTTGCTTAGGCCCAGACCACGACGTAGCAGCCTGTTCGCCTGTGCTTCCTTCAACCGGCAACGCTTAGGTGTCGGTCGGAGTTTGCTGAACAGTTTTTCGCTCAGATTTTGCGTACATTATGCCGCCGGATCCTCCGACTACCCAAATTGTTAAAAACGCAAAGAAAAGACCGACACTTTCGCGGTCCGCGGTTTCGGCCGAAACCACGGTTAAGCAAGCCGCAAGTGTCTCGGTTTCGGCCGAAACCGAGAAAACTGGTCAATCTTCAGCCGAATCCATGACTACTACTGAGGCTCCTGCTACCTTACTTGAATCGGCCTCAGAAATTTTGCCTACAACTGTGGTTCCTAGTGATTTATCAGACACCATCCCTTTGGATGTCTCTACTCCAGCACGTGGTGCTGCTAGGCCTCCTGCAGCCATGTCTATTAAGGCCTTTGCCAGGGCTAAAGCAGCCAAATCTGTTAATCAGTGCCTGTTAAGCCCCCCTCACACAGGCCCACTTCAAGTTCACAAATGCTTACTCTGGCAGAAGATTTAATATCCTTAATTAGGGGATCCCAATCTCACCCAGACAGGGCCTCTCAGCCCCCAGAAAAGAGACCTAGAGCAGAGCCCCCCGAGCCAGTGTCCACTGATGATTCTGCGGATGACTCAGACATTACAGACCAGCCAGAGGCTCCTTTTTCTACTTATGAAGATTCCGATGCTGAAGAATCCATTCCAGCTACCTCTCCACCAGAGGAATTTTCCTTTGGGGAAACCTTACATGCCATGAGAGAACAATTCCAATGGCAGGGACAAGATTTCTCAGATTCAAGAAAAAGGCTTAGGACCTTTCTGCACTTACCACAACATAGGCCCTTAGCTATACCTCCTGTACTGCCTGTTGTGGATGATGCATTTAATGATGTTTGCACTGCTCTTGATTCTTTACCTCCAGCCCCTGCCAAACCAGATAGATTTTACAGGGTGCCAGACACTCATCACCACCTATACAAGGCTCCACTTGCAGACCCCGAAACTATATCCCAGGGGCCTAAGGCAGTAGCCTCGACCACAGCAAAAAACCCTACTCCTTCTGAAAGGGAATCCAGGTCCTTGGAGATGGGGGGAAAAAAGTTTACACCTCTGCTACACTCTCAGCTAGAGCTCTAAACTGTCAGTTTCATATGATCCAATACCAAGAGTTTATGCTTGATCAGTTAACTAAAAAACTGTCCTCTGATGAATCCTTAGATAAGAAATATGTATTAGAAATGGTGAATAACATCCAACAGGTTAGTAACCATTCCTTAAAATGTGGCTATGATGCACTGGAGGCTTCATTTAGATCAGCCATGACTGGCACAGTGATAAGAAGGCATGCATGGTTGAAAGAACACGTCTTACCGGATCATGTTAAAGCAAAGCTATTAGATGCTCCTATGGATAAGGCCAGTCTATTTGGTACACCTGCCCAGCAAGTAATGAAGAAAATGGAAGAAAAGGCAAAATCTGTACAAACAGTTAAAGATTTCTTACAGGTTCAGCCCCCAAGGTTTAGCAGGAACTGGCCTGCTAAAAATTGGTCCTTTCCTGACTCCACAAGATCCCAAAGGGGCAGGAATAGACGCTCTAGAGGCAGAAATCAATCCAGAGGAGGTGCCTACAGAGGACGACAGTGGCAAGGCAATAACCGAGGCACAGACACAACCACTGCCACTGCAACAGGACAATCACAGTGACTTGGCTCTGACACCGCCTACCAGGGAGCAAATAGCAGCACCTTTAGGCGGAAAGTTAGCCTTATTTTCGAAAAATTGGCACTATATCACAAAAGACAAGTGGATTTTGCAAACCATAGACCAAGGCTACCGATTCCACTTCCACACCTTACCAGTAAAAAGAGGAATGCCAAACCTACCTCCAAATCAAAAAATAGAAGCTCTACAGCAGATAGCGGAATTATCAAAGATGAGAGCTGTGGAAAGAGTGCCAATAACAGAACAGGGCCAAGGATTCTACTCCAGACTCTTCCTAGTACCAAGAAAAGAGAAAAGTTGGAAACCTATTCTCGACCTGTCCGTCTTAAACACATACATCATTGTCCCAAAATTCAAAATGCTGACCCTACAGCAACTTCTTCCCATGCTGGGCAAGGAGTGTTGGCTGGTAACTCTAGATCTCAAGGAGGCATACCTGCACGTCCCCATTCGACCAAATTGCAGAAGATACCTCAGATTTCTTGCAGGATCAGAGCATTATCAATTCTCAGCATTGCCCTTTGGCTTATCTACTGCGCCCAGAGTATTCACAAAATGCCTGGCATCAGTAATCGCTCACTGCAGACTACAGCCAGTCCAAATTTATCCATACCTGGACGACTGCCTGTTACAAGCGGACAACAAAAGCAAGCTGACAACAGATTTACAAAGGGTCATTTACTTGCTACAAGCCCTGGGATACACAGTCAATTTACAAAAGTCAAGGCTGATACCATCCCAAACAAGAACATTCTTGGGCAGAATTGGACACAGTAAAACAAATGGCATTCCTAACTGCAGAAAAACAAAAAGAGCTCCCTCTTTACTTCTTGGCATTAACAAAGCAGAACAAACTAACAGCAAGAAAAGTTCTGCAGGCCTTGGGCTTCATGGCATCATGCATAATCTTGGTCCCACATGCCAGACTGCATATGAGAAAGCTACAGTGGTACCTAAAGAATTTATGGTCTCAGCACAGGCACAGCTTAGAAACAGAAATCCCACTAATCCCATGCCTAAAACAGGAGTTCCTATGGTGGGCGCAAGCATGCCAGTCAAACCCAGGCTTACCCTTCCACAACTTTCGAGCAAACCAAACCATCACAACGGATGCCTCAGACCTAGGATGGGGGGCGCACATGCTGGACAATTGCATACAAGGATTGTGGACTCCAGACCAGCTGCACCTGCACATAAACCAAAAAGAAATGCTGGCAGTAAAACTGGCAATCCAAACATTCAGACCATTCCTCAAAGAAGGCCATTTGATGATAAGGACAGACAACACCACAGTCATGTGGTGCATCAACAAACAGGGAGGCACTCATTCATACCCCCTATGCAGAATGACTTTGGACCTTTGGAATCTGGCTCTCAGCTACAACATCCAGTTACAGGCAATATTTGTGCCGGGAAAAGGGAACACCCTAGCAGACATGTTAAGCAGAACCACCTCGGATGCTCACGAATGGATGCTACACCCGGACATCTTCAAGGCCATCACAAAGAAATGGGGAATGCCACAAATAGATCTATTCGCTTCCCCACTCAATCACCAGCTCAAAAAATTCTGCACAAGGACATTCCACCCACTTGCATGGAAGGTGGACTCTCTATCCTTCAGCTGGACAGGCCTGACAGCATATGCATTTCCACCTCTTCCCTTGATACACAAGGTACTACTGAAAATCAAAGAGGAACGCCCAAGGATAATCCTGATAGCTCGAATTGGCCAAACAACACTGGTACCCATTGCTGAGGAGCATGTCTCGGAAAGAATGTGGTCAATACCCTGATGCCTTTGATGTTAACTCAGAACAACTACAACATCATGCATCCAAACCTAAAAACCTTGCAACTGACTGCCTGGAACATCACATAGCAGCAACTAACCCAGACCTTTCACAAAGGGTTAAAGACATTATCCTTGAAGCCCGCAGACCTTCAACAAGAAGGAACTATGCAGGAAAATGGAAAAGGTTTGTCATTTGGAGTACTGAAAGAGGAAAAGATGTGTCGAACATAGATATTGCTAACATTCTGGAGTACTTGGCAGAGCTTCTACATACAGGCCTGTCCTATTCCTCCATCAAGATACATGCATCAGCTGTCTCAGCAGAATACAGCTTCGATCCACCTGTCTTTTCGCATCCTCTACTCAGGCAGTTCCTCAGAGGGATCAAGAATGTAAAACCTCCTAGGAAACCGCCATTACCAGCATGGGACTTGAACTTTGTGCTAGAAAAGTTGACACTCCCTCCGTTTGAACCAGCAGCAACAGCAGATCTGCAACACCGGTCATGGAAAACTGCTTTCCTCTGGCAATTACCTCAGCAAGGAGGGTTTCGGAACTACAGGCCTTAATGGCAGTGCAACCCTTCCTAATCTTTCATCAAGATAGGGTGTCCATGAGAACTAATCCTACATTTATGCCTAAGGTGGTATCCAGAGTGTCTTTAAACCAGGCAATCCACCTACCTACCTTCTTTCCAAATCCACAAAACAGGGGAGAAAGACTGCTGCATACCTTGGATGTACATAGACAGTTACGCTACTACCTGGACAGAACCAAAAGTAACAGAAAAACTGACCAGCTTTTAGTAGCCTATGCAACAGGAAGGGAAGGAAAAGCAATTTCCAAACAGACAATCTCCAAATGGATAGGAAATTGCATAAGATTCTGTTACTCCTACCATGGAAAACCAATTCCACAGAACATAAGACCTCACTCTACAAGGGCTACAGCCACTACCACAGCTTTCTTACGAGGAGTGGCAACCAAGGACATTATTGAGGCTACTTGGACCTCCGTGCATACATTTGCCAAGCATTATAATTTACCTCTATACTCTAGATCCCGAGCAGGGTTTGCCACTGCTGTTCTCCAAGGGATCCTAACTACACCATAATTTTTCTTCCTCCACCCCTAGTTTGGCTATGGTATTCTACCCATTTGTTATGACTGCAGATGCATCCATGAAGGACATAGTACAGTTTTGTACCTACCATAAATGTAGATGTCCGAACTGGATAGCATCTGCAGTCAGGATTACCCACCCTCCTTCCCCTCTGTGGGACTCCTAGGGTATTTACCCTCCTAATAGCTAGCTGGGGGGAGTCTCTTATGGTGTATTTGTTTGTATATATGTACATACATGCTTATTTTTTGTGTTTGCCTTCTACTTTTTTGGAAACATTGGCATTTCTCCAAAATTTAGCCTTCCAAGAGGGCAACTGGCATCTGGGGCAAGAAACACTGAGGAAAATGGCGTCGGCTGATGCCTTTATACCCGAAGACCAGCAGAGATGACGTCGGGTGAAGTGCGACATCAGCCGAAGTCGGACCCAGACTTTGGAATCCGGCCGACCGAAGGGCTGCCTGATGACAGGACAACCCATTTGTTATGACTGCAGATGCTATCCAGTTCGGACATCTACATTTATGGTAGGTACAAAACTGTACTTTTTCTTCTGTGAGTGCAATTAAGTTGTATTGACTGTATTGTATACATTTCCTACTGCTTTTAGCCTACTTAGTTACATGTTCAGTGTTAGAAGTTCCTAACTCTTTTCTGTATTTTCTGTAATGTATCAGTTATTTTATACTGTATGAATATTTTGTAACTTGTGGAGCTTTTCTCCCAGGTCTCCGCTGAAAATGGACTCTTAGCCCAGTCGGACACCGCCCGGTTAACAAATGTAATAAATAAAATAAATAAATCTAAAAGCTATGGATTCACATTTGTGTACTATCTTTTCAGCCAACTTAGTCGAAATTGGCATCCTGAGACAGTGTAGCAGTTGGATCATGTTTTCTAGCAAACACCTAACCTTAAGCAATTTAATAAGTGTGCGAGAGATGTAATCGTACGTTTTTGAAGGCAAGGCTGTCGCATACTGAAGCAAAATTATACCAGACAGGTGTGAAGCAGAGTTCTTCTTCAATCTCATTCAAATGTAACTTAGACTAGTGGATGGGGAATCTGTTTGGCATACATCACTGATACAGGGGCAGCCTGTAAGTGCTAGTCCACCCAAACCTACATATACATCTTAAAAAAAAGTTAAACTATCAGATGTATTTGGAAGCTTGGATAGGCTTAAAAAGGCCTCTGGAGTAATTAGCCTAGTCTAGACTGAAGAACCTACAAAACGAAGCATATAGACCCACATGTGCTGAGGTTCTTAAAATGAATCTAACTGAATTTCAAAGGTCTCCCAGACTCAACTGTTGTAACAAGCACCCTCAACAACCTCACAAACCCTCACCACAAGCAACACCCACAGTGAAACATGCACCTGTAACTCATGGTGTCTCAACACAAAAACCCATTAGGTAAACCTCCACACTCAACATCTGAGTAATTGGAGAGTCTGTTGTGAGGCATACTGATACACCACTCACCATGACGAGCATGGGCAGAGTCATGGTCAGTTGCCTGTTAGGGGGTCAGGATTCATCACATTACGTGCATCTCAAGTCCTTGTACCCCAAGTACTCATTTGAAGCAGTCATAGTTCACCTAGGAGGAAATTACTTGAGATATATCTCCCTGGACTATATGAAGAGAGAAACATGGTGGAGTTCTCAGAATGTGTCCAAGACAGGTATGAGCTTTGCTGTGAGCAGCTTCTTACCTTCACCTTTAATGATGCCTCAATATGAATAAAAGATGGTTGTCTTTAAAAATTAGCTTTGCTTCTGGTGTCATTCAAAGGGGCTACAAATACACATCTGTTTCTGAGGACATAGCAGACTGTCTAAACTGCTTTGCCAGGAATGGCCTACACCTGTCTCTGCTCCCTCCAGGTCTTTCATATATTGGCAAGAATCTTATCCGCCCAATAACAACTTCTTAGGCAAAGTCTGTTTTCAGAAGCTTCCAACATAAAATTCAGAAAATGTTAAGGGTATTGCTGATCAACTCTTGGAGCCTTAAAAACAACAACCCAAAAAAAAAAAAAAACATACTCCTGACCCTGGAATGCACTTTATAATTGCATAGAAATCTCTTTCTGGAATATATTGAAAGCACCCTATCACTGCAGGATTCCACCACTTATTCATTCAAACCCACAGCACTAGATGAGGGCACTAAAGGTGGCAGTGTCTCTTTATTAGTAAAACAAAATTTTAGATGCAGACTTGTTAGGCAGGATAATGACCTGGAATTCCATGTCCAACTTAACATTACCAAAACCCCATACCACATCATAGCTAACTGTAGGACCCCCTCCCCTCTATGTTCTCCTTAACTCCACACCTCCGACCTGACAAGTTTGAAAGTCTGAAGCATCCAGCCAAAATTTTTTTTTCTATTGAACTTCAGTTGCCTGTCAACTTGGAAACTTGTATATCCCTAAATATATATATATGTCCAGAGATTCCTGGACCTACCTCATAAGTACAGATTCACTGGACCAGCTAGTCCACACCCTACTATGGGGAGACAAAATGCTAGACTTGGTTCTCAGCAGTATGGGACAGCTCTGTTCCGTTCCAGTTGTAATGTCTTCTGTAGTTAAATTGGACCATAAATCTGTCATATTCACCATAACAGTGAATCTGGAAGCATCCTTCAATAACTCCGTGTACAGAGATTATGCTAAAGCTAATCTACTAAAATTGCATATCAGCCTGGGTAAATTCAGTATTCCTTTCCACCCCGATGACCCCTCTGTGAACATGAAATCCTTCACCACCAAATTCTGTGCATTAGTAAGTAGAGTCATAGAAACATCTGTCCCCTTAGACATAACTGCAACAGCAAATGTAAACATAAACCACTTAAGTGGAACCCAAATGTAGACAACGTTCTCAATAAACGGAAAAAAGCTGACTTCTTGTAAAAATAAGTGTAACCTTTGAAATGCTAACAACTCTTCGGAACTCTGGTACCTGATCAAAACAACTAAAACTGGGTATGAGGTAAAAATAGTGAGACAAGCCAAAAGATGGTCACAGAACTTTCCTTAACTATGTTAGCAACTTCAGACATAATGCTTCAAAACTGAACCGCTAATAGTAAATGTTATCACATACTGTAATCCTGAGAACTTAGCCAGTATACTAGTGGATAGATGTGGCTCTGACTTCAGCATCCCCCAAACACACATTCTCAGATGAAATACCTACAGTACCCCACCCAAAAAACAAAATTGTATTTCCCAGGGAGAAGCAGTCAAAGCAGTATCCTAAGACAAGAACACTGTTGCAATGGAGCCTTCTAACATACCACAGTGCTTACTGGTCAGCCTGAACCAGGACCGGTCACCACTGCAGAGGCTCTTGTGCATCAGCCTCCAGTTAGGGTTTATATTGGGCAGGTGGAGGACTGCAGTGGTCATAGCCTTGCACAAAAGTGGTGGCAACTATAGACCTATGTCTGATCAGCCTCATCTGTAAGACTATGTAAAAGCTCTTTATAGATTTAATAAATGACATAGGCAGCCTATAAACTCTTGACCTGAACCAGATTGATTTTTGTCAAGAACATATCTTGCCTAGTTAATCTGGTCGACTTCTTTGAAAGAGTTACCATAAAAACGGATGAGGGTAGATCCGACGCATATCTAGACCTTGCAAAGGAGTTAAACACCATCCCCCACTCAGGCATAGTTGATAGTTATCCAGCTAAGTGCAACTCCCTATGCAGCTCATTGTATAGCAAACTAGCTCGCAAAAAGAACCCAGGAAGTTATGGTGGGTGGGTCTAGTTCTTCCAAAAGACTTGTCATAGCTGACCAAGTTTGCAGATGACTGTAAACTTGATGTCATCATAAACTCTCCAGTACATACTAAGATCCTTCAGGAAGGTCTTTCACAAACAGCTGGTGTCAAAACCACAGCCTAAAACTAAACGCCAAATATTTGTAATTGTATTGTTTGGTAAGCATAACTACCCCTGCAACTGTCACATCGATAACACACCCCTGAAAACTGACCCAGTAGTGAGGTACCTGGGACCTTGTGCAGATAGTTATTTTATTGCCATATATCCAGTGTTGTAAATAAGTCATTTTTTTTTGCTCAGTTTGTTAGTAACAATATGGCATCCAGGTCCAAGGAAGTGATCATTCCACTGTGTACTGCACTGTTCAGGTTGAACATTAAGTGTATTGCCCTGTTCAGTATGACGTGTCCAAACACCTGGCGCAGCTTGAGCAACCACAGCATTTTCTTACTAGGAAAATTGAAGGCCTAAATAAAGCCATGTCTTTTTTTGATATCTTATAGGCTACTGAGGGGTGATCTTTCCATTGCTTATAGAGCCTCTATGGGACCCCATCCTTTCAGATATACTACACATCAGTAAGTCCAACAGTGGCAGAGATGCCCACTGAAGGGATCTCAATGTATTTTCCAATTTAAGTAGAATATGCTGAAGGGATAGGTCTGAAAGAAAAACTTGCCTGGAATCACATTACTCTCCATAACCCAATGTATGTCCCTTGCTCTACTCTTGTAATCTGGATGTATGGATGAGGAGCTGCAAGTTCATTACTGGATTGGTGCCCTTATCCCTTACAGACCAGGATAACACACAATGGTGTGTCTGCCTACCTCTGGGTTATTCATAGTAGTGTTTCAAAGGGTTATCTTAATTGTATTTTAAACACTAAGGCTAGAAACCTATTTGGAGATGAACCGATTTCAAGAAAGTAGAAACAGCTTTTTTGTCACAAAAGAAGGTGTGGGAAATATTATGTAAAGAAAAAAGATGGGAAAGTATAAAGATAACTGAAGACACTATGGATATATGTTGTATGGCTGTTTGAGCAAACTTATTGAAAAATGTGAAATATAAGAATGTTTGGATAACCTGAGAAATTTGGAATGTTAGAAAAAATGAAGTGTTATTTAATAAGAAAGTGCCTCATCAAACATTTTAAGAAAAGTCAGAATGTGGTTGTGGCAGAAAGAGTTGAAGGGACAAATTGAAAAAATGTGATGTGCATTATAAGACTTTAGCTAAAGAAAAAATGAGTTGTATAATGTTTTTGTATAAAGAAAAATGACAGAATATTTTCTTTACAAAAGAACTTGCAAATGTGTATAAAAAAGGGGGGGGTTGGGGGGGGGACATTGGATGGTCATCTTATCCAAAGGATTGAAAACTCAGGAGTGCAACATCCCGCTTATGCTACACTGCAATGTTAGGAGAGGAAAATTTAATCCACGCACTTGGGGTTGGGAATAGAACGTACTGCTCTATCTAATAGAACTGTCTGATCCCCTGTACCAAAAGCTAGTTTGCTACCTGTTTAAGCAACTGACACTTTCATTTATTGATGTGTTCATCTTCTGACCACTTATCCACTGTTTTTTTTTTTGGTGTATTTTGTATAGTGTGTGTGTGTGTGTGTGTGTGTGTGTGTGTGTGTGTGTGTGTGTGTGTGTGTGTGTGTGTGTCTCTCTCTCTCTCCTTCATCCTTTTCAATCGACATTTATATTGTGCAGTTCGGCCTCTGGACATGGTCGCCCAAATCCCAGTTGGAGCAGTTTTGTCAGCGCAGATGGAACCCACATTGTTGCAAAATACTACCGTAGGGATCTGCAGCTTGTTAGGCCATAACTTTGTTCCCTTCCTGGTCGAATCAACTTGGGAGTGTATGCAACAAAGTAGCCCCTAACATTGCTTTGAAGCTCTTGAGTTGCGTTATCCATCTCATCAGGCCACAACTTTATTCCTATCACTAGTTCCAGTCTTCACCAGAAGCTGTGACCCCCACCCCACCTCCAAACTGAGTACAGATTCTACCCCTTCACTTTACTCCAGTTTGGCAATGGAAGAACTGTTCCTGTTTTCTTTAACATTTGCCTGGTTTTTAAAAGCCTGTTCTTGTTGGAAGCTCCATTTGCTGTTTTCTGTGTCTTAGTGTTTTTATGCATTATGTACTGGAGTGTCCGGCATTTAATGGTTAACAGAAGTAGTTCTGTATCATCTGCATCTGGTGCAAAATGCTGCTGTCATTGACAGTGACACCTGAGATGTTACATACAGGTCTCTTCTGTGCAGTATGCAGATCACTTGCTGGTTTCCTTTAAGGCTAATATTCTAACTTGTTTTAGCCATGCTATCTAAGAAACTGACATGTCTGCAAATAAAACAGTTCTGACTTACCCACATAGTTAAATGTACTTGTACCCAAAAATTAAACAGTGTTGTTACTCTTTTGTGCATATTTCTACACTGCTGAGTAAAGTTGTGTGTTGAGGATTCCAGTTTGCACAAATAATCTTTTTCCAGCCGTACTTATGCTTGTTCAGTTTTACATTTGTTTTTGTTTGTAGCCATTCCTTTTGTGTATGCAGCACCATGGAACTGCTGGTAAATGATGTTTAAAACCATGTAAAATGTTACATCTTGTAGTGTAGATTCTGCATTTTGGTAGTTGTAAAAAGAAAAGTATTCTTTTAGTTGCTGCATATTCACCTTAAAGCTGGATCTCTTATTTTTGTTACAGTGATTACACTAAGGTGTATGGTGCAGTTCATAGGCAGAGAGACCAAGTACAGGTCAGTGACCATTATTTGACTTTGTCCATGATAACTGTATTGTTGGAGTCCTGTGTTTAATGTTTCTTCCTCTTTCTCTCTCTTCTGCTTACGTGTACAGTGGAGTATTCGATTCTATATTGACAATCTATCGAGAAGAAGGTATCTTGGGATTTTTTGCGTAAGTATTTCAGTAGTTACTGCAGCTGAATTTTTCATGTTTGCATTGGAACATACTTTAATAGACATGTTTGTGTACCAATGGCTGTTTCTCGATCGTTGTTATGGTACTACCTGGAGCACTGCACTCTGCTCTGAAAGCTGCACTTTTACAAGGTTCATAGCCAAGAGGGGAATGAAATTGCCAGGACGCTATCAGAGAAAGGAAAGAAGCCACATAGGTCACAGACATAATTTTTATAAGATAGCTAAAGTAAGGAACCTTATGCATCTGCCATTGGGGACAGTGATTGAGGAAATGGCTGAATCTTTAAGTGCCTTTTTGGCTTAAATAAAGGGAGTGAATAAAATATGTCTGGATAGTACCCGACATTTCTTACATTTGTTTTGATATTGTCTTGGGAACAAAAACAGGGCCATGTAAGTGTCATCTGAATTATAGGAATTTTTGAACAGGGATGTAAATACACCTCTGAACATGAGTATTGCTAGTTAAGTAGAATAAATTATTGGATGCAGTAATGGAGAAATAAAGCTGAAGCATTTGTGCAAAGCAGGTTTAAGATGCTTCATTGGTTTTCTTTTATGTATTTTGAAAGTAGGTCACTTTTGAGTTGAGGTGAGAGAATTTTTTAGGTGATTCTGGTTTTCTTTCTCTTAGACTGTGGTATTTTGGAGAAAGAGCAAGTGATTTCATTTTTTTTCTTTTTATTATTCTGTGAGTTGCAGTGATTTTGGCATGCGAATACTAAAGTAAGACGTCTAGGGGCAGCCTTCTTCCCATGTGGGCAGCTGCAGGGAGCTTGCCCTGACCTCCCAATAGAAATGTTGACTTTAATATAATTTTTATGCATTTGCTTGAAATTCATTCTTTGAGTACTGATGCAGCAGTTCTTCAGCTATTTGTGCATTTAGATGTGAAGTATACTTTGTGAGGAGTGGGAATGAAGGATAGATATTAATAAATTATTGTTAGATGACTGTAGCAGTAGCCCAAGCTTGTGTGAATTGTATCCTACCAAAAGATATGATGACCAGTCAGCTTCCAGTGTGCTTAAGGGCACCTTCCTCTCACCCGAACTACTGAACAGCTCAAGATAGAAGTCTGAAGTCTGTGGTTAGGGTGCCAGGCCTTCAGAATTTTCCTTCAGTCGAAGTGTACTCACCTTTGTGGCCCCCAAGTGATCATTCCGATAATGCTTCTCCAAAGCTGGGCAGATAAGTACCCCATTGGTAAATGCCTTTCATTGAGTCAGTTTTTGTGAAGAAAAGTTTATCTTTTCTATTAGACATTATTGTCAAGTTGAAGGACAGGTGTTTCAAGTGGTTGTTGCTAAAAGTGTTGCCTTAAAAATCACATTTTTAGTCAAGATTGTGTGTGGGGAAATTTCTTTGAAATGACTACTTTTTATGTGAAAAAGTTTTACTTTCCTATCAAAAATTATAGCTAGGGCTAGGACTAGTGTTTTGGGGGCTTGTCATTAAAAATTTTACCATAAAATTTAATTTTTCTAGTTAAGTTGTACCACCAACTGTTCAAACCTCTGCTACCCACTTGTCAGGCACTTTGCTCGATAGAGACATGCACGAGGCTTCTATTAAGCTCCTCCTTCCCCAATCCACATAAAGAAGAAAGTTGTGCAGGAATCTTCAGTCTTGAAACCAGATTCCTCTTCACCTCAGGAGCCCAGTCAGTGACTGCTGTAGCCATTTCAGGTACATCATACCACTTATTGCTTTCTCTAGTATCCCTGGTGTTGCTTGAAAAGCCGCTAAAGACCATGAGCACATCATCTGTGGCTGTTTGGGTATTCTTTTCTGACAAGGAAGAGCCACATTTTCAATATTGGACGAGGGAGCAGATGATGCTGTACTACAAAGATGCTCTGAGGAGCTTGATTCCTGTGGAAGGGGCCATCCTTCAGGTTGGCCTTTTTTTCTGTAGGGATCTCTCAAGAAAAGAAAATGTAAAGTTTGGCACTTTTTCTTTAAAGGACCACTACGGGCAAACAATGAAAAAACATATATTTTTTATCTTGCCATGATGTTCTTCGTGTTTCACTGTTGCAGTCATAACTGTAGGGTGCTCCTGCCGGCAGGCAGCCCGAGGTCGGCCAGAATCCCAAAGTCTGGGTCCGGCGTCGGCTGTACAAGCTAGTACCCTGACGTCAGTACGCTTTGGTACATAGCCCTCAGCCGACGCCATCTTCTCCAGTCTTTCTTGCCGTGCGGTGGAAAGCAGCTCGCAAGTCATTGGTTGGCGATTTTCGAACAGCGTATTTTGTTGTTGTCGGTCTGAAGTTCTTACTTCTCTTCTCAAAGCTAAGTACCCCGTTGGGGAATCTTTTTCTTGTTCCTCCGATGTCAGAAAAAGTTAATTGTATAACGTGTGGGAAACAAATACCTCATAAAGATTTCCACTCTTACTGTCTACCTTGCTTAGGCCCTGACCACGACGTTTCTTGTTGTCGGTTCTGTGCCAGGTTCAACTCTCGTACTATCAAGCGCAGGTACGATTGGGCTTTCAATTATTTTGGCAGACGCTTCAATTATAGAATGTCGTCGGACACTACCGGAATTCAAAAGAAGCGCAAAGACAGGCCTCCGAGGTCCAAACAGGACTCGTTGCAGCTGGAGCCAGTGTCCGGTTCGGCTGTCGTCAGTGAGGGGCTTTTGCAGCCCCTGTCATCCGCCACTTCTGAACCGATGGCCGATACGGACTCCCATGGGGAGCCATCAAGGCCCACTATTTTAACTGCTGCAGGACCTTCGGACGTCGCTCCTTCAGATGGGTCCAGAACCGCTGTGCAGGTACCGGCTTCTGAGGGGGTTTTCAGGCCTACTCACATCACTATTTCAAAGGCAAAGACAAAGACTCCTGTTAAGTCTAAAGTTCCTGCTCAAGCTGCTTCTGAATCTACTCCCAGGACACAAAAGCAATTATTAAAGATGGCAGCGGAGCCGACGAAGGTGACCCGCCTCTCGATGCCCCAGCCATCGGCTCCGAAGCCAGAGGAGTCGATACTGGTGGCATCGAGGCAGACCGTTCCGACCTCGGCTCCGAAGTCTTTGGAGCCGAAGGAGAGGCCTGCCTAAGTCTCTTGGCAGTCGGATCCGACGGACTGGTCGGAACCGAAGCCCTTTTCTTTTTGGTCGGAGCAGGAGAGGATGCCAAGGCTTCTTCAAAGGAAGGTTTAATTAACCCCTTAAGAATCAATTTATTTTTCCTCTCCTGGAGGACCCTTGAGGAAAAAGCGTGACATACGCTGCATGACTCCTGCAAGTGCTTTGCCCCTAGACAATATACACAGAGCGAATGATCGTCTGTGATAGACATTTTAAAACCACATTTCGAACATTTTTAAAGCCCGAAGGCCTAGGGGTTTGAGACATGATGTTAAACAATTCTAGTAACTTTGACAGGAAAGTAAACAACTATAGATTTACTGATGATAAACCTAAGCTTACAGTTATAGCTTAACGCAAACACTTCCTGTAAATGACAGGGAACTCTAAACAACTGTAGATTTACTTGAGACCCTGTAAAGTTTTAAAGGTTGACAGTCCGGGAAGGCCCTGGATGGAGGGGGGCCGAAAACAAACTCAACCCAATCACACACAACAATTTTTTTACAATCCAAACGTACACAAAAGAGCGATAGCCGTTAAAACAGCTTTTGTGACCAAAAACAGCAAAAAACTGACAGAAAGTTAGTTAATAAAAACTACTCAGCCCAGCCAGCTCGAGACCACGTCTTCGCAGGGAAGCGGCAAACGAGATCTGGGGGACTGGTAGTGGTGCATCCTGGGATATAGTAAGCTCAGCCAATAAGAGACTTCGCTCTTTGGCATAAGCGTGAAGTGAGCCGAGGGATCGGCTCCGAACCCATCATTCAGAATGTAGGCGAGATAGGATCACATAACATTTTGTTTACAATGATTAGGGGTTCTCACCCCCCCTCCTGAGAAAAGGCCTCGACAGGATGTTACTCTGGATTCCTCTGACCAGGCTTCTGTATCTTCTGTTTCTTCCTCAGATCAGGACTATTCCTTTCCTCCTTATGAGGATTCGGATGCTGAGGACTCTTTACCCTCGGCCTCTCCGCCTGAGGATTTCTCTTTTGGGGAAACCTTGCATGAGATGAGGGAACATTTTCATTGGGAAGGACAGGAGTATTCTGCTTCCAAGAAGAGGCTTAGGGAATTTCTTCTTCTTCCTCAGCATAGGCCTTTAGCTATCCCTCCTGTTTTGGACATTGTAGATGATGCTTTTTCTGAGGCTAATTTGAATCCTGATTCCATGCCTCCTGCTCCTTCTAAGCCCGATAGATTTTATAGGGTTCCTGACTCTCATTTATTTTTATTTAAAAACCCTTCTGCGGATCCTGAAACTATTTCTCAGGGCTCTAAGGCTGCTAAGGTTGCTACTTCTAAAAATCCTATTCCCTCTGAGAAGGATTCTTGTGCTTTAGACAGGTGGGGAAAAAAGGTATATACTTCTGCTTCCCTGTCTGTAAGGGCTTTAAATTGCCAGTTTCATATGTTTAAGTATCAGCAATTTCTTTTGTCTGTTTTAAAGCAAAAGCTTGCTTCCCTTCCTGCTTGTGCAGAGGATAAGGAACTTCAGGATGTTTTGCATGCTACTGAACAAGTGAACAAACATAGTTTACATTGTGGTTTTGATGCTTTGAATGCTTCTTGCAGGGCTGCAGCCTCTGGTACTGTTATCAGGAGACATGCCTGGCTTCGTGAACAAAGTTTACCTGAACAGGTTAAGGCTAAGTTATTAGATGCCCCTGTTCAACATGATGTTCTTTTTGGATCCAAGGCTGAGGAAGTTATTAAAAAGATGGAAGAAAAGGCAAAGTCTATGCAGACTGTAAAAGATTTCTTGCAAGTTCAGCCTCCTAGATTTTCCAGGAATTGGCCCTCTAAAAATTGGTCCTTTCCCCACGTCTGACAGGCCTCAAAGGGGAAGATATAGATGCTCCAGAGGTCGTGGTCAAGGTCTGGCCTCTTACAGATCTAGACAATGGACTGCTTCTTCGCCTAGAATGGGAGAAGACAGATCCCAATCTCAAAGAAAGCAAACTCAATGACTCTCTCGGTTGGGCTACAGGACCCCTTCACCTGGATGCCCCTCTCGGAGGAAAACTGTCTCTTTTTTACAGAAATTGGACTCATATTACCCAGGACAGATGGGTATTGGACATGATTTTAAAGGGTTACAAATTCCACTTTCACACTTTGCCAAAGGCTCACGGTTGGCCAGATCTGCCAAAACATCAATGGTCAGAGGCCTTAAATCAAGTGGATGCTCTTCTGGCCATGAGAGCCATAGAGCCTGTTCCACTCTCGGAGATGGGAAAAGGTTTTTATTCAAGACTGTTTCTGGTTCCCAGAAAACAAAACTCATGGAGACCTATTCTGGACCTTTCTGTGTTAAACACCTTTTTGGAAATTCCAAAATTCAAGATGCTTACTCTGCAGCAACTAATTCCAATGCTCTCTCAGGACGCCTGGATGGTGACATTGGACTTAAAGGAAGCCTACTTACACATTCCCATCAGGCAGGAGCAGGAAATTCCTCAGGTTCAAGGCAGGTTCGAGGCACTTTCAATTCTCTGTACTGCCCTTTGGTTTATCTACTGCCCAGAGTCTTTACCAAGTGCCTGGCACCAGTAGTGGCTTACTGCAGACTTCAGGGGATCCAGATTTCCCTATTTGGACGACTGCCTTATTCAGGCAGACAGCAAAGATCTTCTACTTCAACATCTGGACTTTGTTCAACGTCTTCTCCTCCTACTGGGATTCTCAGTGAACACAAAAAAGTCACATTTGATCCCTTCTCAACAAATGGTATTCTTGGGAGCCCTCTTAAATACAACCTTACAAAGGGCCTTCCTCACTCCAGAAAAACAAACTCAGCTGGCTTCTACTTTCAGCACCTTAGCAACTCTATCTCAGCTCACTGCAAGGAAATTCCTGCAGGCTCTGGGCTACATGGCTTCCTGCATTCTGTTGATTCCAAACGCAAGGCTTCATATGAGAAAGCTTCAATGGTATCTGAAAAGTGTATGGTCACAGCATTGCCACGATCTGGATATTGTGATCCCTCTGATTCCCTGCCTTCAGAGGGAGTTCCTCTGGTGGTCCAGGGTATGCGCTTTAAACGAAGGAAAGCCTTTTCGTCTACCTCAACCTACTCAAATCCTAACCACGGACGCCTCGGATTATGCTTGGGGAGCACACTTTCTAGACAATTGCCAGCAGGGAACCTGGACAAAGGACCATCTTCACTGGCACATCAATCTGAAGGAAATGTTGGCAGTTCAAAATGCCCTTCTAGCCTTCAAGAACCTTTTGCAGCCAGGGCCTCTGCTAATTCGCACAGACAATACCACGGTCATGTGGTACATCAACAAGCAGGGGAGTTCTCATTCGTACCCCCTTTGCAGACTAGCTATGGCTTTATGGGACACAGCTCTAAATTTGAATCTACATCTCCAGGCTCAATTCATTCCAGGGGAACAGAATCTCTTAGCAGACAGCCTGAGCAGAAACATTTCAGATCCTCACGAATGGATGCTAGACACCAACTTATTCAACAGGATTACTGCAGTTTGGGGATGTCCCCAGAATAGATCTGTTTGCATCCCATCTCAATCATCAGCTGCCTCGCTTTTGCACCAGGTCCTTCCACAAAACAGCTTGGAGAGTGGATGCCCTGTCCTTCAGCTGGAGAAGCCTTTCAGGATATGCCTTCCCTCCTCTTCCTCTACTACCTCGGGTATTACTGAAGATAAAACAGGACAAGCCCAAGTTCCTCATCTTGGTTGCTCCAAATTGGCCTCGACAGTTTTGGTATCCAACTTTAAAGCACCTGTTCTTGGGGCCTCCTTGGATTCTCCCTCTGAACCCTTCGCTTCTGTCCCAGCATCTCAAGACCCTTTGCCTGGCAGCTTGGCTCTTCAAAGGAATTTGATTTCCTCTAGTCTTCCCCAACAAGTTTTGGATGTTCTTCTGGAAGCTAGACGGCCTAGCACTAGGAAATCCTATGCCTCTAAATGGAAGAGGTTTTGTATTTGGATGCAGGACCGAGGCTCGGATCCTCTGGTACCTGATCTCTCTTCTATTTTGCTTTACCTTTCGGAACTTTTGTCTAAAGGACTTTCCTTTTCTTCCATTAAGATTCATGCTTCTGCTATTTCTGCGCATTTCAGTTCTGATCCTCCTGTTTTTTCTCATCCTTTGGTGAAGCAATTTTTGAGAGGGGCTAAAAATTTGCGGCCTCCCAGGACCCCTCCTGTCCCTGCCTGGGATCTTAATTATGTTTTAGAAAAACTTACTTTGCCTCCTTTTGAGCCTGCTGCATCTTCAGATATTAAGTTTTTATCTTGGAAGACTGTTCTTTTATTAGCATTGACCTCTATCAGAAGGGTCTCAGAGTTGCAAGCTCTCATGGCTGTGGAACCATACCTTATTTTCCATCAGGACAGAGTATCCTTGAGGACCAATCCTACTTTCATGCCTAAGGTGATTTCGAAAGTGGCTTTAAATCAGACAATTCACCTTCCTACTTTCTTTCCAAATCCTCAAAATAAAGGGGAAAGGATTTTGCATTCATTAGATGTGCACAGACAGTTACGATTTTACCTGGACAAGACTAAAGAGTTCAGAAAGTCTAATCAATTGTTTCTTTTGCCTCCAGTTCTCTTGGAAAACCTATTTCTAAACAAACTATTTCCAAATGGATTGCTTATGGAATCAGATTTTGTTACACTCATCATGGGAAACAGTTTCCAGGTACCATTAGAAGTCATTCTACTAGAGCAGCTGCCACTTCTACAGCTTTCCTCAGAGGAGTCCCTACCAAGGATATTTTGGAAGCTGCCACTTGGAGTTCTGTGCATACTTTTTCCAAGCACTACAATCTCCCTTTGTTTTCTAAGACCAGGGCAGGCTTTGCCTCTGCTGTTTTGCAGGGTATTCTTGCCTCCCCTTCTTCTATCTAAAGCCTCCTCCCCTTTTACACTGCTTTGGGATTCCACCCTACAGTTATGACTGCAACAGTGATACACGAAGAACATAGTACAGTTGTGTACACCTACCATAAATGTAGATGTTTGAGTGTCTTCACTGTTGCAGTCGGGGTTTCCCTCCCTCCTATCCTCTCTTTTTTCTCCCTTTTCCTTTTTTGTGGTGTATTTGCGTTTCCTTGTTGGATTCATTTTTGTTTTGTTGGGGACTTCTGACATCTAGGGCAAGAAAGGCTGGAGAAGATGGCGTCGGCTGAGGGCTATGTACCAAAGCGTACTGACGTCAGGGTACTAGCTTGTACAGCCGACGCCGGACCCAGACTTTGGGATTCTGGCCGACCTCGGGCTGCCTGCCCGGCAGGAGCACCCTACAGTTATGACTGCAACAGTGAAGACACTCGAACATCTACATTTATGGTAGGTGTACACAACTGTACTATTTACTGCACCTCTAAAGCTGCCTGCAGCAAAATAAGTACTCATTCCTAATTTTATTTTTTTTTTTACTCTTGTCTGCCCTCATGGGGGCAGACATTGTGATTCCTTTGGAAAGCTAAATCTGTCTCAATGCACAGAGTGTGAGAACAAATAGCCCTACCATTTGTTGTCAGACTGGACTTCCATTCACTTGGCATTTTTTTTTTTTCAGGTGGTCCATTCTAAGTTTGTGAGTCTGCAACTCGTGTGTCATTGACTGGTATGTGTTGAGTTTCACAAATGTTGTTCCTATTGATGTACTACACATTCTCTGAAAGAAACTTGCAAAAGTGTCAACAAATTACTGAGATAAAAAAAGACTCTTCACAAGTAGCAGTTTTGCAAGTTTCAATTCCTGGCCAAGTTACTCCTCCCATCTCCCCTCCTTCAGTGGGCTACAGTCTCACATTTCCAGCTTGGGTAGATTCAGCTATTTCGTCAGCTTTGCATGACAATAGACATAAAAAAAAATCACAGCCTGGTGTGCCACTAAAACTGTTCCCTTATGTGCCTTTTCACTTCTGAATAACATTTCCCCAGGAATAAAAAAAAAAAAAAAAGCACACACATCAGTCCAGAGTTTGGGCCAATCTATCTATTTCTTAATGTGCACAGTAAAACATTCAGTTTATAATGCATTCTAGCTACTGACGTGGTTATCTTTACGTAGTTATTCTCTTGTAGCATAACCTGAACTTATGGTATTCAATGCCAAGCTTTGCAACAGTTCTCAATTTCTTAACAGTGACCTCCCAAGGCTCTGATGTGACCTAGTACTTTGTCAATATACTGTAAATACACAGATTAATACAAATGTTTGTGCACATATGACACGTACAGTAATACACATATACCATCATTAAAACAAGATAAATGCAAAATAAAACATATCAATATAGTTATGATTTCTAGTTTATAACCCTGTTTGTCTATGGAAACTTTTCTGAATTTATGTTCAAGCAATTCTATATTTATTGTATAATATCCTGTTTAATTGTTTCTCAATATTCTAACCACTGTATGCTGCATCAATTGTAAAACTCTGATTGTACTCCTTTTATATTTTCTATGCTCTTTATGCAAAATTGCTATGCTTGTATAATTTATTTTTATTATTTTTTTATAATTGTTTACTATGCATCTGGAGCTTTTCTCCCCGAGCCTCTGCTGAAAACGGTCACCTTGTGTCCAGTTGGACTAACCTAGTAAACGAATGGAAAATAAAAAATGAAATATACTAAGAAAATCAATCAATATGCCAAGAAAAATCCAAAACTTAAGAAAAAAACACAGAAGGAAGGAACATGTTTCCTTGATGCTGTCATGAAAATCCCACTCACTCAGATATTATGGGCAAACATATAGTCAGGCACACTGATGTCCCACTCACCAGGCTAAACAAGGAGAAAGTTACTGTCAGCTTCCTTTTGGGTGCCAGGATCCGCCACATAACCCACAGACTCGGGTCACTCCACAGCAAGTACAAACATGACTCTGTCATTGTCTATGTTGGTGTGAATAATCTGAGACGTACCTCCCTGGACTACATGAAAAGAGACATGGAAGAGCTCTCCGATCTTGTAGCCCAGGCAGGTATGACCCTAGCCCTGAGTAGCATTCTAACATCACCCAGAATGATACCGCAGTACAAGGACAAAATGATTGACTTCAACAATTGGCTAAGCTTCTGGTGTCATTCTAAGGGGATCCAGTATCTGTCTGCCTGGGACGACATGGTCGACAGACCACAATGTTTTGCCAGAGATGGCCTGCACCTGTTGCCCCTGGGATTCTGGATACTGGCTAAAGCTGTTGCTGCCCTTATAGTGCCCTTTTTAGACCAGGTTCAAATAACAAATTCACCACTGTAACAGGAACAGGCAAGCAAAAACTGAGGGTAATGCTACTCAATGCTAAGTCTAAATCTCAAAATGCACTCACTTGAGGCATTCCTTAAAATGGAGAACATTGATATCTCTGCAGTGACTGAGACCTGGTTCAAGGCTCCAGAGAGCACCCCTGCACTACCAGGCTATAACTCATACCACAATTTTCAGCCACGTAACCTGGACCGGAACACCAAAGGCGGAGGTGTGTCCATACTCATTAAAGATATCCAAACCTCCAGGCTAGTTGCTCAGCATAATGCATCAGAGGTTATCCAAGTGCATCTAACTCTGGGCAAAACTACAATCCAAATTGTAGCTTGCTACAGATCCCCCACCAATGCCCCAGGATTACCACTCCTCTTTTCTTGATATACTGGAAAATATTAGGGTTCAGCCAAACACCCTAATAATGGGCGATTTCAGCTACTCCACCATTAACTGGGAAAACTACTCATGTACCAACTCCTTCGCTTAACGCTTTCTGGAATTCATAAATTCCAATGCCCTGGATCAACTTATACGCACCCCCACCAAGAGCAACAATATCCTAGACCTAGTAATTACCAACATGAGTGACCGGTGTTCCACACCTGAAGTCAACTCCTCGTTGGTCAGATCCGACCATAAGCTAATCACCCTAGATATCCACATCCCGCCCTCACCTCTCATTAAGGAAACCACAGTAAAAAATTTCTCCAATGCCAACTTCATGCTTAAGACAGAAGTGGCAAACTTTATCACACCCATGGAGATGGGAAATACAGTTATAACTGCTGAATCCTACACAAATGCACTCTACAAGCACTTACACGAGGGCATGGATTGTGCTATCCCAAACAGAACCAAGAAGCTATCCTCCAAAAAGAGGAAGCCAATTTGGTGGTCCCCTACCATTAACAAACTGTACAACAGAAGGAAGAAACTGTTGCAAAAGAAAGTAAACTCCTATGAGTGGTGGACCTCCCTGGTCAGCCTCAGTAAGAAGCTGAGATCCTTTATAAGAGCCTCCAAAGCTAGCCACGAAAATGAAATCGCCACTGATTCTAAGGACAACCACAAAACATTCTATAGCTATGTCAAGAATTTCAATGGCAGCACCCAGTTCTGCTCTGAGTTACAGCACAATGGCACGAAAATTACAGAACCAACTGATATTGCCAACATCCTGGCAGATAGGTTTAGTGCTAACTTTACCCCCCCCCTCCTCACCCTCTAAAGGGCCCATATCTGTACAGGAAGAATGCAGAGTCCCTGTTATCACAACTACACAGGTAAAAGCTGCACTCTCTAAAGCCAGAAACACAGCATCCATGGGACTGGACAACATTCCAGGCTGCGTTTTAAACGAACTTCAGAACGAACTCGCTCCCCACCTAAGAACCATGTTCAATCATAGCCTCACATCAGGCTTTGTGTCCACTGAATGGCACACAGCAACAGTTATCCCACTCCACAAAGGGGGAGCCAACACTGATCCCGGGAACTATCGCCCTATTAGCCTGACAAGCCTGGTCTGCAAGGCCATGGAACGTATCATCATGGAATTCATAAACAAAGACATTGGTAACCTCCAAACTCTGGACCCCACCCAGTTCAGGTTTGTGAAAGGCAGATCATGCCTTCTGAACCTAATCGAATTTTTTTGAGGCAGTCACCAAAGCCGTAGATGATGGTAAGGTGATTCACACAGCCTATCTTGACTTCACCAAGGCTTTTGACACCATCCCCCATTCTGGAATTATAGCTAAACTCACTAAACTAGGTATAAAGTCCTACGTCACAAGATGGGCTGCCAACTGGCTCACTGACAGAACCCACACTGTAAAAGTTGCCGACTCCAAATCTGACTTCAAACCAGTGACAAGTGGAGTACCACAAGGTTCAGTCCTGGGACCTCTCCTGTTTGGTATCTACTTCTCTGAAGTACAGGCTAACACAGAAGGCCTCTAGCTAACGATGTACGCAGATGACTACAAATTAGGAGCCATAGTAGAGTCCCCAAATGATGTGGGCATCCTACAGAAGGGCCTCACTGAGACAGATGCCTGGTGTCAGAGCCATGGCCTCAAGCTCAATGCCAAAAAGTGCACTGTCATCCCCTTTGGTAAAAACTCTGTACCCATGAACTACCACATAGGCAGCAGTCTATTTAACACCGAATGTGTGATAAGAGACCTTGGGACCCAGGTGGACAATAGTCTCCTTTGATAATCAGATCGCCACAGTAGTCAGGAAGTCCTTCTACGTGGCAAACCTCATCACAAAAGGGTTCTCATCCAGGGAAAAAAAAGGTCAATGTCTCCCCCTCTACTCGACATTCATTAGACCCATTATAGAGTACAAAGCCCCTTTTGGAATGTACCTCAAAAGACATCTGCAGCAGCTGGAAAGACCACAGAAGTACCTCGCAAATAGGATTACTGGCCTCAAACAGATGCCCTACACTGACCATCTCAAAAAAATCCAGCTTTACTCGGTAGCATATCACCTACTCAGAGGTGATTTCTGCCTAACATATAAAGCTATGTCAAACCCAGAACTGTTCGGCATGCTACACCTAAAGAAATCCCAGTGCTTCCGAGATGCATGCTCTAGGGTCCTAAACCTTGTCACCACAATAAAAAGGACATGCTGGAAGGATAGATTCCTGTCCCAGAGACTTCTTATACTCTGGAACAAGCTACCCATGTATGTCAAGTAAATTTCGTCATTAGCAGTCTTCAAGAAAAATCTTTGAGTGGATGGGAAATAGGAAATATGCCCCGTGAATCATGTCTGTGGCTCTGCTCGACAGTGACACAGGAAAATAACTTTCTTGGTGGCATAAGCCAGGGAATCTTGCTGGCTAGGCTTAATTAGGCCCTTGGGCTAATAGCCTAGTACCTACCTATGAACCTATTATTAGACTAAATACAATATTATGTAGCATTAAAATGCAATGACATGAGGGTGACAGTTCATTATTTACTCAAAGCAAATGTCAGAGTGGAAAAGTTCAAAGTGGATAAAGAGGAGGGAAGAGAAGAAAGAGTGAGAAAAAGTATTTGTTAGAAGTAATAATTAGGGTAGATATGGGAAGCAGGAGAAAAAAATGAGTAAAAGTAACATTAGAAGTAAGAGAAACGAAACCAAGGAAAAGAAGAAATAACATGGACAACAAGATTTACAGCTGCAAACTGTCAAGTGGATTGGTAGCAGGTGTCATAAAACTGGGTTTGGAGAAATGTTCGACTTTGAACAAACAGATTTGTCCACATTAACCGTGTATCATTGTGTGTGTGTGTGTGTAGTATAAAAGAACTATAAAGCAAATCTGCACTGATAACCTGCGTGCTGCCCTGCTGAGGGGGGCACTTGTGCAAGTGCGATGGACTGGCTCCAGTAGGAAGGGATGGCCGCATACTTCTCAACATCATAGAGCAAGAAATCTGGACAAGACCATAAATAATAGGGGACAAAGGCCCATAATTTGGGACAATTTATAAATGTTGTACTTAATTGTACTTAAAAACTTAAAGTTGATAAACAGGTTTTGCATTAGAGTGAATTTTCTTAAGGATATGAAGTCTGAAAATCAAATGCCTGTCAATTTTCTGACCTCAGTGTTCAGTGATTTGACAGAAAACTGCAATTTTATTAAAAACAGACAAAAAATCTGGACTTTCTGCAAAAATCTGTACTGTTGAGAGATATGGATTGGGAGTCTTGAACCAACACCCATCAATCATTTTCATTTGTGTGCCAAAGCCATTACAGCAGTGATGTTCTTCATTCCACATTGCTGCAGTCCTAACCATTGGGTAGTCCGCTGTCCAGTCGGCCCGAATACCAAAGTATATGGCTGACGTCGGTCAAGGCGCATTAGACTGATGTCAGGACGTCAGGGTACTAATGCGCATGACCGACGTCATATCCTCAGTCTTTTTTGCCGCATGGTCCGATGCAGAAGCAGTTTTGCGAGTGCAGGTTGGCGTTCTGAAAAATTTCCGAAGTCGGAGTTTCAGACCGAATCAAAGTTGGCTAAGTACCCCGTTGGGGAACATTTTGGTTTTTTCTTGCCTCAGTATTTAACCGGATGTCAGAAAAAGTGAATAACTGTACTTCTTGTGGGAAGCAGATACCTCATAGGGATTACCATACTTTGTGTATACCTTGTTTAGGGCCTGAGCACGACGTTGTTGGTTGCCGCTCTTGTGCTAGATTTAACAAACGCACTATTAAGAGAAGGTTAGACTGTGCCAGGTTAGTGTTTGGGAAGCGTTGTAATTATAAAATGCCGTCGGATGCTCCGATGCCCGCTTCGTCCAAACAGCGCAAGGACAAAACAGCAAAGCCTAGGGTTGATGAACCGGCAGTCCCGGACGTCGGTTCTTTAGAAGGCTCAGTGGAGCCAGAGGTTTTGCCAGGAGTTTCTTTGGAGTCTCAGGCAGAGACTTTACTGTTACAGGATGTGCCTTCTCAGGAGGTAGGCCAGGCTGAGGGGGCTTCTCAGGTAACTGTTCTTCCCTCTCTTCCCAAGGTAGTTAGAGCCTCTCCTTCTGTTTCCAAAACTTCTTTGAGAGGTAGGCCAAGTTTAGCTTCAGTGGGGGCTTCTCCTAGCACTTCAGGTTCTGTGCCTAAGAAACATATGCTTAAAATGGCAGAAGATTTAATTACTATGATTAGAGGCTCTATGCCCCCTCCTGATAAGAGGCCTAGGGTGGAACCTGAGTTTGAGAGTTTTGAACAGTGTTCAGAGGCTTCTGAGTCTTCTGCGGAAGACTTGCAGGAGTATCCTCCTTATTCTGATTCTGATGTGGATGATTCCACTCCTACAGCTTCTCCTCCTGAGGATTTCTCATTTTCAGAGACTCTGCATTCCATGAGGGAGCACTTTAAATGGGAAGGCCAAGATTACTCTGATTCCAGGAAAAGGCTTAGGGATTTCTTATTTTTACCCCAGCATAGGCCCTTAGCTATACCTCCTGTGTTGAATGTGGGGGAAGATGTTTTGCAGAGGCTTCCTGAACCCTGATTCTTTGCCTCCTGCCCCTGTTAAACCTGATAGGTACTATAGGGTGCCTGAAGCTCATAAGTATCTGTTTAAGAGTCCTAGGGCAGACCCAGAAACTGTTTCTCAGGGGCCTAAAGGTGTTAAGGCCTCTGTTGTTAAAAATCCTGTTCCCACTGATAAAGAGGCAAGGGCTTTGGATAGGTGGGGAAAGAAAGTGTATACTTCTTCCACTTTAGCCATGAGGCGTTGAATTGTCAGTTTCACATGCTAAAATATCAAAATTATCTCCTTTCACAATTGAAATCTAAGGTGGATGCTTTGGCGGAAGGTATAGAGTGTAAAGAGTTGCTGGATTTAGTTCATGTGTCTGAACAAGTGGGTAAGCATTCTTTGCAATGTGGTTTTGATGCTGTGCAGGCCTCCTCGAGGGTGGCTGCCACTAGTTCTGTTCTTCGCAGGCATGCCTGGTTGAGGGATCAGAATTTAGCAGAGCATGTTAAGACTAGGATTTTGGATGCTCCTTTACAGTCTGATGTGTTATTTGGTTCGCCTGTGGAAGCAGTTTTAAAGAAAATGGAGGACAAAGCTAAGTCTATGCAAACTGTTAAAGATTTTTTGCAGGTGCAGCCACCGAAGTTTAGTAGAAATTGGCCTACTAAGGGATGGACATATCCTGCTTATGATTCCCAGTCTAGGGGTAGGTCTAGACGTGGTAGGGGCAGAGCTCAAGGTTCTTTTAGGCCTAGAACAGGGGGTTCACCTGCTCAGACTTCTGGTGAGGGCAGGGGTCAGTCCTTTCGTAAACAGACCCAATGACCTGCCTTTTCAGCTGCCAGTAGATGCTCGTCTGGCAGCTCCTTTGGGAGGAAGACTGTCTCTTTTCAAAGAAAATTGGGATTTAATCACTCAAGACAGATGGGTGTTGGATATCATTCACCACGGTTACAGGTTTTATTTCCATACATTGCCCCTTTCAAAGGCATGCCAGACGTTCCCCTCCACAAAGGAAAGAGGCTCACAAGCAAATTTCTCTGTTACTCCAAATAGGGGCCATTCAGCCAGTCCCTGTACCAGAAAGGGGCCTAGGATTTTATTCTCGCCTGTTCCTAGTACCAAAGAAGGGGAACACGTGGAGACCAATTTTGGATTTATCTATCCTCAACACTTATCTGGACATTCCCAAGTTCAAGATGTTGACGTTACAACAGCTTTTACCTCTGCTGGGCAAAGATCATTGGATGGTAACTTTAGATCTCAAGGAAGCTTACCTTCATGTGCCTATAAGACTAAGTTGCAGGAAGTATCTGCGTTTTCGAGCTGGAAATTCTCATTATCAGTTCTCTGCATTGCCCTTTGGCTTATCTACTGCGCCCAGAGTATTCACAAAGGTTCTGGCTCCAGTGATAGCTTACTTCAGGCTAAAAGGAATTCAAATCTATCCTTACTTGGACGACTGCCTGATTCTGGCTCAAGACAAGGAAGACCTTCTACAGCATCTGGAATATGTCATAGCAGTGCTAAGATGCCTAGGGTATTCTGTGAGCGAAATAAAGTCGAGTCTAGTACCCTCTCAAGACATGTGCTTTCTGGGTGTGAGACTGAATACAGCAGCCCAGATGGCCTTTTTAACCCGGACAAACAAAAGAATCTTTCCAGTTACTTCCATCAACTATCTCTTCAGTCCGGGCTGACTGCAAGGACAGTCCTTCAAGCCTTAGGGTTCATGGCATCTTGTATTCTGGTGCTTCCCAATGCCAAACTGCATATGAGGAAGCTGCAATGGTATCTCAAAATGTGTGGACACAGCACTGCCAGGATTTGGACACTGTCATTCAAATAATACCTTGCATTCAAAAAGAATTTTTGTGGTGGGCTCAGGAATGTCACCTAAACAAGGGACTCTCTGTGACCCGGCCAGAGGCGAGTCAGATTTTAACGACAGATGCCTCGGACATTGCTTGGGGAGCTCATCTAAATGGAAAGTGGATACAAGACAAGTGGCCTGCCAGACTACAGCATCTACATATCAACATGAAGGAGATGTTAGCAGTCCAGTTTGCATTAATGGCTTTCAAGGAGTTACTTCTTCCTGGGCAGGTGTTGATTCTAACAGACAACACAACTGTCATGTGGTACATCAACAAACAAGGGGAACACATTCTTATCCTCTATGCAGGCAAGCAATGATTTTATGGGAGACTGCTCAGCTTGCAACTAACTCTTCAGGCAAGGTTTCTGCCGGGAGCACAGAACTCCTTAGCAGATGTGTTAAGCAGGCAAATCATGGATCCCCACGAGTGGAAACTGGATCTTCATGTATTTCAGAAATTGACAGTGTCATGGGGAACTCCAGACATAGATCTGTTCGCTTCTCCACTAAACCACCAGCTGCCAAAGTTTTGCACAAAGGGGTTTCATCATACAGCTTGGAAAGTGGATGCTCTTTCTTTCAGTTGGAAAAATCTTCATGTGTATGCCTTTCCACCTCTGCCTCTTCTTCCAAAGGTGCTCCTAAAGGTCAGACAAGACAAGCCAAGGATGATTTTAATAGCTCCAGATTGGCCTCGGCAACACTGGTACCCACTACTAAGGAGTCTGGTAAGGCAGCCCCCATGGCCTTTACCTTTGATTCCACATCTGTTATCTCAGAAGGACGGTCACCTGCTCAATGTCAAGCTTCACTCTCTTCATCTAACAGCCTGGCATATTCTGTGTTGAAACACAGCAGGTCTCAACTTCCTCAACAAGTTTTAAATGTGATTATGGAAGCTAGAAGACCTAGTACAAGAAAAGTGTACGCAGAAAAATGGAAGAGATTTTTATTTTGGAGTGCAGCAAAGAATTTGGAGATTTCTGAGCCTAATTTGAGTGTGGCTCTTCAATATCTTACTGAGTTACTGGACAAAGGTTTGTCTTTCTCTTCCATTAAGATTCATGCTGCAGCAATTTCAGCTCACTATGATTGTGACCCACCATTGTTTTCGCATCCTTTGTTCAAGCAGTTTCTTAGAGGGGCAAAGAATATAAGACCCCCACGTAGAGCTCCTACTCCTGCTTGGGATCTCAATTTTGTGTTGGAAAAACTTACTCTACAACCTTTTGAGCCTGCGGCTACTGCTGATTTGAAATACTTGTCATGGAAGACTGCTTTTTTGTTGGCTATTACTTCTGCAAGAAGGGTTTCTGAGTTGCAGGCCTTTATGGCAGTAGAGCCCTTTTTGATTTTCCATAAGGATAGGGTATCATTACGTACTAATCCTTCCTTTATGCCTAAGGTGGTTTCTAGTGTGGCTTTAAACCAAACTATTCATTTGCCTACTTTCTATGCAGATCCCCAAAATAAGGGGAAAAGATTTTGCACACTTTAGATGTACATAGGCAGTTGCGTTATTATTTAAGCAGGACTAAGGATTTCAGGCAGTCTCAGCAATTGTTTGTTTCTTTTGCTTTGAGTTCTCAGGGCAAGCCTGTGTCTAAGCAAACTATTTCTAAGTGGATTGGGTTTTGCATTTCATTTTGTTACTCCCATCATGGCAAGGAGATTCCAGCTGGGATTAGGCCTCATTCCACTAGGGCTACTGCCACTTCAACAGCATTTCTAAGGGGGTGGCAACTAAGGATATTTTGGAGGCAGCTACTTGGAGTTCAGTGCATACTTTCTCTAAGCATTACCACCTTCCTCTCTACTCTAAATCTAGGGCTGGTTTTGCCACAGCTATTTTGCAAGGCATGTTGACAGCTCCTGCTTCCTTATGATTTGCCAGCCTCCCTTACCTCTGCTTTGGGATTCTACCCAATGGTTAGGACTGCAGCAATGTGGAATGAAGAACATAGTACAGTTTTGTACCTACCATAAATGTAGATGTTCGAGGATCCACATTGCTGCAGTCCAATTTACCCTCCCTCCTTCCCCTCTGTGTTTAGGGGTGGTGGTGTGGGCTAATATATATATATATATATATTCTTGTACATTTGTATATATTGTATATATGTTTGATGCAGGGCTTTTTGGTGTTTTGGTTTGGGCCTTGTCTTTTTAGGGTCTTCTGACATCTGGGGCAAGAAAAGACTGAGGATATGACGTCGGTCATGCGCATTAGTACCCTGACGTCCTGACATCAGTCTAATGCGCCTTGACCGACGTCAGCCATATACTTTGGTATTCGGGCCGACTGGACAGCGGACTACCCAATGGTTAGGACTGCAGCAATGTGGATCCTCGAACATCTACATTTATGGTAGGTACAAAACTGTACTTTTTGCAGAGAGGTGAGAAAAGCCTAAAATTTGACTGATATGTTTTATTTTACATTTGTTGACTGGGAGAGTCCAACTGGATTACAAGCCCATTTTCAGTGGAGGCCTGGGGAGAAAAGCTCCAAGAGAACATTTTTTTTTTTTTACAAAACATAGTTTTAAGGACAGACTTTTGACCTACAATTTCCATAGAAGAGACTTTGACATACATATTAACTAACAGATTGGATACACTCGATGTCCTTCAAGAATGCAACTGCAGTCCTGACATATGGGTTGTCCTGCCTCAGGCAGCCCTGCGGTCGGCCAGATTCCAAAGTCTGGGTCCGGCGTCGGCCGATGTCGCCTCCTCCCCGACGTCAGAGCGGCTGGGGTATAAAGGCATCAGCCGACACCATCTTCTTCAGTCTTTCTTGCCGCGCGGTGCCCGAAGCAGAAGCAGTTCGCAAGTGCCGGTCGGTCAGCTCCTGTGTTTTCAGTTACCGAACTCATCTAAAAGCTAAGTACCCCGTTGGGGAACATTTTTTCTTGCCTCAGCCGATGTCAGAAAAAATTGAAAAAGTTAATAATTGTTTGTCTTGTGGTAAACAAATACCTCATAAGGACTTCCATTCTTACTGCCTCCCTTGCCTGGGCCCAGACCACGACGTCTCGGCCTGTGCTGCCTGTGCTTGCTTTAATAAGCGCACTCTCAGGCGCCAGGCAGAATTTGCCGAGGACTTTTTTGGCGAATCCTACGCTTACATCATGCCGTCGGAACAACCGACAGCCCAAACTACCAAAAAACAAAAGGACCGGGACCGACATCCTCGGCCCGCGTCTTCCTCCGATACCACGCCTAAGCCCTCAGCGAGTGCATCGGTCCCTTCGGAAGCAGTAATTCAACCGCGCCAGGCCGACGACACCGCGTTAACACATTCTTCGGTCCCGGAGATTTCACCGGTGCCGGTTGTTGATTTTCCTCCAGAAACCGAAGCTCTGGATCTACCCGACACCATTCCTGTGGACAAAGTTACCCCTGCACGTGGGGCAGCTAGGCCTCCGGTATCCATGTCCATCAAGGCCTTTGCATGTGCTAAGGCTGCCAGCCAAGCCAAGGCCCATCCTAAGCCTACTTCTCAGGTCCCTTCTTCTGACAGACAGATCATGACTCTTGCTGCAGATCTAATCTCTCTTATCAGGGATTCTCAGCCTCACCCAGACAGAGGTTCTCAGCCGCCTGCAGAAAAAAGGCCTAGAACTGAGCAGGCAGATACCCTCTCTTCAGAGGAAGCCTCTGGGGATTCAGAGCATTCAGATGCCCAAGAAGAATTTTTCCAGGTCTGTGAGGACTCTGAGGCTGAGGAATCAATTCCCTCTGCCTCTCCTCCAGAGGATTTTTCTTTTGGTGAAGTCCTCCACTCCATGAGAGAACATTTTAAGTGGCAGAGTCAGGAATTTTCTGATTCTAGGAAAAGGCTACGTACCTTCCTTAAGTTACCCCAGCACAGACCTTTAGCTATCCCTCCAGTCTTGGATGTCCTGGATGATGTATTCTCAGACTCCAGTGCTTCCCCTGATTCTCTCCCTCCTGCTCCTGTCAAGCCAGACAGATATTACAGGGTCCCTGACACTCACAAGCATCTCTTTAAGGTCCACTCTGTGGATCTAGAAACTATTTCACAGGGCCCCAAAGGAGTGGCTACTTCCTCAGCCAAAAACCCTCTGCCAGCAGACAGGGAAGCTAGGTCCCTGGAGAGATGGGGCAAAAAAGTTTATACCTCTTCCACCCTTGCCATGAGGTCACTTAACTGCCTTTTTCTTATGTTTCAGTACCAAGATTACTTAATGAATGATTTGCAGAAAAAGCTAGCCTCTCCTGAGCCTTTAGATAGAAAGGCATTGCAGGATTTGGTTCATAATACTCAGCAGGTTAGCAATCATTTTCTTCAGTGTGGTTATGATGCATTGGAAGCTTCATGTAGGGCAGCTATGACAGGGGCCGTTATCCGTAGACATGCTTGGTTGAAAGAACAGCCACTGCTGGATCATGTTAAAGTAAAGCTCCTGGACGCACCTCTGGATAAACAGAAGCTTTTTGGTGCTAATGCTCAGGATGTGTTGAAGTCTATTGAGGAAAAGGCAAAATCAGTACAGACAGTCAAGGATTTCCTCCAGGTTCAGCCACCCAGATTCAGCAGGAATTGGCCTTCAAAGAATTGGTCCTTTCCAGACTCTGACGAGTTTCAAAGGGGAAAGAACAGGCGTGCACGAGGTAGAGGACAATACCGAGGCTCCTACAGAGGCCGCCAATGGCAACCACAAAATCAGAGAAGTGGCACAGGTAGTTCACCTGCACCATAGGGACAATCACAATGACTTGCCTTTCTCCCCGCCTACCAAGGCTCAAAGAGAAGCACCTCTAGGCGGAAAATTATCTTTATTCTCAAAAAACTGGCACATTATAACAAAGGACAAATGGATTCTGGACATAATAGACAAAGGTTACAGGTTCCACTTCCATACCTTACCAACGGGACAAGGCATGCCAAACCTGCCACAAAATCAAAGGGCAGAGGCACTCATAGAAGTTTCAAAGCTGTTACAAATAAAAGCAATAGAGAAGGTTCCTCCTCAGGAACAAGGCCAGGGATTTTATTCAAGACTGTTCCTTGTTCCAAGAAAAGAAAAACAATGGAGGCCTATATTGGACTAGCCCGTTCTAAATACTTTTCTCATGGTGCCAAAATTCAAGATGCTGTCGTTGCAGCAACTTCTTCCCATGCTGGGCATGTCATCTTGGCTGGTTACTCTGGACCTCAAGGAGGCATACCTGCATGTCCCTATCAGACACAGTTGCAGAAGATGCCTCAGATTTCTTGCAGGAACAGAGCACTATCAATTCTCAGCATTGCCATTTGGCTTATCTACTGCTCCCAGAGTATTCACGAAATGCCTGGCATCAGTAGTTGCACATTGCAGACTCCAGGGGATCCAAATATACCCTTACCTGGACGACTGCCTCATACAAGCAGACAGCAAACAAACCTTGACAAAAAACTTGGATTATGTCATTCAATTGCTACAGGCTTTGGGATACACAGTCAACATTCAAAAATCAAGACTACTGCCATCCCAAGAGATTATTTTTCTAGGAGCAAAGTTGGACACACAACTACAAATGGCTTTCCTCACAGAGGAGAAACAAGAGCATTTAACAGATTACTTCAAAAGCCTAGCAAAGCTAACCCACCTGACCACAAGGAAGACCCTGCAGGCCCTGGGGTTCATGGCTTCTTGCATTCTTCTAATCCCTCTGGCAAGACTACACATGTGAAAGCTGCAATGGTACCTAAAAAGCTTGTGGTCTCAACACAGCCACAACCTAGAAGACGTAATGCCACTCATTCCATGCCTGCAAAGGGAGTTCTTGTGGTGGGCTCAAGCAAGTCATTTAAACGAAGGCATGCCTTTCAACAAAGCTCCAACAAATCAAACCATTACAACAAACGCCTCAGACCATGGATAGGGGGCGCACATGGAGGGCAGATGCATTCAAGGACAATGGACTCCCATGGAAATGCATCAGCACATAAATCAAAAAGAGATGTTGGCAGTGATACATGCAATAGAAGCCTTTGGAAAATCTCTTCAGCAAGGTCGTCTGCTAATAAGGACAGACAACACCACTGTCATGTGGTACATAAACAAACAAGGGGGCACTCATTCCTACCCCCTCTGCAGATTAACAAGGACTCTTTGGGAAAAGTCCCTGAAACTAAACATCCACTTGCAATCCCAGTTTGTTACGGGCAAGGACAATGTTCTGGCAGACAGGTTGAGCAGAAATTTCTTGGATCCACACGAATGGATGCTACACCCACGCATTTTCTCACAAATAACAACTGCTTGGGGAAGACCGGACATAGACCTCTTTGCTTATCTCAGTCATCACCTGGAAAGGTTCTGCACAAGGACACACCATCCTCTAACCTGGAGAACGGATGCTCTTTCCTTCAGCTGGAATACCCTAACAATTTATGCATTCCCTTCTCTACCTTTACTCACCAAGGTGTTACTGAAGATCAAAGCAGAACAACCAAAAGGAATATTGATAGCTCCAGACTGGCCAAGGCAACACTGGTATCCATTGCTACTGAGCATAACTCACACCAAACCATGGCCCTTGCCTCAATGGCATCTGCTACTGACTCAGCACAATTACAAGACTGTTCATCAGAACCTGCAAACTTTGAAGCTGACAGCTTGGAGGGTTCCATGACTGTGACCCATGACTCCCTCTCCGAAAAAGTTCAGGAAATTTTGCTGGAGACACACAGACCTTCCACCAGAAAAACCTATTCAGCCAAATGGAAGAGATTCATCATCTGGAATGCCAACAAGGGCCAGGATGCTTCAGTGATGAACATACCTCAAATATTAGAATACTTGGCAGAAATGTTTCATAGTGGCCTTTCATACTCTTCCATCAAAATCCACGCTTCAGTTATCTCAGCACATTACAACTGTGATCCACCTGTGTTTTCACATCCCTTGCTAAGACAGTTTCTAAGAGGGATAAAGAACATCAAACCTTCAAGAAAACCACCAGTTCCTGCATGGGACCTCAATTACGTCTTGGAAAAATTAACTCTTCCTCCCTTTGAACCAGCAGCATCTTCAGAAATGCAATTTCTCTCATGGAAAACGGTTTTCCTGTTGGCAGTCACTTCAGCAAGAAGAGTCTCGGAGATACAGGCCCTCATGGCAGTTCCTCCTTTTCTCATTTTTCATCAGGACAGAGTTTCTCTAAGGACCAATCATTCATTCATGCCTAAGGTGATCTCCAGAGTGTCTCTAAATCAAGCAATCCACCTGCCTACTTTCTTTCCCAATCCTCAAAATAAAGGGGAAAAGCTGCTGCATACTTTGGACATACACAGACAACTACACTACTACTTGGACAGAACAAAGGCCACCAGAAAGTCTGACCAACTGTTTGTAGCCTATGCTGCTGGAGCGCAAGGAAAAGCAGTCTCCAAACAAACTATTTCAAAATGGATTGGACACTACATCAGATTCTGTTACTCTTTCCATGGAAAAAGTGTGCCAGCCAATATTAGACCACACTCCACCAGAGCTATGGCCACATCCACAGCCTTTCTAAGAGGAGTGGCTACAAAAGGCATTCTAGAGGCTGCTACATGGAGCTCCGTGCATACATTCACCAAACACTACAACCTGCCATTATACTCCAGATCCCGAGCAGGCTTTGCTTCGGCAGTCCTGCAGGGCCTTCTAGCTACACCATCTCTTGCTTAGATCCTACCACCCCCAGCTTGGCTATGGTATTCAACCCATATGTCAGGACTGCAGTTGCATTCTTGAAGGACATAGTACAGTTTTGTACCTACCATAAATGTAGATGTCCGATAGATATGCAACTGCAGTCAGGTTTTCCCTCCCTCCTACCCCTCTGTTTTTCCCCTTGGGTCCATTCACCCCTTTCCTATTAGCTGGGGTTATCTGTTATGGTGTATCTGTTTATTACTGTTGTGATGTCTGGATTGTCTGTTTATCCATTCACAAAATTTAGCCTTCTTGGTGGGCACCTGGCATCTGGGGCAAGAAACACTGAAGAAGATGGAGTCTGCTGATGCCTTTATACCCCAGCCGCTCTGACGTTGGGGAGGAGGCGACATCGGCCGACGCCGGACCCAGACTTTGGAATCTGGCTGACCAAAGGGCTGCCTGAGGCAGGACAACCCATATGTCAGGACTGCAGTTGCATATCTATCGGACATCTACATTTATGGTAGGTACAAAACTGTACTTTCTCATCAATATAATACATTTTTAGAAGATATTCCTAAGTTTAGGAGTCCTGTGATAGATTTACTTTCAGAGTAAAAGCAGAGAGACATAGAATAAGGCTGAGAGAGAGCAGATGATGCTCGCTATAGTTGAGAAGGATAACAAATTGATTCACTATATATCTTTGCCTGGTTTTAGTTGAGAAGGATACCAAATTGATTTACAATATGTCTTCTCCTGGTTTTAGTTGCGTATGGAGAGCTCAACATTGCTGGGGTAGTTTTCCCTAACTCCTGGAGAGATGGGATGAGCAGATAAACAGTCCTAAGTGGGTATAGTACTATGATTGGTTGGCTTAGCAGAGTTACTTAAGTTAGGTGAAGTGTTCTAATGAGACATTAGCCAGGGAGGATACAGGAGCACATTTAATTATTCAAAAAGTGAGTTTTAACAAGTTTCTTGAACTGTGATGGGGAGTTGTTGTCAGTTATGTGGGCAGGAAGGGAGTTACAGGTTTTTGCTATACAGTGGCTGTAGACAGAATTACCAGCTTCATTGTTATATTTGGTTACTTTGAGGAGGTTGTGTGCGCTAGACCTCAAGGGCCTGGCGGTTGTATAGAGTTGCAAAAGATTTTGTAGGGCTGGGGTGTTTTCAGAGTTATGTATTACTTTGTGGGCTAGTGATAGTGATTGAGTTGAAGTAGTAGTGGTAGTTCTAGCCAGTTGAGTTTTTTTAGACATTCACAGTGATGTTTTCTGATGGGAGAGGTTGTAGCAAATTTGGCTATCTTATTATAACAACTATCAGGTTTGTTTAGGTCAGATTTATGGAGATTTGTAAGCACGGGGAGGCATAAAGTAGGGTGGATAGTAGGCGAGTCCTCGCTATTGTAGTTTTGGAGTGGTCAGTGAGGAATTTTTTATTGCGATACAGTAGGCCAAGTTTTGTATGTAAGTTTTTTATGGTTATATAAATATGTAGGTAAAATCTAAGATGATTATCTATTTCAACCCCTAATAGTTTGGTATGATTTGTGGGGGTGGTTGCGGTCTTGTTAAAGGAGGAGATGAAGAAAGAATCAGTGGGAGGTGTGGCTCTGTGGGAGCTAAAGAGTACTAGCTTTGTTTTACTTGGGTTCAGAATGAGCCTTTGGTTTGTAATCCAAGTTTCTGCTAGGGAAAAGCATTCTTGAGTTAGGGAGTGAAGGATGTCCATTGATTTGGCTGCACATATGGTGGTATCATCTGCATATTGCACTATTGAGGCTTCAGGAATATTGTTTGGGAGCTGATTGGTGAAGAGGGTAAAAAGAAGTGGCCCCAGGATGGAGCCTTGAGGTACTCCTAGGGAGACCGGTAGGGAGGGGGAAGAGTTGGTTTTTCCACATAACAGCTTGTTTCTTTCCCTCTAGGTAGTTTTTGAACCAGGAGATGGCAGGGGTGGTAAGGTTTAGAGTTGCTAGTGAAAGAAGGAGTTTATTGTGGTTAACCATATTGAATGCTTTGGACAAGTCAAGGAAGGTGGCAGATACAAGGAGTCCATTGTTTCTGTGAGTATCGACAATGTTGGTGAATTCTCTTAGTGCTGTGGAGGTGCTATGGAAGGGTCTAAAGCCATGTTGTTGTGTTGCTTTTAGATTATTTTCTAGGAGAAATTTAATTAGTTGCTTGTGTATTACCCTGTCTAAAATTTTAGATAAAGGGGGTAGTGTGGCCATAGGGCGGTGGTTACTGAGTTCCAGGGAGGTTCCCTTTATGTAGAGGGATGATATGAGATATTTTCCATAGCTTGGGTACTATACACTCGGAGATGGACCTTTTAATTAGGATGGAGACAGGATATGATATGGCTTCTGCAGCCAGGTGGAGGTATTCGGCGGGTAATTTACCTGCAGCTAGAGACGTTGGTTTGAGCTTGCGGAGTAGTTTTTCAATGGATTTGGTTGGTTCTGGATGGAAGCTGAACTTGAGGCAATTGTTAGTTGGGGGTGTGGGGTGGATTTGCAGGGATGGGGATGTTGTCATAGGGTTGGTTGTTTGCAAGGGTCTGGATGGTTTCCGTAAAGTATTTATTAAATTGTGTGGGGATGTCTTCTTGGTTATCTATTTTTGGGGTTGGGGTAGTTGTTTTACTGAGTTGTAGAATAGAGTTAATTGCTGCCCAGAATTTTTGTGGGTTATTCCTGTGCTTATCCTGTAACTTTTGGTAGCAAGATGTTTTGTTTTGGTGAGTTGTTTTGGCTTTGTTATGTAGTTCAACATATATTTGTTTGTTCAATTGGGATTTACTGTTTAGGTAGTTGGTCCAGGCCTTGTTTCTTTTTTTGAGGAGGGATTTTGTGTCTGGGGCTAACCAGGGGGCATATTTAGTTTTAATTCTTATTGTTCTGGAGGGAGCTTGATGATTTAAGGGTGTTTAAGAATGTAGTATTGAAATATAGTGCAGCTTCATCAAGAGGTAGGTTTTTTAGGGGGGGTCCAGTTGCACATTTTTAGGTCGTTCATAAAGTTGAAGCAGTTAGTGTTTTTTGTTTCTAATTAGGCGTGTAGATATTTGGGTCAGTTGTGGTGATTTTGATCTGAGTAAGAATGTGGCTTGGTAACGACTTGGTGTCTGGTAGACACCCTGCTAGGGATATCAGTGATGGGTGGGATAAGAGTATCCAATCTAGAATGGATTGATGTTTGGTTCTCTTGTCTGTTCTTGTGGGGGGAAGTGATGAGTTGGGTTAGGCCATGTAGGTTAATATGGGAGAGTGACTTATGACTGGAACAGTTTTGCCAGTCAGTATTACGGTCTCCTAATACTATGCTTTCCTGGGGGAGGGAGTTAGATATCCATTCTAGGAGTTTTTCTGTAATGGGGATTTTGTTCCCTGGAGGGATGTAGCACCTTATGATGTTGATGCGTTTATTATCATTAAGTTTTAGTTTTGTTAGAGTGAGTTCAACTTTGTGGTCTAGGGTTGTTATGTCTACTTTCTCAAGAATGATGTGAGATTTATACACTACAGCAACCCCCCCTCCTCCTTTTTTTTTTTTTTTTTTTTTTTTTTTTTACCTATTCTATTACTACGGATTATATTGTAACGTGGTGGAGTGATTTCATTGTTGTGGTTGCCTGGTTTAAGCAAAGTCTGTGTTAGTATGACTATCTCAGGTTGATAAAAGGAGAGTAGTGCATGAAGGTCATGGACTTTGTTTAGTATACTTAACATTTAAATTTAAAATGAGGAGCGTGGATTTGTCTTGGTGGAGTTAGGGTATCATTCAGGTTGAGGGTTGGGGCTCCTAGATTTTCTGGGCCTGGGTTTGGGTGTATATCACCGCAGCTAATGAGTAAGGTTCTGAGGTAAAAAATAGAGTTTAAGTAGTTTGTTTAGGGTCTTAAAGTTCTTTATAGTTTGAGACTGGTAGTGTGATGGCTGTGATCTGTGTGCATAGTGGTGAATAAAGAAGGTTTGGTAGTGATGTGGGACGGACTAGTTGAGTAAAAGGGTGTGTTGTAATAATGTCAGTGGAAGCAGTTTTTCTTGGTATATGGATAAAATTAAGCTGTTTTTGGTGGTTGGTGATAGAAGTTAGCAGTGGGAGTGTGGATACACCTAGGAGCAATAGTAAGAGGTGTATGTATGTGGGTTTGGGTAGTTTGGGCATGGTTTGGTCATGCATGAGAGATCTGCTTCGGATGGGGTGGGTGTGGTGGATGATGGGAGGTGTTTGTGATTGTAAGGTAGTTAGATGGAAGACTGTGCTTTACAGGATGTGGAATAGTGGAGGAGAAGGAAATGGGTACAGGGGTGGGGCAGATTCAGTGATTGGTGGTTAGCATGATGGGCATGGCTAAGTTCAGTTGAAATGTAGCACTAGTGGGGGCGGGTGGGAATAGGAAGCAGGGAGGGGAGTGGAGTGAGCCCAAGCGCAGCAGGGCTAACACTTACTCCAATTATATCAATGGGCTTACTTATTTCTTTCCTTTGTACACCAAATGTATCGGTCCACTTGTTTCTGTTTACACCAAATGTGTCTGTCTGGCTGTATTGTACTAGTTTAATTTACTTATACTGATGCAGTCACACTGAAAAAGGTCTGGGGAAGCTTCCTCACCACAAGCAGGCCAAAAGATAACTTTCAAAAGGGCGCCGCTCAAGGAGACCCACTAATATAGACTAGTTAATGTGCATGGGGGAGGAGGGAAGATACAAAAAAAAAGCCGGTGGAGATCTGGCGCGCCCCCTCACAGAAGAATGCAAATAAAAGTTATCAGCATAAGAAGTGGACGCCTTGGAGCTGTAATGTAAGTGTAAGCAAGGAAGAGGTCGAAGCAGGAAATTAGGAGTGGAAGCGGTTAGTTGTAGAAACACTACTTTAAGGCCTTGGTGTGCAAGTAATACAAAGGAAGGTAAATCTATCTGGGGACAAAATACACCAAGTAAATGGTACTTGCCTTACTTTACAAGTATTCAGTGTTGAGGCAGATCTATTTGGGACAAGATACAGCAAGTATATTGTTAAGTTATGCCACCCAGTGGCAATAGACAAAGCTATAGTTGCCTGGAGGGGGGGGGGGGCTTGCAGGTGTGCATGCTGGCCAAAACAATGTTTAAAAAATAACTAGTAAAAGTAACAAATGTGCTGTAAAAGGAAATGTAAATAACCAGTCACAATGTTTAAAACATAACTGTTAAGGACCACATCTGCTAATAACAAGAACTGTAAATATCCAGCCACCTATGCAGAATTGTCTGGTAGGTATCCTTATTAAAAAGTGTTATTCTTGGCTTGCAATAACTGTAGGGAGAAACCAGACCGTAGCAGTGGTTTTATCTTGCAATGTTACAGTTGCTGGGGGGACTCAAGCTGCAATGATGCGCTATGCAGACTTGTCTGGTAGGTATCTTTATTAAAAAGTGTTATTCTTGGCTTGCAATAACTGTAGGGAGAAACTGGACCGTAGCAGTGGTTTTATCTGGCAATGATGCAGTTGCTGGGTGGGGGGACCCGAGCTGCGAAGATGCAGGTAGACCAAGTGTGCTATGCAGACTTGTCTGGTAGCTATCCTTATTGAAAAGTGTTATTCTTGGTTTGCAATAACGGTAGGGAGAAACCAGGCCATAGCAGTGGTTTTATCTGGCAATATTGCCGTTGCTGGGGGGGGGGGGGGGGGGCAGCTGCGATGATGCAGGTAGACCAAGTGTGCTATGCAGACTTGTCTGGTAGGTATCCTTATTAAAAAGTGTTATTCTTGGCTTGCAATAACGGTAGGGAGAAACCAGACTGTAGAAGTGGTTTTATCTGGCAATGTTGCAGTTGCTGGGGAGGGCCCGAGCTGCGATGATGCAGGTAGACCAAGTGTGCCATGCAGACTTGTCTGGTAGGTATCCTTATTAATAACTGAAGGGAGAAACCGTAGCAGTTGTGCGAGTGTGGGTTGCTGTGTTTGTGGAAGGTGGAGGTGTGCCTTTGTAAGTGTGGTGCGAATGTTATGCATTATGAAATGGAGAAATTAAGAGTAAAATTTTGCTCAGTGAAGTCCCTAGCAGTTTCATCACTGCTTGATTCAAACATATACATTCCCTTGTGTTTGTCAGTACTATGTTTGAGTGCATTGTTTTGGGGTGTGGTATCACTGCTACAGCTGCTGGCACTCTTTCAATACAAGTATATGCTTCTCCAGGAGTCTGTTGCTGAGAGGATGAGAAACACACTACAAGTATACAACTAAGACAAACTATATAAAGCAATAGAAAGAAAGTATTAGGTCATATCAAAGGCTTGGGAGGTCATTGTTAAGAAACGGAGAACTGTTGTAAAATTTATCATTAAATACCATAAGTTCAGGTTATGCTATAAGAGAATAACTATGTAAAGATAACCATGTCAGCAGCCAAAATGCATTACAAGTTGAATATTTTACTGTGCACATTTTAAAAAATGGATAGACTAGCCTAAACTCTGGACTGATTAGTTTTTTTTTTTTTTTATTCTTGGGAATTGCTATTCAGAAGTGAAGAGACATACAAGGGAACAGTTTTAGTGGCACACCAGTCTATTTTTTTTAATGTCTGTTGTCATGCAAAGCTGGAAATGTGAGACTGTAGCCCACTGAAGGAGGGGAGATGGGAGGAGTAACCTGGCCAGGAACTGAAACTTGCAAAACTGCTCCTTGTGAAAAGTCTTTTTTATTTCAGTAATTTGTTGACGCTTTGCAAGTTTCTTTCAGTGAATGTGCAGTACATCAATAGGAGTAACATTTGTAAAACTCAGCACATACCAGTCAATGACACATGAGCTGCAGACTCTCAAACTTGGCAGTTTTTTTCAGTTCCATTCTAAGTGAATTGAAGTCGTCTGACAGCAAATGATAGGGCTATTTGTCCTCACAGTCTGCATTATGGGACAGATTTAGCTTCCCAAAGGAATCACCATGTCTGCCCCCATGAGGGCAGACAAGAGTAAAAACAAAATAAAATTAGGAATGAGTACTTATTTTGCTGAAGCCTGCTTTGGGAGATGTAGTAAATCATGGCAAGATAAAAAATGTATGTTTTCTTCATCATTTGCCCGTAGTGGTCCTTTAAAGGGACCACTCTTCTCAGGCCCCCAGTAAGAGATCCCCCACCTCTGTGGGATCTGAATTTGATTTTAGCTTCCCTGATACTGCCCCCCTTTGAACCTGCAGCTTCTTCTTCTTTAAAGTTTCTTTCTTGGAAAACCCTCCTTCTGGTTGCAATTATGTCGGCTAGAAGAGTTTCTGAACTTTAGGCTCTTTGTGTTCGTCCTCCTTACCTAGTTTTTCACAAGTTTCTCTTCGGACTAACCCTTCCTTTCTTCCAAAGGTTGCTTCTGATAATAATTTGAATCAGTCCATTGACCTACCTGTGTTTTTTCCAAATTATTCCAACAAAGCGGAATGCAAATTACATCAGTTGGACATTCATAAACAATTACGCTTTTACTTGCATAGAACCAAGCAAATCAGAAAATCAGACCAGTTGTTCCTGTCCTATGCTGAGGGTAAACAAGGTATACCGGTGTCGACAGTAACCTTATCTAGGTGGTTGACATCTATTATTACATTTATATATCATTTAAGGAATAAAGAGCTTCCTGCTAAACCAAAAGGCCACTCCACTAGAGCTCTAGCTACTTCAGTGGCCTTTCAGGCAAGATTGCCAATGGAAACTATTTGTGCAGCAGCTACATGGGCCAATCCTCATACCTTCATTTCACATTATCAGCTGGATGTGGCCTCCAGGAGCAGAGCTGATTTTGGTTCCACTGTTCTGAAGAGTCTGTTCCGATGAGCCACCCAGGATTGAGGTGCTAGGGACGCTGTCCCAACCAGCAAGAATGAAGGCGAGATAGACAACTTAACATTAAGAAGTTATGTACCTACCATATAACGTTCCATGTTAGTTGTCTTCTTCTCGCCTTCTTTCTTGCATTTCAGCCTCCATTCCCCTATTCTAGTAGACTAAGAAGAGTTCCTTATGTTTTTTTATCACTGGCTGAGTCTTCTCTGGCTATTACTTCTCACTGTCAGTCTCTCCAGTAGGTTCATGTATCCTACTACAGTTTACTGTATTATTATTATAATTGTTATTATTATGTCTGTAGTTAAGTTTACCAAACGAGATCTGGGTATCTAGCACCAGGCATCATGGGATATAGGCGGGCCTCAAGCCAGTAAGCAGCTCTCGAGCTTTTGAAGATGGCCGAGTCGGTGCCGCGGATCGGCTCCGAACCAACCAGCAAGAAAGAAGGCGAGAAGAAGGCAACTAACATGGAATGTTATGGTAGGTACATAACTTCTTATTCTTGTACATCCAGTTAAAGATCCCATTCCTCCTTGGGAATAAAGCATAGTCTTACAAGCTTTTACCCAATCTCTGTTTGAACCTTCAGATAAAACTGAGCTAAAATTTTTAATTTGGAAAACTATCTTTTTAGTAGCTATTACCTCTGCCAGAAGAGTTTCAGAATTAGGCCTTTTTCTAAGTCTCCTTACTTGATCTTTCATAAGGATAGAGTATCCTTATGAACTTATCCCTCCTTTCTTTTAAGGTGGTGTCAGAATCCAGTGTTAATCAAACTATCAACCTGCCAGTCTTCTAATTTCTCAATTAAAAGAGAGTATATGCTACACCTATTGGATTTTGACAGACCGTTACAGTTTTACTTGCATAGAGCCAAACATTTTAGAAAATCCGAACAATTGTTTGTTATCCGGATTCGAAATTAGGAAAATCAGTCTCAAAAGTAACTTTAGCCAAATGGTTGTTTGACTGTATTAACTTTGTTTATAGTAAATTGGGCATGCTTTTAACCAGTCCACCAAAGGCACATTTCACCACGTCTGTGGTGGCTTCTTTACTCTTTTTATCTGGATCTTCATTGGATGATATTTGCACAGCCACAGCTTGGGCTTATCCTCATACCTTTATTACTCATTTCAACTTGGATCTGGTCTCTAGGGGATGAGCAGCTTTTGGCTCAGTGCTACTCAGGAATATCCTTAGAGTCCTTCTGGGATTTTAGGTAGCTGGGGACTCTGTCCCAGGAATTGAACAAATGAAAATTGCCATCAGATAAAGAAGTTAATGTAATCGCCATAACGCTCCATCTGTGTTGTCCATTTTCATTCTTCCTCAGCTTCCCTCCCACCAGCCCCCTCCTTGTTGTCTTTTGCAAGGATCGAAGATGCCGAAGGAACCTTTGTTTCTTTGAGTCCCAGATTCCGTTATTTTACTTTTTACAATGCTCTACAGATGTAAGGGGCAGCAAACAAGATCTGAAGTATGTTAGGGACGATGGTCTTATGGGAAAGGGAGGAGCTCAGGAGTTTTCAGTGACACACGAGCTGATAGAAGCGGCTGAGTCATTCAAGGATCGGATCTGAACCCAAGAGTTGAGGAAGAATGAAAATGGGCAATACAGATGGAAGATTATGGAGAGTACATAACTTTTTATGTTGTTTTTATACAACTGTATCCCCCCCCCCCCCCCATTGTTTTAGTAGTATAATTTTATGTCACTCTTCTGTTCCTGTAAGCCGCAGGTTTCAGGTGTAAATAAGCTCCAGTGAAATAAATGTACATTCAGAAATGGTTAGTACCTACATGTTTCAGATAGTGGATCAGCCTTTGATGATCATTCTGTAGTGTCTTGTTTCTGCTACAGCTGTACTTTTCAGTTGCAACACATTCCGTTCAGGCACCTTCATTTTTGCACTCAGTGTTAAGTTTGGTCTTTTTTGCATGTCTATACTGATGAGTTTATAGGTTCTTACTAGGGAGACTGGCTGCGCAGCCATATAGAATCTGACCATGCAACCCAAAGAGTTTAGTGGATGGCTGAGTGATATCTGTGCTGTTTATTCTAGGTCTAAATTTGTGGTTGCTCATTTAGTTGTCTTGGCACATCTGGATGGCCAGTGTGTTATATTTTTTATAGTGCCATTGGAGCTTGTTCCATAGGTAGGTGTATTCTTTGGGTTCAAGGAACCTCTTTGTCAGAGTCCTTGCTTATGTCACTGTGAAGTATGATGTCTTTGGAGTGATTAGTATTTCCAGTATGTCTGAGGTGAAAAAGGTCCAGTAGGAGAGGATCTCATAGTGTGGAAGGTGATTTAGAGATCACCATGCAGGACTGGTATGTGACAGAAGGTGGTAGTTTTTAGTCTGTCCAGGTAGCTGGGGTAAGCTTAGTTTTGATATTGTTTACTTAGAAAAACACTACTGCTTTTTGGGTTGGGCAACATGTTTGGAGTGGTTATTCCTCGTGGTTCATTATTATTCTCTTATCCAGCCAGCCACAGAATATAGAGTGGGATGATGGCATCCTTGGACTTGGAAGACATACCCTTGGCAATGAACTATGCAAGATAGGAAGATGTCCTAACTTTAAGTGATGCTTGATGAATAAAGGGATTTTTTTTTTTTTTGAGAATGAAGGTACGTAGATCTTTAGTAACTGTGTCTGTTTTAAGTGTTCTGTTTGTGTAATCATTAGGATGGGCATGTTTTCCAAAGGCAGCTACACTAGACTCAATAACAGCACTCAGTCTGTAGTTAACAGTTTTGCTGTCCATCAGTCTGTCTTACACAAAAGAGAAGCAGATTTGGAAGAGACTGGGATGCAGACTATAGCTCTGTGGTATATCCAGCAGTAGCATGCCTTTTAGAAGAGAAGGTATTACCAACTGTTACTGTGTGCATTTGACTGGAAAGTCAGTTTACAACCCAGTGGCATTGTTTGGTTTTATGTGGAGATTAGGGAGTTTTCCAGTAATGGTAGCATGGGGAATCCAGTAGAAGGCTTTACCAAGGTCAGTTTTAGATATTCAAGACATAATAGGTTTTTATTATTTATTTGCTTGTATTTATTTGTTTGCCTTTATTAACTGCGATAGCCGAGTACTAGGGAGAAAAACATCTGATACAGAACAAGAATGAGGAATGGTGATTCATTACCGTGACAAAGCAGAAAATTCCTGAGGCTCCAATAGCAGAATAAGTTTTTTCTTAAGTGCAATTCAATGAAATAAATTTAACGCTTATATGTGTGCTATATAGCTAATCTACTATATTTTGCACTGTTATAAAGCTTTTTTTTTACTGCTTCACTGCATTTTTGTACTGTTTTATACTGTTTTTACTGTATTTTCTTTGCTTGATAGTGTTCCAGTACTGTAGTTGCATTTTTTATTGAATTACTTAACTGTAAACTGCTTTTTCATACTGAGAGTTGTATTTTCTGTTTGTGAGTTCTCTACCTGTGCATTTATTGTTGGGTTTCTGTGTTCTACTCGGGTGTCATAGTCTAGATAGAGGCCTGCTGTTATACAGGCCTGGTTGTTTTGCTTGTTGAGTTTTCTGTGTTTCTGGCAGCCGTCTTCTGCTGGTAGTGTCTTGTCTTCACTGTTAGCGAGATTAACAGGGTTACCTGACCTTCTCTAGCATGAGTGATTGGTTAAAAGAGCAGGGGCTAGCAGGATTGGGTAGTAATTCGAGCTTCTAGATTTTTCCACCTTTTCTGGTATTTATACCCTGTGTTTGCAGGGTGTTGCATTTGTTTGCTTATTGTACACTGCTGCTGTGCTGTTTTAAGCCATTGTGAGGTATCTCAGTTGCATTTTTTCCCTTACCAGCACTCCTGTGTAACTGATGCCCTCCCTTACAACTACTGTAACTTTGTCCAGCCCTACTCACACCTATAGGTACTCCATTCTGATAGTATCCACTCTACCATCCTTTACCTCTCTTCCACAAATTCTGACAACCATGGACGGACAGTGTCCTGTGGTTTCTCTTCCTAGTCTTGTTGATATGGGCATACTGAGACAGTGCAGCAAAGTACTTCATGTACATGGGCAGCCCTCCTCTGCGAGAGATGCAATTACATTAAGAACCTAGAATCCTGGCTGTCTGAATCACAAGCCAGTACATGTGGCACTGAGAAGGTTGTCTGCACAAACACCACAAGCACCATACCTCTTAACACCACCCACACCAATACAGTACATTCCTACATATGCAGAGGTTCTCAACAAAAACATACCTAAACAAAGGAGACCACTGAGGCAAAAGCACACACACACATCACAACCCACTGCACCAAGCACCACACATAGTGCACATGCCTGTGTCACACAGACTCTAAGGCCTAGCAACAAACCCAACATACTAGTCATAGGAGACTGTATCGTGAGACACACAGATGTGCCCCTCACCAGACTAGACAAGGTAAAGTCATGGTAAGTTGCTTGTCCATTGCAATCACTCACACACTTGAGTCTCTCAACAACAGGTACTGATGTCCTTCATGGATGCATCTGCAGTCATAACAAATGGGTTGTCCTGTCGTCAGGCAGCCCTTCGGTCGGCCGGATTCCAAAGTCTGGGTCCGGCTTCGGCTGATGTCGCACTTCACCCGACGTCATCTCTGCTGGTCTTTGGGTATAAAGGCATCAGCCGACGCCATTTTCCTCAGTCTTTCTTGCCGCGTGGCGCCCGAAGCAGAAGCTGTTCGCAAGTGCTGGTCGGTCAGATCCCTCTTTACTTCTTGGCATTAACAAAACAGAACAAACTAACAGCAAGAAAAGTTCTGCAGGCCCTGGGCTTCATGGCATCATGCATAATCTTGGTCCCACATGCCAGACTACATATGAGAAAACTACAGTGGTACCTAAAGAATTTATGGTCCCAACACAGGCACAGTCTAGAAGCAGAAATACCACTAATCCCATGCCTAAAACAGGAGTTCCTATGGTGGGCTCAAGCATGCCAGTCAAACCCAGGCCTACCCTTCCACAACTTTCGAACAAGCCAAACCATCACAACAGACGCCTCAGACCTAGGATGGGGGGTGCACATGCTGGACAAATGCTTACAAGGATTGTGGACTCAGGACCAGCTGCACCTGCACATAAACCAAAAAGAAATGCTGGCAGTAAAACTGGCAATCCAAAAATTCAGACCATTCCTCAAAGAAGGACATTTGATGATAAGGACAGACAACACCACAGTCATGTGGTACATCAACAAGCAGGGAGGCACTCATTCATACCCCCTATGCAGAATGACTTTGGACCTTTGGAATCTGGCACTCAGCTACAACATCCAGTTACAGGCAATATTTGTACCGGGAAAGGAGAACACTCTAGCAGACATGTTAAGCAGAACCACCTCGGATGCCCTCGAATGGATGCTACACCCGGACATCTTCAAGACCATCATAAAGAAATGGGGAATGCCACAAATAGATCTATTTGCTTCCCCTCTCAATCACCAGCTCAAAAAATTCTGCACAAGGACATTCCACCCACTCGCATGGAAGGTGGATTCGCTCTCCTTCAGCTGGAAAGGTCTGACAGCATATGCATTTCCACCTCTTCCCTTGATACACAGGGTATTACTAAAAATCAAGGAGGAACGTCCAAGGATAATCCTGATAGCTCCGAACTGGCCAAGACAACACTGGTACCCATTGCTGAGGAGCATGTCTCGGGAGAAAATGTGGACAAATACCCCTGATGCCTTTGATGTTAACTCAGAACAACTACAGCATCATGCATCCAAACCTAAAAACTTTGCAACTGACTGCCTGGAACATCACATAGCTGCAACTAATCCAGATCTTTCCCAAAGGGTTAAAGACATTATCCTTGAAGCCCGCAGACCTTCAACAAGAAGGAACTATGCAGGAAAATGGAAAAGGTTTGTCATTTGGTGTGCTAGAAAAGTTGACACTCCCTCCGTTTGAACCAGCAGCAACAGCAGATCTACAGCACCTGTCATGGAAAACTGCTTTCCTACTGGCAATTACCTCAGCAAGGAGGGTTTCTGAACTTCAGGCCTTAATGGCAGTACAACCCTTCCTAATCTTCCATCAAGATAGGGTGTCCATGAGAACTAATCCTACATTTATGCCTAAGGTGGTATCCAGAGTGTCTTTAAACCAGGCAATCCACCTACTTACCTTCTTCCCCAATCCACAAAACAGAGGGGAAAGAATGCTGCATACCTTGGATGTACATAGACAGCTACGCTACTACCTGGACAGAACCAAAAGTAACAGAAAAACTGACCAACTTTTTGTAGCCTGTGCAACAGGAAGGGAAGGAAAAGCAATTTCCAAACAGACAATCTCCAAATGGATAGGAAATTGCATACGATTCTGTTACTCCTACCATGGAAAACCAATTCCACAGAACATAAGGCCTCATTCTACAAGGGCTACAGCCACTACCACAGCTTTCTTACGAGGAGTGGCAACCAGGGACATTATTGAGGCGGCTACTTGGACCTCCGTGCATACATTTGCCAAGCATTATAATTTACCTCTGTATTCTAGATCCCGAGCAGGGTTTGCCACTGCTGTACTGCAAGGGATCCTAACCACACCATAATTTTTTCTTCCTCCTCCCCTAGTTGGCTATGGTATTCTACCCATTTGTTATGACTGCAGATGCATCCATGAAGGACATAGTACAGTTTTGTACCTACCATAAATGTAGATGTCCGAACTGGATAGCATCTGCAGTCAGGATTACCCTCCCTCCTTCCCCTCTGTGGTACTCCTAGGGTATTTACCCTCCTAATAGCTAGCTGGGGGGGGGAGTCTCTTATGGTGTATTTGTTTGTATATATGTACATACATGCTTATTTTTTGTGTTTGCCTTCTATCCTTTTGGAAACATTGGCATTTATCCAAAATTTAGCCTTCCAAGAGGGCAACTGGCATCTGGGGCAAGAAACACTGAGGAAAATGGCGTCGGCTGATGCCTTTATACCTGAAGACCAGCAGAGATGACGTCGGGTGAAGTGCGACATCAGCCGAAGCCGGACCCAGACTTTGGAATCCGGCCGACCGAAGGGCTGCCTGACGACAGGACAACCCATTTGTTATGACTGCAGATGCTATCCAGTTCGGACATCTACATTTATGGTAGGTACAAAACTGTACTTTATGACTCTGTCATAAGTCCATGTTGGTGTGAATGACGTGAGACGTATCTCTCTGGACTATATGAAGAGGCACATGATTGAGCTTGCTGAATAAGTGTCTTGGGCAGATATGTTCCTAGCCTTAAGCAGTATCATACCATCACCCAGAATGATGCCTCAGTACAAACAGAAAATAATTGACTTTAACAATTGGCTTAGTTTCTGGTGTCGTTCAAAGGGGATCCAGTCTCTGACAACCTGAGAGGACATGATGCTTTGCCAGAGATGGCCTTCATCTCCCCTGGACTTCAGGCTTCTGCAAAGGCTCTTGCCTCTTCCATAGTGCCTTTTTTAGGCAGTCATGAGGACAAAATTACCAACGTGAAAAATTCTTCTAAACAAAATTTAAATGTCATGCTGCTCCATGCTAAACGCTAGGAGTCTTGACATGAAACTGCACTCATTGCAAGCATTCCTTGCCTTGGAAGATGCAGACATTTGTGCAGTCACTGAAACCTGGTTCAAAGCTGCAGAGAGCATCCCAGCCTTACCAAGTTACATGCCCTACCATACTTTCAGACCCCAAACAGAGGGCTCCAAAGTCAAAGGAGGTGGAGTTTCAATATTTATCAAAGACATACACACCTCCAGGCTGGTCAAACAGTATGACGCACAGGAGACACTCCAGGTGCAGTTAACTATTGACAAAGGACCAGTTCAAATCACAGCTAGCTACAGACCTCCAATCATGAATCAGGAGGCACACTCCACCTATCTGTACTTACTTGAATCCATCAAGATTCAACATTCTACCCTGATCCTGGGCTACTGTAACTACCCAATCATAAAGTGGAAGACCTGTTCTAGCTCAGACACGAACGCCCAGAGATTCCTCGACTTCGTCAGTGCCAATGCATTGGATCAGCTGGTCGACACCCCCCAGAAGAGGTGAAAATATCCTGGACCTGGTACTAACCACCATGAGTAGCCACTGTAGCACCCCTGTAGTGTCATCCTCCTTGGTACGATCCGACCATAAAGCAATCACTTTTGAAGTCACCATCTCCCGTGACCCCCCACCCTTTGCCACGGTCAAACAAACCAAAGCTGACTACAAACTCCTGAGAGCAGGTAAAGCCGCTTCACAGCCACCATCCCATCAGTTGAGTCAAACAGTGATGTCCAAACCTACATCAAAAACCTATATAGCTGCATGGACTTGGCAGTCTCTGACAGGACCAATTCATCTTCTTCAAGGAAGAGTAAACCTGTCTGGTGGACAGCAGCAATAAACAGTCTCTATAATAAAAGGAAAAAAATGCTGTCCAGGACCAAGAAGGAGCGGGTGCCATGTTGGTAGCAATCGCTCCTTTGTCTGAGCAAGTAAATAAGGTCACTGGTGAAATCATCTAAGGCTAACTTTAAGTCGAAATTGGACACATCCACTAAGGACAATCACAAGGCTTTCTTCGCATATATCCACAATCTCAAAGGTAACTCACAAATCTGCTCTGAATTGGTGGTCAAGAATACAACAAACACAAACACCATAGATATTCACTCCCTGTTCCCCAATCAGTAAACCAGGACATCCCCAGCACTTGCCCCCCTCCCCTCATCACCAGGGAGCAGGTTATTAATGCCCTCTCAAAGGCAAAAAAATACAGCCTCCATGGGACCTGACAGCATCCCTGGCTGTTTCCTACATGAACTCAGGCAAGAACTCTCAGCACCACTAGACACCCTATTCAAAGCCTGTGCACCGGCTTTGTCCCAGCAGAATGGAGGACAGCCGTTGTCATCCCTCTGCACAAAGTTGGAGCGTCCACTGACCCAGGCAGTTATAGGCCAAAAAGTCTAACTAGCCTGATCTGCAAGGCCATAGAATGCATTATCACGGACCTTTTAAACAAGGACATTGGCAACCTCTAAACGCTTGATCCCGCGCAGTTTGGTTTTGTCAAAGGGCGATCATATCCGTTAAACTTGGTCGCCTTCTTCGAAACAGTCACCAAAGCCATGGATGAGAGCAAGACAGTGCACACTTCCTACCTTGACCTAGCCAAAGCCTTTGACACTGTTCCCCACTCGGGCATAAATACATAAACTCTCCCAGCTAGGCATCAACCCACATGTTATCAGATGGGTAGCTAACTGGCTCACTGATAGAATCCACTCAATCAAAATAGGGGAAGACACCTTTAGTGGTAGACCCGTAACGAGTGGCGTACCCCAAAGATCGATCTTGGGGCCTCTGCTGTTTGGGATGTACTTTTCTGAGGTGCAAGCCAAAACCAGTGGTCAGTGGCTGAGCATGTATGCAGATGACTGCTAGCTGAGAACTGTCATAAATTCCCCTAGTGATGTGAACATCCTCAAGAGGGCCTTAACCAAACTAATGACCGTTACCAGAAGCATGGCCTTAAACTGAATGCCACGAAATGCATCATTATCCCCTTTGGGGAAAAAGGTGTTCCAACTGATCACATTAATAACAATGTGCTAAGCATGCAATCAGTCTTGAGGGATTTGGGCACCCAGGTTAATAGGAACCTAACTTTGACCACCATGTTTCCTCAGTTGTACAGAAAGCTTTCTACATGGCCCACCTCATAAGTAAGGGTATTTCATCCAGGAACAAGGAGGTCATAACATCATTGCACCCCTCCCTAATCAGACCCATTATCGAGTACAGTGCCCCCTTCGGCATGTACCTTGCCAAGCACATGCAGCAGTTGGAGAGACTACATAGGTTCCTGACCAGGAAAATCCAGGGTCCTATACAGATTGGCTAAAAGCCCTGTCCTTCCACTCAGTCTCATACAGACTGCTCAGAGGTGACCTGTGTCTGGCATGTAAGGCCGTCTCGCACTCAGCCTTGATGGAGTTGCTGCATATCCGCAAGTCAGACTCCACTCGCGCAACCCACACGCAATTCCCCATTTGTGGAATAGACTTCCTCTTCATGTCAAGCAGAGTACTTCTCTAGTCCTCTTTAAAAGGAATCTGGATGACTGGATGGGAAACAGAAGATATAATATTGGGATCCCACCCGTGTCCTTGAAGGACAGGGAAAACAGGTGCTGACTTTGTGGGTGAACATGGGTGACATTTTTGGCTAGGCTTATAAGGGCTTCCAGGCCAATAGCCTAGTGTCGTCCTGTGAACCTAAGTATAAAGGTATAATGGAAATTACATTAAGAAAAAATATACAGTAATAATATCACATGTATACAAAATCATCAGTCCAGTGTCTGTTCTGTCCATTCTCAACTGATGGGTTATCAGATCTGTATAGATCAGATGTCTGCACCTTCTAAACCTTTGGATCAAAGGCTCAGGCTCCTCCCCATCCCTCCATGAAATCAGTACCTCAGATCTTGTTTGACGCGCATGTGCTTCATACATGGACCTTGGCTGAGTGCTGCATTGTGGCTTATTTGGGCAGATAAATTTTAGAAGCAATATTGGATAGTCTTTTCAATAAACTTAGTTGTTAGAAAGCTATGCTAGCAAATATGCAATCACTGTTTTTCCTCTGTGTAGAAACTGGTCTCCTTCCTACCTAACAAAAAGAAAAATCCTGTTCTGTTGCTGTAGTTAAAAGTGTAAAATCGGAAATAAAACTATATTAAATATATAAAATATCTTGGTATACATTAGGGTTTTAGAAGTTAGGATTTCCTTTTTGGTATTTTCATAGCCTTTTCTTGCAGTTGTATGTGATCTTTTCTAGCATCTGGCAAAGCCTTGAGTTTTAAATGTACCTTTTGTGGCCACAAGATTCCCCTTCAGGGTATATGCTCTAAATGCATTTATTGCTTGAGGACTTCTCATCTGAACAAACACTGTTCTGCATGTTTGGTCTTCAGGGCTAGGCCTGTCTTGGCCCATGAGTCCAAATTTAGTGCCTAAGGATGTTCTCCCAGCCACAGCGGGGGAAGTGAATCCCTCCCAATATGCTCTGCTAGTAAGAAATCAGCTTGGGGGAGCCATAAGGGACAAACTTAAAGAAAATGAATCCTCCAAAGAAGTCTTCTCAGAGGAGGCACCCTGACCCTTTGGTCCCATCTGGTCTGACACCCAGACTGTTAAAAACTGTGGATCCAACTCCTTTGTTAGAACCTGTTAGGATTCACATACCAACTCCTCCAATTGTGCAGTCAGTCCTTTGCTCCAATCACCTTTCCCCCGAGGGATGTCCTTTTATCGTATCTCTAGGCCATTTTCAGTGGCATCTTTCCCAAAGTCAGTGCATCTTTGAGGAGCCTGTTAGAGGCGGATCTGGACAGGATTATGAGAAAGTTCTTGAAGACTCAGATTCAATTAGGGGGTCCTTCCTGCACATCCGACCCTGTTGCGAGCTGTCCCTTCTGCTTCTCTATTAGTTTCTACTTCACTGATCGGATCCTGTGATCTAGTGTCTTTTGATCTGAGCATTTGACAGGGACTGCTTGTGTCTGAGCCAACAGCGTGGTTGTCATCATCTCTGACAGTATCTCTTACTCAGTCTCTTCCAACAGTGTCAGATCTCTACGGGTCATAGAGCCTAGAAATTTGTCCCAGGGGGTTAGGTTAGATTCAGAGGTTCAGATCTTTCTCTTCCTGTCAGCACTTGGTAACTGAGATCTCTGTTTTGGAGCCAAGCCAAATTAGATCTTGAGACATGCCCTTGTCCAGGTCTTCGGATCCCAAAGGGATGGCCTTGGGACCAGCTTCAGCTTTATAGGACTTTGAAAGAGTTCTCTTGAAATCTAGAGAGCAGGTTTCTGTATCACACTCGGAACTGTCCCAACCTTTTCTGACATCTTTGTCTCTTCCTCCTCTTGCCACCGGACATGTGGCTTCAGAGGCCTTAAGCAACTCCAAATTGTGGACTTCCTCCATGTGCTTCCGAGTCTTCCCCAGAGCTTTCTGCCATGCAAGTGCACAACAAGCACATGTGAAAAAAAGAAGGGCTTGGAGTCCCCTCAGGAGTCCTTCATTGAGGATACTGATTTCGATGAGTGGGAGGAGTCCCTTCTTGGAAGTTCCCCCCTGGAGGATGTTTTTTTCAGAAACATTCTAGTTTTAGAGACAATGAGAGATGGTTCCGCAGTGCCCCTTCCCTAGAGAAATATGTATTCCTTGAGGCCTTTGAAGCTGGCATATCTACTACCCGAGTGGTCCCTCTTGCTGATGAACTCATAGACTTGGTTTTGTGGCAGGCTTGGAAAAAACCAGACAAGGTGGTACCAATTCCCTGGAAGCCAGGCAAGGTTTTAGTCTCTTCTGAAGACTGGCCTCATTGCAGTGATGGTCCCATGGTGGATTCCACTGTGGTAGCAGCAGCCACAAAGAAAGACTGCATGAATTCCAGGTGTTCTTATATCTGGACTAGGTCATAACTGCTACTAACAAGAGTCTACTAGTCCTAGCCAGGATACCGTCCTGCAGATTTTTATTCAACTAGGAATCACAATCATTGTAAGGAAAGTCCAATCTAACACCCGTTCACTCTCACCTGGATGCAACTTTACAAATAATCAGACTCCCAGAGTCCAGAACCATGACTCTCTGGCAACAAACTTCAGCATTTCTCTCCCACCAGAAACTTCCAGCCAGATGCAGGCACTGCAACTCTAATCCCTTCATGCCAGATTCTATAAAAGTGTCCCAGTAGACTCTCTCAGTTCAGTGGTCTCTTATCATAACCATACCTCTCCCCATATGTCTCACCAGGATATGTAAGCAGCATGTTCAGTGGTGGTTGAACTCGTCTGGCCTCCCCTTTATTCTACTGCCCCCCCCCCCCACCCTCAGGCCACAGTAACTATGGATACTTCCCTGTGGACCCCCTCAGAGACCAGTCTTCACAACAGTGTCCTGGAGATGAGGGCCATCCTCCTCATGCTACAGGCCTTTCCAGGACTTCCTTCCCAGGGTTGTGATTTCAGTATAGGGAGACATGTCAGTAGTCTGGTGCATCAGCAAATGGGAGAACACACTCTTACCCATTACATCGAGAAGCTGTGAGGCTTTGGCAGTGGGTGATGTCTTCCCTGTACTTCCTGGTTGCAGTGCACATCCCAGGGAAGGCCAGTGTTTAAACAGACAAACTCAGCATACCCATTCTTGTGCCTCACAAGTGATGTTAGTCAAACTGTGGCTGTCCAGACCTTCAGCCACTGGGGCCAGCCATGCTGCAACCTTCCTGTCCAACTCCAGTGCAGTAGCTGCTTTACCATGATCACAGAGTAGGGGGAGTCACCAACAGATGTTCTGGTTCACACTTGGCCCATGGGGCTCCTGTATGCTTATCTTCCCACTCCCCTTATACCAAAGTTTCTTCAGAAAGCCATGTGATGTAATGTGAAGGTGATTCTTATTGCTCCTTTTTCACAGTGGCAGGTATAGTTTCCCTTTCTCTGGCCTCACTCAATACACCTTTGGTGCTGGATCCTCTTCCAGACCTAATTTCTCATCCATTTGGCAAGCCTTACCTGGACATGCATGCCCTGAAATGTTAACCATGTGGTTTCTCCAGTTCTGATGATGCTAGGAAGTCCAGGCTTTCCTCCACTGTGTTTTATATCCTTAAAATCCTCTCCGAAACCTACTAGAAGGGTCTAGAGAAGTAATGGAAACATTTTTCTGAGTGGGCCTCTTTCAAGGGCATAGATCCCTTTTCAGCCCCACTTCCTCTATTTTGGATTTTCTAGCTAGCCTTTTCCAGGGGAGCATGTAGTTATTGTACTATCAAGATTCAAATGGCTGCCATTTCTAATTTTTCTTCTAGGAGAGGGCCACACACCAATTATTTCTTTGAAGTTATCTAAAGCCTTTTTAAGGGGTACCATTCTCCTTTGCCCTTCGTTAAGGGAACCTTTTTCATTTTGGGTATTCCATTATTACTCCAGTTTTGCCAAAGCAGCAAGTTCAAAGAGGGGAGTTTGGGCAAAGTTTGAATTATCTTTTTTGGAAAACACTTTTTGGTAGCAGTTACCTCTGCTTGAAGGATTTCATAACCTTAAGTTCTTTCCTGTAAGCCACCTTTTTTGATTTTTCATAAATATAGGGCGTCACTTTGAACCTGCCCTAACTTCCTTGCAAAGGTGGTCTTGGATTTTACATTGACTCACATCATTAACTTGACAGTTTTAGTTTTCTTTCTGAATTTATGTAATAAAGGGGGGAGTATATATTTGTTGGATGTTCATTGTTCATCGAGATTCTGCCTTCATCATGCTGGAACCTTCAGAAAATTGGACCAGCTCTTTATTTCCTTTTGTCTGGTTAAGTTGTAGACATGTGGTTATCAGAATGAATCTCTTCTGTGTACAGAGCATAAGGATTATCTTTGCTTTACACGCCTGAAGCTCATTCTACTAGAGTGGTTGCCACTTCTACAGCTTTCTTTTCCAAAGTTCCTACTGATAAAATCTGTACTGAAGCCACTTAGTCCACTGTGAATACTTTCATGTCCTATGACAACCTGGATTTGCACTCCAGATCTAGGGCTTTATTAGGGCTTTATTTGGTTCCCACATCCTCCAGAATATCCTTCCATGAGACTCTCATGGTGTTAAGTAACTGTGGGGACTCTGTACAATCATTTGCAGACAGAAGGAAGAGACAACATCAGATATGGAAATTATGCACTTACTGTAGCACTAGATCCATGTTGTCCCTTCCTTTTGCCCTCCTCAACTTTTCATCCCTTTGTCCCTCTGCCAGATTATTACTGTTCTTGGGCTGCTCCTCAGATTTTTGTCTTTCTTGGTCATTGACAGTATTCTTTTCCCTGTGCTTATGTCTGTATGTTTTAGTAGCAAGAGTTCTTGCTGTGTTAGGCAGGCAGACTCAGTCCAAGGAGTTGAGTTTGAGGATGGGATGGGTAGAGGGACGATCCTGAGCCTTGGATCCAAAGCATTAAAAGTTGCCAACATCATATCTGTATGGATCCGATAGCCCATCAGTTGAAAAGGATTGGAGACAACAACATGGATCTAGCTTTATAGTCAGTACATAACTTTTGTTTGAACATCAGCATTTTGTTAAGACCCAAAAGCATGACTAATCAGAGACCATAAGTACAAGGACCTGAAGTTTTCAGAGAAGTCAACCAGGTTAAGGAGAACGGGATATGCTTTTCTTGAAGATAAATTAATTTGGGTAGGGGATTTGTAGGTCACCAGTTTTGTTTTAGAAGTTGACAAGCTGCGTTTTGCAAATGAAACTGGTGAGGCTGATAAGAGCAATAGTTGCCAGAGATTTTGATGGAGGTGCTGCTATTGAGTGGTACCCCAGTGCCCATTCTGAAGAGGTCATGTAATACCCTATGGTGAGAATAAGGTTAAAAAGGTTTGGGAGGAGTTCTACAATGCTGTACATGGTGTTAATTAAGAAACAGAGTGGTATTTTGTCTGGGCCCAAGGATCTGTTGTTTTTGGTTTTGAGTAGAACTTCTAGAATCTGGTCTGCTGTGTTTTTTGGGAAAGAGGAATTTAATAAATCAAGACAAGAGGGGAGGACTGGTGTGAGTGAAAGGGGTGAAACTGTAAAACAATCTGTCAGCAATAGCATTAGCCAGGACTTCAGGTTCAGAACAGTTAATGTTATTCTGTTGGAGTCCAGTGAAGTATTGGGAAATTTGATGTAGAATGTTATACATTGCAACCAACAGGGAGAAAAGGATTGCACTATTTTCTGAGGGTTTTGTATCACTTCTGAGCTCTTTTTCTAAAGTCTGGCACTTTGGCATACACACAAGTTAACTGAAGTAGTAATGTCCTAAATTACAGTTTTAATATGCAAGTGTTTAATTGCAATTTTAATGTTTGCACATAACATTTACTGCAATAATCTCTTTGCTGTGTTGTTTCAGTGGTCTTATCCCCCGACTTCTTGGTGACATCATTTCCCTGTGGCTCTGCAATATGTTGACACATCTCATCAATGCTTATGCACTGGATAACAGTGTAAGTTGTCATGCATGCTCAAGAATCAAGCTGTGCAGCTTTGTTTATTGTTAATGTGTAGAATCTGCTGTGCAGCTAATATTTATTTATTTTCTTTATTCACTTTTTGGGTGAACTCTGCCAGCAAAATATCTGTATCAGAAGTGGTAATTATGGATAGGAGGATGTAAAGTAACACAGTCAAATTACATTTAGTGCACTTTATCAACCATTATTCTTGCTTTAAATAAAATGGTCTTAGCACTGAAATGACTGTGTATGTACAGAAAACCGTATGGTGACTAGGAACACGTCAGCTAAAGCCATGCTCCTTTTGCCACTTGTTTTATCATGTTGAGTGTTTGATTTTTTTTTTAGTATTACAGAATGCTGCTGTTTTCTTTTTTTCCTCCACCGTGCCCTTAGTCTTACAGCTCCACTGGCTCCTCCAGTCCATAATGATGTTTAAACACATGTTGGACCTCGTTTTACATGGGCATTAGACAAGCTTCTTTGAATCTTTTCTGACATCTACTGCCACTTCCTCTTTAACCGGATAGCTTGCTGTGTATACACACGAGTTCTTAAAACATGTGGTGACCGTTCAGTTAAAATTAGTCATTATAATGGATTAATTATCCTTTCCATTCATGTTGTTCACATTCTGTTATGCTACATTGGTGGGATTGTTTGCTTTTCAATTCTGTTATGCTGCATTGTAGGAGCTTTTCTTTGATAGAGCTGTCTAAAGGTAGTTGCTTGCTTTCTTTGGTTCTGTTAGTTTTTGCAGTGATGCAGAGTTGAGGTTATTTGTTTGATATGCCAGAATGGTGATTGTTAACATTTATGTCAGTGCATTGTGAAAGTTTAAATATTGAGGTTTGTTGAATTCTTTGATTGTGCCGTAGTCATTTCTCAAAGTACCACCACCCTGGATTTACAGTGGCAAACCCTGCCCTCACACAGCCCATCTCATGAATACACATCTTGACTGATATGGAGGCACATTCTCAAGAGCAGCCTGAAACATAGAAACATAACTCTCAACTGCTTGCATTTTGTTTTGATGCAGTTTTGCGATAGTTGTATTTTTTGATGCTTCAGTGAGGAAGTTGCAGTCTTGTATGATCACTGTAGTGGTGGTGATGTGATGATGATGCTCTGCATTATGCATGTTAAATTTTTTGACAGTGTAGAGTGGGTATTCGAAGACTGAGAAGGTTTTTAACTTGAATTGTGTGTTTGTGGTGTGTGGCATTTGTTTACATTGTATAACTTTGCATGGTTTGTGTACATTCTGTAATTGTATGTTGTTACATTCACTGATGTAGTGTGACAGGTTTTGTTCTGTGATGTGTGAGACTGTTGGTAAAAGGGGGTGAAAGGTGTGAGATTGTCGTCCATCCCTCAACCCCTTCAAAGAAGTTTTAGGTTCATTTTTTTCCTGATAATTTTGAGTGCTACTGGAATGAATATTGTAACTTCTGTTAAATTGCCCATTTTATGTGTTTGATACTTTATCTTGTATTTTATCAGCGTTTGCTAGGAAGTAACCAATGGTCAATTTTGCAAATGCAACAGTGTTGTTCAGTCTGTCATGTTAATTTTTAGATTTTTCTGAACATGAGACTCTGTGAAGGGGTGTGAAATCATTGCTTATTCAAATAGAGGATGAAGATTGACTCATGGTTCCTAGACTCCGCTCCCCCTGTGTCCCAGCTTATGTTGTTGCTCCGTAATGTGAACGGTTATTTCTCAAAGTACCTCCACCCTGCAGATTTCATGCAGGGTGGGGTGTGATTTCATTTTGATTGCCAGGCATGATTGGCAGACTCTGACTGGCCATGCACATGACCTGTCAAAGCGGTAGAAAATAAATTCAAAGTGCAGTATCAAAGCATGCAGCCGTAAATATACTAATGTATAAATATACCCCCTGCTGTATTTCAAGTGGATTATTTTTTTCATATAAAAAAAAAAATGGTCTTTTACAGCTAGAGACTTTCAACATTTTTGCAGAGGGCAACCATCTCTGCCTCCTTGCCAGTCTTACTTTCATAGTTAGATTTTCTTCTTGGATTTATTTTATTTGCAGCAGCACCCCATAACATCTTTTTTGCATATTGTCATAATTAGTTGATGTCGCACAGTTAAATAAAATTAAACTGTGTAAATGTATTAAAAGAGAGGGCTACCTCTGATTCCATTCACTTTATGAGAAGCATATTTAACAGTTCTGATCCCCTCCAGCTGGCGAAGTAAAATTCAGCAAAAAAAGATGTGAATTCTGTTGTATTTATTTTTATTGTCATTAACACTCGTACATATCAACTTCTTTGCTCAAGAATCGGGGACAGAAAAACAAAAAATAATGAGGGGCAAACAGAGGTGTAGTTGACTCCATCACCCCTCAGCTCTTGGAAAGAGCAAAAAAACAAAAAAGACAATTCACTGTATTAAGCTGATTTAGTCATCATCTTATTTACAGTTTGATCCACCACCACCCCACCTCCCCTAAGCTCTTCTATTGCAGAGCAAAAAAAAAAAAAAAAAGCCATTCCTCCTGCAGGCACACCAACCATGTGGCCAGATGCATGACACAGCTCCCCCCATCCTCCCCAGCTATTCAGGTCCCATTTCTCTTCCCTGCTCTAACCCCCCCCCCCCCACCACCACCACCACCAACACAGTTTACTAGCAAAAAAATATTTTTAAACTGTAGCGAACTGCTTGCTACAAATGTAGTAGATAGTTGCTGTAATTTAGACCACACACGCACACTTCAAATCCTTCAGAAAATGTATTTTAACACCAACCCCGTTACTCTAGCAGCTTTGTAAGTTTGTAAGAGCTGTATTTGAAATCTGTTCCTATTTTTGGCTTTTGTCAGGCTTTGTCCATATTTCTTACACTAAGAGGTTGAGCGGTATGTGTGGAACAGAGAGGGTGTTCTACTCTAATCTAGCTAGGTCCACTTATACTGAATGTATTTCAGAGCTGTGCGGGAAGAAATTGAGTTTGTTGAGCATACAAGGTGTTGGAGCTGATAGAACTGAAAGCTGGGAATTTAGTTGTGCTGAGTACAAGTCAGTGAGTGGCTCTTTGAGTTGCCTTGCTGTCATTGTTTGTAGGGGACTGGACAATGATTCTTTTTCTCCTGCCTCAGTGTACTATCACCAGTAACAGTTGGAAAAGTGGAGGTCATTGGTAGTGTCATGCAGCACCCATTTATGACGTGGCATCTACACCCTTTCTGTGTTTTATAACAAGTTGCAAATTGTGTTGGTGATATTTTAAACAGAGGTTAATTGCAGCACTGTTTAACATTTTCGTTTGCTTGCTGCAGGTATCGCATATGAAAGAAATGAAGAGTTATTCACAGGCAGTGACAGGGGTGAGTTGTTTTTCTGCTTTTACTGAACAGGACTTCTGATGAAGCTGTGATTTTTGAATTTGTTTTCCTAGTATAAACTGACGTGTAGCATTATTTTGTTGACTAGCCTGGTCAACAAAGGATAAATGAAATGAAGTAAATTATAAATTAATTGTATGTAGTAGTACTAGTCTCATTTTCCTTGTACCATCCTTTGATGTGATATCTTTCATCTGTTCCTCAATCATTGGGATTCGAATCTGATCTTGTATCCTATTTCGGCTACTTTTCAGATTTAGGATCAGTAGCTCAAGCTCCTCCCCTTACCCATAATCCCATCCAAACCCATTATTTATTTATTTTATTGACATTTGTTAACCGGGAGTCCACTGGGCCCAATGACCCATTTTCAGTGGAGGCCCGGGAGAAAAGCTCCATACAATCCACAGAAATTTTTCCATAACATCATCAACTTTGAAAGTCAAGAAAGTTTTTACATAATACAAATTGAAGTAGATATACAAGACAAATACATATTGTAGAGATGTACAATACAAGAAAATAAAACCCAGTGTGTTAAAACTTTTAGTAATTCTGATTGTATATTCTCATAAGTAAGAATACTGTTTATTCAGCCACAGAAATAAAGCAAGAGAGATTGGATACGAAGACAGATGGTACAAATTGCAACTATATTAATATTGCCTCAGATCTTGGTTGCTACTTTCAGCGATCGGGTGTGGTTGACGTGGCTCAGGCTTTACTTCAGATAAGTGACTTTGTTTTTCTTTGGTAGTTGAACTCCTTTTGAGATGTTCTTCGTGTTTCACTGTTGCAGTCATCACATTAGGGTTATCTGCTCGCAGTAGCCCTCAGTCAGTCTGATTAACAAAGTCTTGGGTCCTGCGTCGGTTGCTGTCTCATCTTCCATGACGTCAGGTAGTCAGGGGTTTAAAGCATGCAGCCGATGCCATTTTATCAGTCTTTCTTGCCATGCGTTACCCGAAGCAGAAGCAGTTTGCAAGTGCCAGTCGGCCGACTCCTGAAATTTTCGTTTTCGAGTTTCAGAACCGAAGTCTTCAACTAAAGCTAAGTACCCTGTTGGGGAAACTTTTTCTTGCTCATAACCGATGTCAGTAAAAGTCAGTAATTGTATTTCTTGTGGAAAGCAAATACCTCATAAAGATTTTCATTCGTACTGTATTACTTGCCTAGGCCCAGACCACGACGTACCTCGCTGTCGGTTTTGTGCCTTATTTAAACAACGAACTATTCGTTGTTGGTATATTTACGTTTCTAAATATTTTGGTACTCTGTTCAATTATCCAGATATGGCTTCGGTTAGCCACCCAACTACCGACATTCTGAAAAAACGCAACAATAAAGACAGAGACAGGCTGCCTAGGTCCATAGCTGCTGACGATGCTTCTCCTAGGCTAGTTGCCAGTTCACCAGTACTCAGTGAGGTGCTTTCGCAGCCCTTGATACCTGCTTCTTCAGATTCGCAGGCCTCTACTGAGACTCATTCGGAGTCCAGTATGCCGCAAGATGCTTCAACTGTGGAACCTGCTAATGTGTCTACCTTGGATGGGTCCGGAGCCGCTATGCAGGCACCGGCTTCTGAGGGTGTATTCAGGCCTACTGACTTGCATATTAAATCAACGCCATCTTCTTCTTTAAGGCATAAAACTCTATCCATGCCTAGAAAACCGACGCCCAGACCGCATGGTCAGGCCTCTATGCCCAAAAAACTAATAAGAATGGCTGAACACCTTATTACTTTAATCAGGGGAAGTCAACCTTCCCCCTCTAAGAGACCTAGGACTGAATTTGGCTCTGATTCTTCTGATCAGGATTCTGAAATTTCTGTTTCTTGTGATAACCAGGATTTACCCTTATCTGCTTATGAGGATTCTGATGCAGATGACTCAATTCCCTCTGCTTCCCCTCCAGAGGATTCTCTTTTGGTGAAACCTTGCATACTCTTGGGGAGCATTTCCACTGGGAAAGCCAGGATTTCTCTGATTCTAAAAAGAGGCTTGGGGATTTCTTACTTCTGCCCCAACACAGGCCTTTAGCTATTCCCCCCTGTACTGGACATTGTTGATGATGCCTTTGTGGAGTCTAGATTGGCCCCTGACTCCTTACCTCCTACTCCCAAAAAGAACAGATAGATATTACAGGGTTCCTGACTTTCACAAGTTCCTTTTTCAAACTCCTACTGCGGATCCTGAAACCAGTTCACAGGGACCCAAGGGTATAAAGGCTACAACTGCCAAAAATCCTACCCCCTCTGTTAGAGATTCCAGGGTGTTGGATAGATGGGGTAAGAAGGTATACACTTTTGCGACCTTGGCCATTAGGGCCTTAAATTGCCAGTTTCTTATGTTAAAGTATCAGCAGCACATTATTGGATTGTTTATATAGAAAATGATGTTGATTTCTGACTCTGCTGAAAATAAGGATTTAATGCATTCTGCTGAACAAGTTGGAAAACCTACTTTGCAATGTGGTTTTGATTCACTAGAGGCATCTTGCAGGGCTGCTGTTACTGGGTCTCTACTTAGAAGGCATGCTTGGCTTAAGGCGCAATCTTTGCCAGATCATGTTAAAGCTAAATTGTTGGATGCTTCCTTAAACCAGGACCGCCTGTTTGGCAACAAAGCAGAAGTAGTACTTAAAAAGATGGAGGAAAAGGCTAAATCTATGCAAACCGTTAAAGATTTCCTGCAAGTGCAGCCTCCAAGATTTAGTAGGCATTGGCCCTCTATGAATTGGTCCTTTCCTGCCTCTTCCAGGCCTTCTCAGTCCAAACCCAGACCCAGCAGAACACTCAGGCTTCAGTCCCAAGGTACGCACAGGACTAAGCAGCGGGGGGGGGCTCCCACTTTCAAATCAGGAAGTAGTAAGACCCCCCCCCTTATGATAAACAGTCTCACTGATTTAACTTTAAAACTTCCAAGCCCTTCTCAACTAACTGCTTCTTTAGGGGGAAAGATTGCTCTGCAAGCAAAAAACTGGGAACTCATTACCCAGGACAAATGTGTTTTAAATATAGTTTCCCAAGGATACAGATTTCACTTCCACACGTTACCAACCGGAAATGGTTGGCCAGTTATACACCTAAATTAGTCGACAGAGGCTCAAAAGCAAGTTCTCTCAAGTATAAGGCCTATTCAAACTGTCCCAGAAGAGTAAAGGGGACAAGGTTTCTACTCAAGACTTTTTCTGGTGCCCGGAAAAGACTACTCCTGGCCTCCTATCCTGGATCTCTCTATCCTAAACACTTTTTTTGGTGATCCCAAAGTTCAGGATGCTAACTCTTCACCAGTTGCTTCCTATGCTAGGCAAGGATGCCTGGTTGGCAGCAATGGATTTAAAGGAAGCCTACCTGCACATCTCAATCAGGGAATCTTGCAGAAGATACCTACGCTTCAAAGCAGGCTTCATGCACTATCAGTTCTCTGCACTGCCCTTTGGCTTATCTACTGCACCCAGGATAGTCACAAAGTGCCTAGCTCCAGTCATTGCATTTTGCAGGCAAAAAAATATTCAAATATACCCATACCTAGACAATTGACTAATTCAGGCAGAAAGCCAGGGCATACTATTGAATCATCTGGCGTTTGTACAAAAAGTGCTAACTTCTCTGGGGTACACCATAAATGAAAAGATATCACATCTGGTACCCTGCCAACATTGTATTCCTGGGAGCAAGCTTGAACACAACTTCCCAGATGGCTTCCCGCACGCCAGAGAAACAAGTTCATTTGACAGCTTACTTCAAACTTATGGTCACAAAGACCCTGCTATCTGCAAGACATATACTGCAAGCCTTGGGGTTCATGGCCTCCTGCATTCTTCTAATTCCATATGCAAGACTGCATATGAGGAAACTACAATGGTATCTAAAAAGCCTATGGCGTCAACATTCTCAGGATCTAGAATCAATGATTCCTATCATACCTTGTCTACAGATAGAGTTCCTTTGGTGGGCAGAGGCCTGCCACCACAAGAAGGGACTGCCATTCACTCAACACCCTGCCACCCAAACCCTAACAACAGATGCATCAGACTATGCATGAGGGGCTCACTTGGCAGGGCAGTGCAGTCAGGGCAAATGGAACTTAAGTCAAATGCACCTGCATATCAATCAAAAAGAAATGTTAGCTGTACTGTATGCTCTGACGGCCTTCAAGGACCACATTCATCCAGGACAATTATTGGTAAAGACGGACACCACCACTGTTATGTGGTACATAAGCAGGGGGGCACCCACTCATATCCTCTCTGCAGGCTAGCTATGGCTCTGTGGAACCACAGCCTTGAGCAGATAAGTACACCTACAGGCCCAATTCCTGCCAGGAAAGCAGAAAGCTAAATATACTGGCAGAAGACCTAAGTAGAAATCTCATGGACCCACACAAGTGGAAAGTGCACGGTACAGGCTCAATTCCTGCCAGGAAAGCTAAATACACTGGCAGACGACCTAAGCAGAAATCGCATGGACCTACACGAGTGGAAACTGGAACCAAAGATATTCAACATGTTGAGAGACAAATGGGGGACCCCAGAGGTAGACCTGTTTGCCTCCCCCCAGAACTATCAATTGGACAAATTCTGCACAAGGACTCCCCACAAACAAGCTTGGAAAGTGGATGCCCTGTCCTTCACTTGGAAAAACTATCAGTTTATGCCTTCCCCCCCCTCTGCCTCTCCTCTCCAAGGTACTACTAAAGATCAAACAGGACAAACCAAGGACAATACTGATTGCACTAGACTGGCCACACCAACACCGGTGCCCCTTCTTGCGCAGTGTCTCACTGCTGGCACCATGGTACCTGCCTCAGACCCCTGCTCTGCTGTCTCAGCAGGAGGGCCAGATTCTGCACCCACAGCTTCAAACCTTGAACTTGGCAGCCTGGCTAATTACCTGATCTCACCATTCCCATCCCTCAGTAAGCAAGTGATGGATGTCTTTCTGGCAGCAAGGAGGCCTTTTACTAGAAAATCCTATGCTGAAAAATGGAAAATATTCTGTTCCTGGAGCCAAACTCATGGGATGGGCACAGCAGTGCCCAATTTACCTCAGATTATTCAATACTTAACTGAGATGCTTCAAAAGGGCCTTTCCTTTTCCTCCATCAAAATTCATGCCTTAGCCATTCCAGCTCATTACAATACAGAACCACCCCTCTTCTCTCATCCACTGCTGAAGCAATTCCTCAGAGGAGCCAAAAACTTAAGACCACCCAGGAGAGCCCCTACTCCAGCCTGGGACCTTTAACTTTGTATTGGAAAAGCTCACTCTACCTCCCTTCGACCCAGCTGCAAGTGCAGAGCTGAAATTCCTTTCTTGGAAAACAGTTTTCCTTCTAGCCATCACTTCAGCAAGAAGGGTGTCTGAATTACAGGCCCTCATGGCTGTGGAGCCTTTCATCATTTTTCATGCGGACAGGGTGTCCCTCAGGACCAATCCCTCCTTCGCACCCAAGGTGGTATCCAGTGTGGCCCTTTATCAGTCCATTCATTTGCCAGCTTTCTTTTCTAATCAACAGAACAAAAGGGAATGAATACTGCACTCCTTGGATGTGCACACACAACTTAGATTTTACTTGGACAGGACTAAACCTCTCAGGAAATCTGAACAGCTGCTAGTTGCATTTGGTGCAGGGGCAGAGGGGAAAGCTTTTTCAAAGCAAATCATTTCTAAGTGGATTGGCCATTGCATTCATTTCTGATATAAGCACCATGGAAAACCTACCCCACAGGGGATAAGACCACATTCAATCAGGGCTGCATCTACCTCTACAGCCTTTCTCAGAGGTGTCCTTACCAGAGACATCCTGGAAGCTACTACATGGACTTCTGCACATAGCATTACCACTTCCCAATTTTTTTCTAAATCCAGAGCTGGCTTTGCCACTGCAGTCCTGCAGGGCCTTATAGCTGGTCCTAATGCTGTCTAATTGCCTCCTACCATTCTTAGCTTTGGGAATCTACCCAAATGTGATGACTGCAATAGTGAAACACAAAGAACATAGTACAGTTGTATACACTTACCGTAAATGTAGATGTTCGAGTGTATTCACTGTTGTAGTCCTGGTTACCCTCCCTCCAGCCCCCCCCTGACTTCTATTGTCTATACCCTCTATTCTTGTATACTATGCTTAAAGCTTTCTGGTGTATTTGCTTTCTGTTGGAGGTGTAACCTTGTATATTAATTGCTTCCCATTATGGGGGCACCTGACATCTGGGGCAAGAAAAACTGATAAAATGGAGTCTGCTGCATGCTTAGTACCCCTGACTACCTGACGTCATGGAAGATGAGACAGCAACTGACGCAGAACCCAAGACTTTTTTAATCAGGCTGAGGGCTACTGCAAGCAGATGACTACAACAGTGAATACACTCAAACATCTACATTTATGGTAAGTGTACACAACTGTACTTTTTCGCTCTCCTCTTTTTTTTTTTTTTTTTCCCTAGACTCATATCCCCCATTTAAAAAAAATTCCAACTCCTAATTTGTTGGGTGTGTTGCAGTTTGTAGGCCTTGTGCCTTTCCCCTGTTTTGTTGCCTTTTCTCTCTTTTTCCTGCTAAGTGATTATACGTGTTATTACCATTGTTGGTATTTTTCTTTCTCCAATTTAGAGATTTCTGGTTACCATTGCTGGTATTAGGAGTGGCCTTAGGTCAACTGGTGCCCTAGGCAAAAGGGATACATGGCTCCCCCCAGTACACCACTCTGTGCCCCCATCCTGGTCTACCTACAGCAAATAAATACTAGAAAAGCACCCCTGTTAGTGCTGCACCCTAGGCGGCCGCCTAGTTGGCCTATGCCTAAGGCCAGCTATGGCTGGTATCCTGTTTTTTTTTCTTCTGTTCTGTTGTGGTTGCTGTTTTAGTACTGAATTGTCATGTCAGACAAACCCATCAGCTTTAAGAAGTGCTCTTGTTGGGCATAGGAGCCCTAACTCAGATGCCTGTTCAGCGTCTGTGTATACTGTTCTCGAGCTGGGCATCTTTTTGTTGAGTGTGAGATTTGTGCAGGATTCAACTACAGAGCATTAGTCAAACACAAAAACAACTTGGTGCTGAAAGGATTGCTGTTTTCATATTCCTTTTCAGTGTCTGGAGCTTCCTCTGCTAAGAAGCCTATGGAGAAATCTAAGGGGAGAAAAAGTCAGATAAAAATTTAAGGAGCCAAGTAAGTGCTTTCTTGACTACAGGTATCAATCTGCTCCGGGGTTTGCTCCACCTGCAAAAGTTTTTGAACCTTTAGATCGTCCACTTTTGTGGATCCAACATTCTGTCTGGTGGTCTACTGCCTGTAAACAACCAAGATTTTCCCTGAAGCAGATACCATCGAAGTTGCATTCTCCCTTCTTGTAGGGCACACCATGTAGAGCTTCTAGGTCTCCATCTACCCCTTCATCTTTCATCCTTCAGTTTTGTCTGGAGCCTGTCTGAAGCTAATGTGGACAGAACGATGAGAACATTTCTTAGGTCCCAAATTCATTTGGTAGATATATCAATTCTATTTCTCATTCAACCCATGAGCTTTGCAGCATCCAAGACTCCTTTGATTGCACCTACTTCTGTCTGAACCTCAGCCTCGGAGGTATCTGAGATTACCGAGTTTGTGTCAGATCTGAAGGCTTAGCCTTTGTCGACTCTGGCACCTTCTCTGATTCAGCTGGCGCCAACAATGTCTGAGCCAGAGGGGGTCATAGCTTTGACGCCAGATCTGGTCCAACGCTGAGGTTGTTTGAACCATCCCTCTCCCTCTCTGGACCTTGGCATTAGATAGCTCAGCTCTGACTTGTGTTGAGACAGGGTCATGGAGATTTATTGAGCTTCGGCTCCTATTAGGGTAGTTTTGGGCTGTCCCTTGGCTTCTACCTTTGATGGAGTAGAGAGAGGTTTATCCACTTCAGGAGCTAGGACTTCTTTGCCCCCTTGTGTCCTTCCCCTCCACAGCTGTCTGCACTAGGTCCTGAGTCTGTTTCTTCTGTCCCATCATAACACCTGGGCCATCCAGCCATTAAGACAGTCTTCATCTGGGACTCCTCACAGATTTCAGTCTTCTCTGGATCATCCCCCGATGGAAGTTCCCTGGAAGTATGTATGGAAGAGGGGAGACATCAATTCCATCACTGGAATCCTTAACAGAAGGCGCAGACTTCAGTGAAGGGGAGGGTCTCCCAGATCACCTCTTGAGGATGTCTCGTTCGGTTTGAATTTACTGTCTATTGGAAATAAATAGTTTTTACTGCATTAGAGGTGGCCTTTATTGTGCTGGAAAACTACTGGAGATTTTGTGGTTACTGGTGTCGTTCGGAAAGATTCTCAAGCTTTTGAGACAGAATAGTGGTTTGTCTTCCGAAGCCCCTTCCCAGGAGGAGTCATTGTTTCTCGAGGCTTTCTGAACAAGCCCAGCTATGTCCTGAGTGCCCCCCCCAAGAGGATGAAATGTTAAACATTTCTTGTCAAGCTTGGAAGGATCCAGATGTGATGAAACCCATCCCTAGGAAGACAGATAAATAACTTGTTGCACCTAATTATTATGCCTACTGGAGCAGGATTACCCAGATGAATGCTGTGGTGGCTGTCAAAGCCACTGAAAAGGAACTTTCAAGTAAAGACCTTCTGTCCATCTTCCTAACAGGGAGTTTAGGGCTTTGGACAGATTCAGGAAGCAAATTTATGCTTTAGCGACCTTTGCCATCTGGTCGCTGAATTATTTGGCATACATTTCATGGTTTCATAGGGATTTGACTAGGGAACTTTCCAAATCCCTGTCGGGGTCCATGTCTGGGGATGATAAAAGAACTGTTTCTTCACAGCTGGCCACCCATCAATCAGTGTAGAACTCCTCTATGGAGCTGATATCCCACACCACAGAGGATGTTTCCAGAGCATCTGGTTCAGTTATAACCATAAGGATACATGCCTGGAAGCACCCTTGCAGTTTTGTGGAGCCATTCAAGATGCCCTTCATCGATGCACCTTTCGATGGATCTTCTTTATTTGCTTCAAGGTTAAAGACACTCTCCCAGGAGTCAGCAAGATAGGAAGTAGGAATATGGTTTTCTAGCCCTCAGAAGACCTTGTTGCAGAACCAAAAAGATGATAGGAAGATGTGTGCCAAAAAATGCAAGAGTTTTCCCATGATTCCTATAGTGACTGATCTCCCCACAGCAAAGGGGAGCACTCCAACAGCAGATGTCACCTGTGTGGCAGAAAAAGCCTGCAAAACTAATGCTTCAGAAATCTTTTTTCTGAGCAGCTTTATCAGCACTCCTGAAAGTTTGCCCACAGCTACACTCTGGAGGGGGTTAGGGGGCACTTGTTCTTTTATCGGGAAACCTGAAGGTCCATTACCAAAGACATGTGGATGCAGACAATCCTCACTAGAAGCAGCTAAATTCTGTTTTCCCATTATCCATCCAAAATATCAAAGAAGGTACCAAAAGACACTGCCCTAAAAGTAGAAAAGCTGTTAACAAGTGTCATCCAGGAGGTGCTATCAGACCAGCAAGAGTTTGGAACTCATTTGAGATTCTTTTAGGGCCAAAGAAAAGTGGAGTCCTCAGGCTAATACTGGACTCAAGTCACTTGAACTAATCTGTCAGACAGTTGAAGTTCTGTCAAACAGTTGAAGTTCTGAACAGTCACAATTCAGTCCATTCTCCTTGTATTGCAGAAGGATGAATGAAGGTGCTCGATAGATCTCCAGGACATGCACTATCACATCAAAATAGATGGTCTAGGAGATAAATTTGCTTCTGGCTCAGGGCCATTAACTTTTTAGAGCCCTGCCCTTTGGTCTCACCACAGCCCCTGGGTGTTCACTAAGTGTATGGCAGTGGTTGCAGTTCACCTGAGATTGCTGGGATTCCAGGTGTTTTCTTACCTCGAAGACTGATTCCTCACAGCTCCTACCAGGCATCTTCTGATGTGCACCAGGGACTACCTGCTCTGTCTGTCTCCATCTGGGCATCGCAGTCAACTACAATAAATCTTATCTCTCCCCCACCCAAGTCCTGAAGTTTGTAGGAGCTCACCTAGAGACAGTTTCCCAAATGTTAAGACAACCTCAATCCAAACTATCACACATTGTTCTTCATATTGATCACTGCTGCAGTAGCCTTAGCAAAATGGGTTACATCTTGCCAAGAATTTAACAGTCGACCAACTTCCAAATCTTCAGGGCTTCTTCCATGCACCTAAACTGTCAAGCAGCTTGAGCTTAGCTTACTAAAAGACCAGTTTGGGCGTGAAGCCCTTTACTATTTTCCTGCTGAGTATGCTCTTTTGAGGCTTGTGAGGATCAGTGGTCAGCTTGTGCTTTCCTTAACTGGGCAGATGAGTTCCCTTTGGGGAAAAAAAAGCCTTCAGTTTTTTTATGTTTACTGTTTTATTACTTTCCTGTTCAAGAAAGTTATTTAAAAGCTAGGAGCGTTGTGTCTTAACGGATTGTCTCAAGACTGCAACATACTTTTAAATGGAGCACTTGTGGTCTGTCAGTTTAAAGGTAGTGTTAAATAAATGATAAACACAATTTCTCCACAGAAATTATTTTATTTTTCTGTTGTGGGTTTGCCATAGTTTTTGAAAGTGCCTTTTGCTGTATTTTTGTCAAAATAAGTTTTGTGGACCGGTAGTTTTACTGGCATTGTTTTGGTTTCCCCAGGATAGAGGCACCATTTTCAGTTTGACCATGGAACAAATTCAATTCCACGTTTGGTCCATCTTCCAGCCTCAAAAAAAAAAAAAAGTTAACTAAACAGCCTTTGCCACCACAGCAGGCTAGCATTTTCCCCTCAGCCGCAGCTGGGTGACTCTGCTGTGGCTATCTGTACCCCAGACCACTCATTTTTTAACCTAGATTTTCTGGTGTGGCAAACCACAGCAATTGTGGACTGAGGGTTAGCCATGACCTCTGCAGTGGTTAGGGGTCCCCTCAGTGGGCAAGGGAGAGCCACTGTCTGCCCTGGGAGAGGGAACAGGGAAGATGTCCTTCAAGGATGCATCTGCAGTCCTTACAAATGGGTTGTCCTGGCCTCAGGCAGCCCTTCGGTCGGCCGGATTCCAAAGTCTGGGTCTGGCCTCGGCTGATGTCGCACTTCACCCGACGTCATAGCTGCAGTTCTGCGGGTATAAAGGCATCAGCCGACGCCATTTTCCTCAGTCTTTCTTGCCGCGTGGCGCCCGAAGCAGAAGCTGTTCGCAAGTGCCGGTCGGTCAGAACCAGAGATTACTACTACCGAAGACTTCTAAAAAGCTAAGTACCCCGTTGGGGACTCTTTCTTGCCTCAGCCGATGTCAGAAAAAGTGAATAACTGTTTAACTTGTGGGAAACAAATACCTCATAAAGATTTCCACTCTTACTGCCTACCTTGTTTAGGCCCAGACCACGACGTAGCAGCTTGTCTAGCCTGTACTTCCTTCAACCGACGAACACTTAGACGTCGGTCGGAGTTTGCAGAGGAGTTTTTCGGCTCCGCTTTTGCTTATATCATGCCGTCGGAGACTCCGACTTCACATTTAGCTAAAAAGCGTAAAGAAAAGGACCGACACTTGCGGTCCACGGTTTCGGCCGAAACCGCGGCTAAGCCAACCGCGAGTGTCTCGGTTTCGGCTGAAGCCGAGTCCGCGGTTCTTCCTTCGGCCGAAATCATGCCTCCTTCTACCGAGGCCTATTCCAGCATGGCTGAATCTGCTACTGAATTTCCACCTGCTCCTACAGTTTCTCAGGATTTATCAGATACTATTCCCTTAGATGTATCTACTCCTGCACGTGGAGCTGCTAGGCCCCCTGCATCCATGTCAATTAAGGCTTTTGCCAGGGCTAAAGCAGCTAAATCTACAAAGGCCATGCCTGCTAAAGCCCCCTCTCACAGGCCTAGCTCTAGTACTCAAATGCTTAGTCTAGCAGAGGATCTCATTTCTTTGATCAGGGGAACCCAGTCTCACCCTGACAGGGCCTCTCACCCACCTCCAGAGAAGAGGCTTAGAGCAGAGCCCCCTGAGCCAGTTTCTTCAGATTATTCCTCTGATGATTCAGAACATACAAATCCTCCAGAAGGCCCTTATTCTCCATATGAGGACTCTGATGCAGAGGATTCCATACCTTCTGCCTCTCCTCCTGAGGAATTTTCTTTTGGGGAAACCTTGCATGCTATGAGGGAACAATTTCAATGGCAGGGCCAGAATTTTTCAGACTCCAGGAAAAGGCTTAGGACCTTTTTACATTTACCACAGCATAGGCCTTTAGCTATTCCACCAGTGCTTACAGTTGTGGATGATGCATTTACTGATGCTTGTACTGCCCCTGACTCTCTGCCTCCGGCCCCTGCTAAGCCCGACAGATACTACAGGGTTCCGGACACACATTATCATTTGTATAAGGCTCCTATTGCAGATCCAGAAACTATTTCACAAGGCCCAAAAGCTGTAACAGCTGCCTCTGCCAAAAACCCCCTCCCCTCTGAAAGAGAATCTAGGGCATTGGAGAGATGGGGTAAAAAAGTTTATACTTCTGCTACTCTTTCGGCTAGGGCCTTAAACTGTCAATTCCACATGATTCAGTATCCGGAATTCCTGTTAGATCAGCTCACTAAAAAACTGTCCTCGCCTGAATCGTTAGACCGTAAGTCCCTTCAGGATTTGGTGCATAACACACAGCAGGTCAGTAATCATTCCTTAAACTGCGGCTATGATGCACTGGAGGCTTTCTTTAGATCAGCTATGACTGGTACAGTGATCAGAAGGCATGCATGGTTAAAAGAGCAATCCTTACCAGACCATGTAAAATCAAAGCTTCTAGATGCTCCCATGGAAAAGCAGTTTGTTTGGTTCCCCTGCACAGCAAGTGTTGAAGGTGGAAGAAAAAGCTAAATGTGTCCAGACAGTCAAGGATTTCTTACAGGTCCAGCCTCCGAGGTTCAGTAGGAACTGGCCTTCTAAGAATTGGTCCTTTCCAGACACCACCAGAGCACAGAGAGGCAGAAATAGACGCCCTAGAGGCAGAGGTCAGTCCAGAGGTGCCTACAGGGGACGTCAGTGGCAGCCTAACAGCCAGAGAACTACTGCCACAGATCCAGCCACTACCACTTCTACAGGACAATCACAGTGACTTGGCTCTGCAACCGCCTACCAGGGAACAACTGGCAGCACCCTTAGGCGGAAAATTTGCCTTATTTTCAGTAAATTGGCATTACATTACAGGAGACCAATGGATTTTACAGACAATAGACAAAGGCTACAGGTTTCACTTCCATAGTCTTCCAAGGAAGAGAGGAATGCCAAACCTTCCTCCAAACCAAAGGACAAACGCTCTACAGCAAATAGACCACTTACTAAGGATGAGAGCTATAGAAAAGGTACCGGCTATGGAACAAGGACAAGGATTTTATTCAAGGCTTTTCCTAGTACCAAGAAAGGAAAACCAATGGAGACCTATCCTCGACCTGTCCGCTGTAAACACATATCTCATTGTTCCAAAATTCAAAATGCTGACCCTACAGCAACTTCTTCCCATGCTGGGCAAGGAGTCTTGGCTGGTGACTCTGGATCTCAAGGAGGCATACCTGCACGTCCCCATATGACCAAATTGCAGAAGATACCTCAGATTTCTTGCAGGATCAGAGCATTATCAATTCTCAGCATTGCCTTTTGGCTTATCTACTGCGCCCAGAGTATTCACGAAATGCCTGGCATCAGTAATTGCTCATTGCAGGCTTCAGGGAATTCAAATTTATCCATACCTGGACGACTGCCTGTTACAAGCGGACAGCAAAGACACATTAACAAAAGATTTGGAAAAGGTCATTCACCTGCTGCAAGCCCTGGGATACACAGTCGACACAAAAAAGTCAAGGCTGATACCATCCCAAAGGATAACTTTCCTGGGTGCAGAACTGGACACATCAAACCAGATGGCATTCCTCACAGCAGAAAAACAGAAGCAGCTACCACTCTATTTCATGGCATTAACAACACAGAACCAGCTTACAGCAAGGAAAATCCTGCAAGCCCTGGGTTACATGGCATCCTGCATAATAATAATTCCACATGCCAGACTACATATGAGGAAGTTACAATGGTACCCGAGGAATTTATGGTCTCAGCACAAGCACAGCCTAGAGACCCAAATTCCAATAATTCCATGCCTGAAGCAAGAATTCCAGTGGTGGGCCCAGGCCTGTCAATTGAACAAAGGACTGCCCTTCCACAGGCCTCACCCAAGCCAGACTATCGCCACGGACGCCTCAGACCTCGGATGGGGGGCACACATAGTGGACAAGTGTATACAAGGCTTATGGACTCAAGACCAGATGAACCTACACATAAATCAAAAGGAGATGCTGGCAGTAAAACAGGCAATTCAGACATTCAGACCATTTCTTCAACAGGGTCATTTGCTGATAAGGACGGACAACACCACAGTTATGTGGTATATCAACAAACAGGGAGGCACACATTCATATCCTCTATGCCGGATGGCAATGGACCTCTGGAATGTGGCCCTGAGCCTCAACATTCAGCTCCAAGCCATATTCGTGCCAGGAAAAGAAAATATACTAGCAGACATCTTAAGCAGATCCACCACGGATGCCCACGAATGGATGCTGCATCCAGACATCTTCAAAACCATCACAAGGAAATGGGGACTGCCAGAAATAGACCTGTTCGCATCCCCACACAACCACCAATTGAAAAAATTCTGCACAAGGACATACCACCCACTTGCTTGGAAGGTGGACTCCTTATCCTTCAGTTGGGAAAACCTGACAGCATATGCATTCCCACCTCTTCCTTTGATGCACAAAGTGCTACTGAAGATCAAAGAAGATCACCCGAGGATCATCTTGATAGCTCCAGACTGGCCGAGACAACATTGGTACCCGCTACTGAGGAGTATGTCCCGGGAACACGCATGGCCTCTACCCCTAATACCTCTACTGCTAACACAGAACAACTTCAAAATCCTGCATCCAAACTTGAAAACTCTCCAGCTAGCTGCTTGGAACATTACATAAGGAAAAATAACCCAAATTTATCTCAAAGGGTTAGAGACATTATCTTGGAGGCTCGCAGACCCTCAACAAGAAAAACTTATTCAGCAAAATGGAAAAGATATCTCATTTGGAGTGGAACAAAAGGAGTAGATGCATCATTGGCAAACATAACTAACATCCTGGAATATTTAGCAGAGCTTTTCCACAATGGTCTGTCTTACTCCTCCATTAAGATTCATGCATCAACAATTTCAGCAGAATACAACATGGATCCTCCAGTTTTTTCTCAACCTCTACTCAGACAGTTTCTCAGAGGAATTAAAAATGTAAAACCACCAAGGAAACCACCATTGCCTACATGGGACTTGAACTTTGTGTTAGAAAAGTTGACACTCCCCCCTTTTGAACCAACAGCAGAATTACAGTACTTATCTTGGAAGACTGCATTCCTGCTTGCAATCACTTCAGCTAGAAGGGTTTCTGAATTACAGGCATTAATGGCAGTACAGTCCTTCCTTATCTTCCATCAGGATAGAGTGTCCATGAGAACTAATCCTACCTTTATGCCAAAAGTGGTCTCCAGGGTATCTTTAAACCAAGCAATACACCTACCAACATTCTTCCCCAACCCACAGAACAGGGGGGAAAGACTGCTGCATACCTTGGATGTACACAGACAATTGCGCTACTACCTGGACAGAACCAAGAACTATAGAAAAACTGACCAGCTTCTGGTAGCATATGCAACAGGAATGGAAGGAAAAGCAATTTCAAAACAAACAATCTCAAAATGGATAGGAAATTGCTTTAGATTTTGTTACTCTTTTCATGGAAAGGCAACTCCAGAAAACATCAGACCTCATTCCACAAGGGCTACAGCCACTACTACAGCTTTCTTACAAGGTGTGGCTACCAAAGACATTTTAGAGGCTGCTACTTGGAGCGCCGTGCATACATTTGCCAAGCATTATAATCTGCCTTTATACTCCAGATCCCGAGCAGGTTTTGCTACTGCTGTTTTGCAAGGGATCTTAACTACACCATAAATTCTTAGTGCCTCCTTAGTGCCTCCTCCCCCAGTTTGGCTATGGTATTCTACCCATTTGTAAGGACTGCAGATGCATCCTTGAAGGACATAGTATAGTTTTGTACCTACCATAAATGTAGATGTCCGAGAGGTATGCATCTGCAGTCAGGATTACCCACCCTCCTTCCCCTCTGTGGTACTCCTAGGGTATTTGCCCATCTTGTAGCTAGCTGGGGGAATCTATTATGGTGTATTTGTTTGTATATATGTATATACATGTTTATTTCTATTTGCTCTCTTTTGTTTGGAAATATTTGCATTTATCCAAATTTAGCCTTCCTAGAGGGCACCTGGCATCTGGGGCAAGAAACACTGAGGAAAATGGCGTCGGCTGATGCCTTTATACCCGCAGAACTGCAGCTATGACGTCGGGTGAAGTGCGACATCAGCCGAGGCCAGACCCAGACTTTGGAATCCGGCCGACCGAAGGGCTGCCTGAGGCCAGGACAACCCATTTGTAAGGACTGCAGATGCATACCTCTCGGACATCTACATTTATGGTAGGTACAAAACTGTACTGTTAACCTCTTGTGTAAGAATGCTGTGCCCATCTATGGGAAAGCAACGGCTGCCATTAGTAACACGGTTGGCCCAAGCATGTAACTTTTAAGAGTAGTTTACTGGGACTGGCTTGGGGTTTGATTCAGGCTATTTATTCTTCTTGTAAAGTAGTTTCTGGTAAAAGAAAGAGGGATGCCTCCTTTCTGGAAGAAATTCAAGATTCTGAATATGAACAGGAAGATCAGTCCCTCAGAAAACACTATTGAGTTCTTACAGAAAGATTTTCCAGAACCTACACCCATTCTTCTTGTCATATCTACTTTATAGGATGCTTCTTGCTGCTTGAAATTTTCTTGATAATTAGCTGTCTGTCCCCAAAAAGGCAAGTAAGATGTATAACATTTCTCAGTTTTTTTAATTTTTTATATACCATTCCCAAACTTGACACAGCAGCTGTAGCCTTAAGCACTTAATTCCATTCCTACACTTTCTAAAAGATGGGAGAATTATTGATAGGTATGGGGGAAAACGTGTATACTTCTGCAACATTGAATTTCAGAGTTTGAAGCTGTCCGGTTCATATGTTAAAGTTTATTTTGACATATTGAAAAATTATGAAGAATATTTTATCTACATATCTGACATCTTTTTCGTCCGTTCTTCAAGTGATGGAGTCTAAAATCCAACTTTCAGCACTCCTAAAGACTTTGATTCATAGCTCAAGCTCCTGCCCTTATCCATAATCCTCCTCACTAATAGAACAACCCTAGATTTTGTTTGCCGCTTCAGCGAATGGATGCGTTGAATAACCCTAGATCTTGTTTGCCGTGTCAACGGATGGATGTGTTCACCATAGCTGTACTGTTTTTGCAGTGCTGGATAAGATTTACTTCTATAATTTTTTATTTCCATTCTTTTCTGGGTCTTTATCTCCTCTCTAGCATTATATATGTAAAAAAGAAAAGTTGCTTATTTTCTGTCTCCTCATTTGATGCAGGCCTTCTACACTTAAACTTTCCCTCCAACTGCTACCTGTGTTCAGGTACTCTACCAACAATGGTAAAAAAAAAAAAAAAAAAAAAAAACTAAATTTTTCTTTACCATCATTGATAATATCCTTTTCTTGTTATCCTTTTTTCTCGGTCTGTTCTTTTTGTTCCCTTGTTCTTTAGATAAACCAAGCAGAAACTTCGCAATGTGCAGGGTGTCAAGTTCACTCCTTGAAATATCTTATGCACCTAGTTCACTAATAAAATTCAAACTTTAAAATATCCACTACAAAATAATAAAATAGTAGGTAGTCCATAGCTGAGTTAAAAATGGAATATCCTTTATTGAAACACACTCAGGTTTTTGTAAGGATATCCTATATTCCATTTTAACTCAACTGTGGACTACCTAGTATGTTATTATATTGTAGTACGTATTTTAAAGTTCAGATTTTATTAGTGAACTAGGTGCATAACATATTTGAACTTCACACCCTGTACACTGCAAAGTTTCTGCTGGGTTTGTTTTTGACCCAGTATAGGTTGCATACTGGATTTTCTGAGACTTTGAGGGATACCACAGAATTTTTCTTTTTGCTTATTCTTTCGATAGCGAATGTCAGATAAGCTGACTGGTTTTAAAAAATACACCTCCTGTGGGCACAAAATACAAACCCCGATGCCCCACACAAGTGTGTATACTGTTTGGGTTACTCTCTTCTAAGTACTATGTGTAAGATATATGCAGCGTTCAACCGCTCTGGCCGCCACAATAAGTTGGTTTTGAAGGGTCTTTTGCCTTTAACCTTTTCTACTTCTACTTCTGTGTCTGTGTGCGCTGGCACTCCCTCTTCCAAGAAGCCTTCCGAGAAGGCCAAAGGGAATTCATTGATCAAGACTAAAGAGGGAGGGAGACAATTCTGAAGATGTTCTTCATTCCACATTGCTGCAGTCCTAACACTTGGGTAGTCCGCTGTCCCAGTCGGCCCGAATACCAAAGTATATGGCTGACGTCGGTCAAGGCGCATTAGTCTGACGTCAGGACGTCAGGGTACAAATGCGCATGACCGACGTCATATCCTCAGTCTTTTTTGCCGCATGGTCCGATGCAGAAGCAGTTTTGCGAGTGCAGGTTGGCGTTCTGAAATTTTCTGAAGTCGGAGTTTCAGACCGAATCAAAGTTGGCTAAGTACCCGTTGGGAATATTTTGTTTTTTTCTTGCCTCAGTATTTAACCGGATGTCAGAAATAGTAAATAACTGTATTTCTTGTGGGAAACAGATACCTCATAGGGATTACCATACCTTGTGTATACCTTGTTTAGGGCCTGAGCACGACGTTGTTGGATGTCGCTCTTGTGCTAGATTTAACAAACGCACTATAAAGAGAAGATTAGACTGTGCCAGGTTAGTTTTTGGGAAGCGTTGTAATTATAAAATGCCGTCGGATGCTCCGTCGCCGCTTCGTCAAAAGTGCAAGGACAAAGCAGCAAAGCCTAGGTTGGAAGAACCGTCAGTCCCGGACGTCGGTTCTATAGAAGGCTCAGTGGAGCCGGAGGTTCTGCCAGAAGTTTCTTTGGAGTCTCAGGGAGAGACTTTACTGTTACAAGATGTGTCCTCTCAGGAGGTAGGCCAGGCTGAAGGGGCTTCTCAGGTGGCTGTTCTCCCCTCTCTTCCTAAGGTGGTTAGGCCCTCCCTTCTGTTTCCAAGGCTTCTTTGAGAGGCAGGCCAGGTTTAACTTCAGTGGGGGTCTCTCCTAGTTCTTCAGGATCTTTGCCTAAGAAACATATGCTTAAAATGGCAGAAGATTTGATTACTATGATTAGAGGTTCTATGCCCCTTCCTGATAAGAGGCCTAGGGTGGAACCTGAGCTTGAGAGTTTTGAGCAGTGTTCGGAGGCTTCTGAGTCTTCGGCTGAAGACTTGCAGGATTATCCTCCTTATTCTGATTCTGATGTGGATGATTCTACTCCTTCGGCTTCTCCTCCTGAGGATTTTTCTTTTTCAGAGACTCTTCATTCCATGAGGGAGCATTTTAAATGGGAAGGTCAAAATTTCTCTGATTCCAGGAAGAGGCTTAGGGAATTTTTGTTTTTACCCCAGCACAGGCCTTTAGCTATACCTCCTGTTCTGGATGTGGTGGAAGATGTTTTTGCAGAGGCTTCCTGAACCCTGATTCTTTGCCTCCTGCCCCAGTTAAACCAGATAGGTATTATAGGGTGCCTGAAGCTCATAAGTATCTTTTTAAGAGTCCTAGGGCAGACCCAGAAACTGTTTCTCAGGGGCCTAAAGGTGTTAAGGCTTCTGTTGTTAAAAATCCTATTCCTCCTGATAAAGAGGCAAGGGCTTTGGATAGATGGGGAAAGAAGGTGTATACTTCTTCCACTTTAGCCATGAGGGCTTTGAATTGCCAGTTCCACATGTTAAAATATCAAAATTATCTCCTTTCACAATTGAAGTCTAAGGTGGATGCTCTGGCGGAAGGTATTGAGTGTAAAGAGTTGCAAGATTTAGTTCATCAAGCCTTAGGGTTCATGGCATCTTGTATTCTGGTGCTTCCCAATGCCAAACTGCATATGAGGAAGCTGCAATGGTATCTCAAAAATGTATGGACACAGCACTGCCAGGATTTGGACACTGTCATTCAAATAATACCTTGCATTCAAAAGGAATTTTTGTGGTGGGCTCAGGAATGTCACCTAAACAAGGGACTCGCTGTGACCCGGCCAGAGGCGAGTCAGATTCTAACGACAGATGCCTCAGACATAGCTTGGGGAGCTCATCTGAATGGAAAGTGGATACAAGACAAGTGGCCTGCCAGACTACAGCATCTACATATCAACATGAAGGAGATGTTAGCAGTGCAGTTTGCATTAATGGCTTTCAAGGAGTTACTTCTTCCAGGGCAGGTGTTGATTCTAACAGACAACACAACTGTCATGTGGTACATCAACAACAAGGGGGAACACATTCTTACCCTCTATGCAGGCAAGCAATGATTTTATGGGAGAATGCGCTCAGCTTGCAACTAACTCTTCAGGCAAGGTTTCTGCCGGGAGCACAGAACTCCTTAGCAGATGTGTTAAGCAGGCAAATCATGGATCCCCACGAGTGGAAACTGGATCTTCATGTATTTCGGAAATTGACAGTGTCATGGGGAACTCCAGACATATATCTGTTCGCTTCTCCACTAAACCACCAGCTGCCAAAGTTTTGCACGAAAAGGTTTCATCACACAGCTTGGAAAGTGGATGCACTTTCTTTCAGTTGGAAAAATCTTCATGTGTATGCCTTTCCACCTCTGCCTCTTCTCCCAAAGGTACTCCTAAAGGTCAGACAAGACAAGCCAAGGATGATTTTAATAGCTCCAGATTGGCCTCGGCAACACTGGTACCCATTACTGAGGAGTCTGGTAAGGAAGCCTCCATGGCCTTTACCTTGGATTCCACACCTATTGTCTCAGAGGGACGGTCATCTACTCAATGTCAAGCTTCACTCTCTTCATCTAACAGCCTGGCATATTCTGTTTTGAAACACAGCAGGTCTCAACTTCCTCAACAAGTTTTGAATGTGATTATGGAAGCCAGAAGACCTAGTACAAGGAAAGTGTACGAGAAAAATGGAAGAGATTTTTATTTTGGAGTGCAGCAAAGAATTTGGAGGTTTCTGAGCCTAATTTGAGTGTGGCTCTTCAATATCTTACTGAGTTATTGGACAAAGGTTTGTCTTTCTCTTCCATTAAGATTCATGCTGCAGCAATTTCAGCTCACTATGATTGTGACCCACCATTGTTTTCTCATCCTTTGTTCAAGCAATTTCTTAGAGGGCAAAGAATATAAGACCCCACGAGAGCTCCTACTCCTGCTTGGGATCTCAATTTTGTGTTGGAGAAACTTACTCTACAACCTTTTGAGCCTGGCTACTGCTGAGTTGAAATACTTGTCATGGAAGACTGCTTTTTGTTGGCCATTACTTCTGCAAGAAGGGTTTCTGAATTGCAGGCCCTTATGGCGGTTGAGCCTTTTTGATTTTCCATAAGGATAGGGTATCATTACGTACTAATCCTTCCTTTATGCCTAAGGTGGTTTCTAGTGTGGCTTTAAACCAAACTATTCATTTGCCTACTTTTTATGCAGATCCCCAAAATAAGGGGAAAAGATTTTGCACACTTTAGATGTACACAGGCAGTTGCGTTATTATTTAAGCAGGACTAAGGATTTTAGGCAGTCTCAGCAGTTGTTTGTTTCTTTTGCTTTGAGTTCTCAGGGCAAGCCTGTGTCAAAACAAACTATTTCTAAGTGGATTGGGTTTTGCATTGCATTTTGTTATTCCCATCATGGCAAGGAGATTCCAGCTGGGATTAGGCCTCATTCCACTAGGGCTACTGCCACTTCAACAGCATTTCTAAGGGGTGGCAACTAAGGATATTTTGGAGGCAGCTACTTGGAGTTCAGTGCATACTTTCTCTAAGCATTACCACCTTCCTCTCTACTCTAAATCTAGGGCTGGTTTTGCCACGGCTATTTTGCAGGGCATGTTGTCAGCTCCTGCTTCTTTATGATTTGCCAGCCTCCCTTACCTCTGCTTTGGGATTCTACCCAAGTGTTAGGACTGCAGCAATGTGGAATGAAGAACATAGTACAGTTTTGTACCTACCATAAATGTAGATGTTCGAAGATCCACATTGCTGCAGTCCAATTTACCCTCCCTCCTTCCCCTCTTTGTTTAGGGGTGGTTGTGTGGGTGGGGTTATACTCTTGTAAATTTGTATATATTGTATATGTATATTTGGTGCAGGAGTGTTTGGTATTTTTTGGTTTTGGCCTTATCTTTTTAGGGTCTTCTGACATCTGGGGCAAGAAAAGACTGAGGATATGACGTCGGTCATGCGCATTTGTACCCTGACGTCCTGACGTCAGACTAATGCGCCTTGACCGACGTCAGCCATATACTTTGGTATTCGGGCCGACTGGGACAGCGGACTACCCAAGTGTTAGGACTGCAGCAATGTGGATCTTCGAACATCTACATTTATGGTAGGTACAAAACTGTACTTTGTTAATAATCTTCCTATTCATCACTGATGGGTTTGGTTCCGAGTCCTTGGAACTGAGTCGGCCTTGTACTAAGCTCGCATGCATCAAAAACTCTTGAGCTAACCTGTTACCTCAGATCTCGTTTGCTGCACAGCCATATAGCAGTGTTTCACCGAGCTCTCCAGCTAAGTGTTGTATTTTTCAAATGTTATAGTATTTGTGAGTTCTTTCCTGTCAAACTGTTATTGATAACTTAGCTCTACCCACTGGTATCTCTTTTCTCATACCATTGTTGGTATTCGCCCTTTTTACCCTAATGGTATTCCCAATACCATTGTTGGTATTTCCCTCCTTTCATTCTCTATCTTTCCTTTCTAGATAAAGCATTGTGGTGTTTACTGTTGATATGCCTAAAAAGAAAGGACAACTGGGTTTAAACATTGCTCTTCTTGCAATGGTAAACTCCCTAATAGCGATCTGCATGAGGAATGTGTTTATTGTTTGAGGGTTCTGCACTTATCGGCAGAACCTCCCTGTGACATTTGTGCTAGTTTCATTCAGCGGACGCTGAATGAACGATGTAATAAGCTAATTCTCAAAAGCCTGCTTTCTTCTACTTTCTCTGAGGCTATTTCTGCATCTGAGGTCTCAACCCCTCCATCTGTGGACAAAAAACATCCTCGTTCTGACCCCTCTTCACCGGCCAGTGATAGGGGCAAGCCTCATAAGCATAAGGGCCCGTAGGACTTCTTCGGAACATAGAATCGCCTCCTCTGTTCCGACCACCTTGGCTCCGATTTTGGCTTTGGTGGTTCATGCGGGAGTTGCCATGATTGCCTCATCGACGCCGGTCCTGGCACAGACGTCTACAGCTCCCACTGTGATTTCGGCTGCGGACAGTTTGCCTGCCTCTACCTCGGCACTGACATCCCCCATCTCCGCTTCAGCATCTGTTCCGACAGCCTCTTCTGAGCCACTATTGACCTCCACCCCAGCTGTGACTTCGGCTCCAAGCCCGTTTTCAGCTCCGATTATTCTCTTTTTACCGGTTTCTAAACTGGAATCTTCGGTGCCAATTTTCACTACTCCACGGACCCAGTACTTCCCCATCTATGGATCCATTTGCCAGACGAGCTTTTAGCCCCTTTTTGGACCAGCTTGACTCCCCCCTCAGGGGCATCGGTAAGGTCCACCAGGATCCTATCTGAGTTGGATGTGGTGCGCCTCTTTGATCAGCTGCTGACTGCCAGGGGAATTGCAAACTCCTAGAACCCATCCCACTACAGGTTTTGGGTCCATTGCCCCGGTGACCCCCACGTATTCTCCTTCCTTGGACCCCTTGGCTCCGAGGCTCATATTTCCAACGTCTGCGAGTGGACCCCTTTCTACAGCGCCGACAATGACCGTGTCTGAGGCTCCGAGGCCCCTTTGGGTGTGTGTTCCATCGGAACCCACCCTTCCTCAATCTCATGCTTGGGGGTGGGTGAAACCCTCTGTTCTGGCAACGGCTCCGGTTGTTTCACCGATTTCGTCTTTGGGTCCGAAGGTGAAGCCTGCCCCGGTTTTGCATGAGGCTCTGTCTCCAGGAGCGGACCGTGTGGAGTGAGATTTGACTCCCGTTCCGAAATTGTCTTCTTTGGTTCCGGGCTCCCATTCTTCTTCAGGCGGGCCTGCCTTCCATGTGATGGTGAGGGTGCTTGCTTCGAGCAATCCTCCTACGTCGGACCTACCACCCTTTCCCCTCTGAGCTGCAACTATCAAAGGCCCCACCCAGGACACTGATAGCACAAGACCCAGGAAACCCCTGTACAGGGTATTTCCCTTTCTGAGTCTTCTTCGGATGCTCTCATCAAAGAACCCCCTTGGAAACGGGCATGTAAGTGGAAACACATGGACTCCCCATAGGAGTCCCTCACTGAAGATATGGACTACGATGATGGGGAAGGGTCCCCACAGTCACCCCCTGATGATGTCTCATTTGGAGACATCCTGGAAATTTTGAGGCGGAGGGGTGACTGAAAGCTCTACAACCCTTCCTCTGAGGAATCCGTATTCCTGCAGGCCTTCCGCTCTCGGCCCCCTACTTCGGTGACCCCCCTGCTGATGAGTTAGTCAAGCTCATCGTGCAGCGGGCATGGAAGAATCCCAGTACCATTGAGGCCATTCCCCAGAGATCAGATAAGATACTTTCCCCTCCAGAGGACCAGCCCCATTGGTCTAAAGGTTTGCCAGTAGACACTATGGTGGCCACCAAAAAGGACCTTGCGGAGGAATGTCCTGCTGTCCACCTACCCAACAGAGAGTCCCGGGCGGTGGACAGGTTAGGGAAGTGAGTTTTTGCTTCGGCGACCTTTGCTGTCAGGTCTCTGAACTTTTTGTCACATTTTACGAGGCTCCAGAGAAATCTCATCACAGAGCTTTCTGGAACCCTCGCTGGTCAAGTTTCGGACGGGACATGTGATAATGTTGCTTCCCAGCTTGCCACCCTAGAGTCAATTTCCAACTCATCCATGAGGTTGCTGTCCCACTCAACCGAAGGGGCAGCTGGAGCTGCGGTTGCAGGCGTAGTTAAGAGACACTACACCTGGATGCACATTTGTGACCTTGAGGACTCCTTCAAGGCTTCCTTTTTAAATGCCCCTTTCGAACCATCAGCTCTGTTCGGTTTTAAGGTCAAGGACACATTAGCCAGGTGCAAGCAGGACGGGAAGACCTTGTCTGCCATGGATCTACATTTTTCCAAACCTTGGCGCTTCTTTTCCAGAAGGTTCCCAAAATCAGGACTCCAGTGATTCTTTCTCGGGACAACCATATCAGCGCTCCTGAAGCGCTGCCCGATTGCTTTCCTCTGGAAGCAGTCTGGGCTCGTTTCTCTCTGCACCAAGCTGCCTGGCACTATATTACAAACGATCAGTGAGTGCAGAAAATAATTTCCAGAGGTTATCACATCCCCCTAATCCCTTACCCAAGACCTCCGAAATCCCTTCCCGATGTTCCACCCAATCAAAGGGAGGAGGGAACTTCAGAGATAAGAAAGCTATGTCAAAAACGAGTCATCCAGCAGGTCCCCCCCCAGACAAGTGCGGATCCAGTTTTTACTCAATATTCTTTTTGGTGCCAGAAAAGACCGGGGATTGGAGGCCCATTTTGGATCTCAGCAGCCAAACAAATCAGCGGTTCAGACCAAGTTCCACACGGTCATGATTCAATCCATCCTCCCATTTCTTCTGGAGGGTGTGTGGATGTGCTAGATAGACCTCTGGGATGTGTATTACCGCATCAAAATGGACAAACGCTCCAGGAGTCTCCTTCGCTTTTGTCTGGGAGCCAATCATTACCAATATAGAGCTCTGCCATTCGGTCTCTCGACGGCCCCCAGAGTGTTCACAAAATGCCTAGCAGTGGTGACAGCTCATCTGAGACTTCAAAGGTTCCAGGTGTTTCCGTATTTAGATGATTGGCTCTTCTCCACCCCCACCAAGCACCTCCTAGTCAGGGCTCTCCGCTACACTCTAGCACTAGCGGAGTTGCTGGGCATCACCGTTCTCTGGGAAAAATCCAATATTGAGCCTACACAACAATTGGAATTTATAAGGGCAGTATTCAACACTTGGACAAGTCTGGTCTCTCTTCCCCCTCACAGACTTCAGAGATTAAGGGCACAAGTACAAGTGTTACTCTGCCGAAGGAAGGTGTCTACAAAGGAAGTTCTTCAGGCTGTGGGGTCTATGGCGGCAGCCATCCCAATTGTTCTCCTTGCCAGATTACATATGAGACTACTACAATGGCTCCTTCTGTCCCAGTGGATATCCAGTCATCATCCCTTGTGCTCTTAGATTCTCATCACCAACTCCTGCACACAAGATCTCCTCTGGTGGATGAGTACAGACGCAAATCTTTAGTGTTGTCCCTTCCAGGCTTCCCAGTCTAGTGCCACGGTGACCACGGACGCTTCCCTGATAGGGTGGGGGAGCCACTTCCAGGGAAAGTCAGTCTAAGGCACAAGGTCCAGCATAGAGGTCAACTTGCATATTGATGTCCTGGAGTTAAGAGCGGTGGTATAGGAGTTGCAAGCATTCCATCCGCTCCTTCCATCAGGAATGATTGCTATCCAGTCGGACAACATGTCCGTTGTCTGGTACATAAACAGGGAGGGACCAAATCCTATCCCCTATGTCGCAAGGCCATGAGAATCTGGCATTGAGCGATGGCTTTGAACCGCTTTCTGATCGCAACACATATCCCGGGGAGCTCCAACGTGATTGCGGACAAGCTGAGCAGATGCATTCTCCGTCCTCACGAGTGGTCTCTCAATCTGAGCATGACGGCAGAAATCTTCAGCTGTTGGGGCCAGCCATGCTGTGACCTTTTCGCCTCCCCCTCAAACACAAAATGCAGCAGCTACTTTGTCCTGTTTTCCCCCCTCACGGGGAGTCACAGAGAGATGCTTTGACTCACTATTGGCCTGCAGGTCTCCTTTATGCTTATCCTCCGATACCGCTGATCCCCCTTTTTTTAAGGAAAGCTATTCGGTTGTGAAGCAAAGTGATCCTCATTGTCCCTTTCTGGCCTCGTCAAGTGTGGCTTCCTTCCTCTGACCTCACCTGTTACAACCTCCTTAGATCCTGACACTTGTCAGGACCTCATATCTCACCCACAAGGGCTGACTCCACCGAATCTATCCACTCTCAAGCTGATGGCTTGGCTTCTCCACTTCCGTTAGTTGCCAGGCAGGAAACCCTCGCCTCATCTGTCCGTGATATTATTCTGGCCTCCCATAAACCATCCACCAGAAAACTTTACAGGGACAAATGGAAAAAATTCTCTATCTGGTCACATATTCGGATGCTAAATCCATTTTCAACTCCTGTAGCTACTATTCTTCACTATCTTTCTGAGTTGTTTGACAATGGTGCATCAGCTTCCACCATTAGAGTCCATTTAGCAGCTATTTCCAACTTCCATGATGGTTCGGATGGAGTCCTGCTTATTTCCTCCTCACTTTGCAAGCGCTTCCTCAAGGGAATTTTCCATAGCAAACCTCCTATCAGACAGCCGCTGGAGGCATGGAATCTCTCCCAGGTTCTCCAGTCCCTCTCTCTACCCCCTTTTGAACCTGCTGCAACATGTGATCTAAAATTCCTGTCATGGAAATCCTTGTTTTTGGTTAAGGTCACTTCAGCCAGATGAATACCTGAGTTGCAAGCCTTATGCATCAAGAGCCCCTATCTGATCTTCCCTAAGGGCACAGTATCCCTTCGTACTAATCCATCCTTTCTCCCCAAGGTGGTTTCCGACTTCTCTATTAACCAGTCCATTGAACTCCCTGTATTCTTTCCAGATTCAAACAAGGGAGAATACTGCCTGCATTCATTGGATGTTCATAGACAACTACGTTTCTACTTGGACAGAACAAAGTCCTTTCACAAGTCGGACCAACTTTTCATTTCCTTTTCTGGTTCTAGAATGGAGTGTGCAGTATCTAAAGTTACTTTGTCAAAATGGCTCGGGATTGCATTATTTTCTCATATTCGCTTACAAATTAACCTAAGCCTGATCAAATCGAAGCTCACTCAACTAGGGCTATCGCAGCGTCTGTTACCTTTCACTCCAGGGCCTCCATGGATGACATCTGTGCAGCAGCCATTTGGGCTAAACCCCATACCTTCATCAAGCATTACAAATCAGATCTGATCTCCAGGGGATGAGCAGCCTTTGGCTCAATGGTTCTCAGCAATGTTCTTCCATAAGGGCCACCCAGGTTCTCCAAGTAGCTCTGGATTCTGTCCCATCACCGGCCCCCCACCGAAGGCTCCTGGTGGATCTTCTGGGTCTTTGTGGTGTTTCAGGATTTCTGTGCAGAGATGGCCTCTTGACTTTGTTTCTTGTATATGTTTCATGCAAACTCTATCTGAGGTAACTGAGTGAAGGGCATTGTGGGTAGCAGCTTAGCTCGAGAGTTTTTGGTGCACTGGAGCTTGGTATAAAGCCGACTCTGTTCCAAGGGCTCAGAACCGAACCCATCAGTGATGACTGGAAGAAGATCAACAACTCAGTTGGAACGTTATGGTAAGACAACTTCTTTTTCACTTATCTGCAGTCTCAGGCTCATCTCCAGTAGAAGTTGTTTCTAAGCTATCAGGTCCATTGTATCTGACAACTTCCAAGTCTCCAAGTCACCAGTCTTCCTCTTTTGCCCTGGGTCCAGCCACTTCTCTGATCCACTCACTCTTCCTCCAAGAGACTCTTAGAAGTTGTTCCAGGCCACTTTCCATCTTCTTGTGTCTCAGGTTATCTAGGAGACTAACCAAAGCTGCTGAGGAAGTTTCTCCGGGACCAGATTCAGTTGGGAGTTATACTAGCTCCAGCTCTTATCTGACCCATGAGCTTGCCATAAACCCTACCCAGTTGCTGACTCCTACTCTGATCTGACCTTTGATTTCAGAACAAGTGAACCTGAGAATCCTGAGTCTGTTGGATCTGATGGCTTGGCCTTCAACTCTGATGATGTCTCTGATCCATTCAACTCTACCCTTGTCAGAGCTGGAGTGATCTCAGAGTCTCAGTGCTGGACAGTTCGGCTCTGATTTCTGCCTCAAGACAGAGACATAGTGATGCTCTGAGCCATCCTGGACAGCTGTCTTCAGTTTCTGCCAGGGCAGTTCTTGCTTCTGCAGATAAGACATGCTTCCCCCCCCCCCCCCGGTCCACCTCTTTTACAACTGTTTGCTGTGGTCTGAGCTTATACATCCTCTCACATTGGGGCAGCTACCCCGCACCAGTCTCAACAGTCCTAATTCATGAGTCAGATCGCACGTGCGACTTCTCAGTGGAGCACTCCACCAGAGATCCCCCTCAGTAGCACAGGTGCATGAGGAGGCGGATTCTTCACAGGAATCCATCACAGAAGACACTGACTTCTATGAAGTGGAAGGGTACCTCAGATCACCCCTAGAGGACATCTCCTTCAATGAAATACTCAGGATTTTGAGAGAGAAAGGTGGTTGGTCCTCTGGCCTCCTTTCTCAAGAGGGGTCTGTATTTCTTGAGGCTTTCGGGGCTGGCTCAATTACATCCTGAGTAGTCACCCTGGTTGACGAATGATGAACCTCCTCTCCTGCCGGGCATGGAAAGATCCAGATGTTATGAAACCAGTCCCAAAAGACCTGATATATACTTTGTTGCACCTAAGGATCAGACCAAAGTACAACAAGGGTTGCACCTCTAAGGATCAGGCCAAGTGCAACTAGGGCCCCCAGTAGATGCTGTGATGGTAGCAGTAGCCACCAAGAAAAACTTTCAGAGCACTGTTCTACTGTCCATCCCACAACAAAGAGTTAAGGACATTGGACAGGTTTGGGAATTAATTGTATACATCAGTTACTGCTGCCCTTAGATCCCTGAATTATTTGGCACATGTCACAAGATTTCAGAGGGACTTGATCAGTGAGATGTCCTTCATGGATGCATCTGCAGTCATAACAAGTGGGTTGTCCTGTCGTCAGGCAGCCCTGCAGTCGGCCGGATTCCAAAATCCGGGTCCGGCTTATGTCGCACTCCACCCGACATCATCTCTGTTGGTCTTCGGGTATAAAAGCATCAGCCGACGCCATTTTCCCCAGTCTTTCTTGCCGCGTGGCTCAAGCAGAAGCTGTTCGCAAGTGCCGGTCGGTCGGATCCAGAGATTACTTCTACCGAATACTACTTCGAAGACTTCTAAAGCTAAGTACCCCGTTGGGGACTCTTTCTTGCCTCAGCCGATGTCAGAAAAAGTTAACAATTGTTTAACCTGTGGGAAACAAATACCTCATAAAGATTTCCACTCTTACTGTCTGCCTTGTTTAGGCCCAGCCCACGACGTAGCAGCCTGTTCGCCTGTGCCTCTTTCAACCGACAACGCTTAGGCGCCGGTCGGAGTTTGCAGAACAGTTTTTCGGTTCTGATTTTGCGTACATTATGCCGCCGGATCCTCCGACTACCCCCAAAACGCAAAGATAAAGACCGACACTCGCGGTCCGCGGTTTCGCCGAAACCACGGTAAAGCAAATCATGAGTGTCTCGGTTTCGGCGAAACCGAGAAAACTGCTCAAAGTACAGCTGAACCTATTCTTACAACTGAGGCCCCTGCTACAACTCTTGAATCGACCTCAGAAATTTTACCCACTACGGTGGTTGACTTATCAGACACCATCCCTTGGATGTCTCTACCCCAGCACGTGGTGCTGCTAGGCCTCCAGCTGCCATGTCCATTAAGGCCTTCGCCAGGGCTAAAGCAGCCAAGACTACTAAATCAGTGCCTGTTAAACCCCCACATCCAGGCCCTCTTCTAGTTCTCAAATGCTTTCTTTGGCAGAAGATTTAATTTCTTTAATTAGAGGATCTCAATCTCACCCAGACAGGGCCTCTCAGCCCCCAGAGAAGAGACCTAGGGCAGAGCCCCTGAGCCAGTGTCTTCTGATGATTCTGCTGATGAATCAGACATAACTGACCAGCCTGAGGCTCCCTTCTCCAATTTTGAAGATTCTGATGCTGAAGAATCCATTCCAGCTGCTTCCCACCAGAAGAATTCTCCTTTGGGGAAACCTTGCATGCCATGCGAGAACAGTTCCAATGGCAGCAACAGGATTTTTCAGACTCCAGAAAAGACTTAGGACCTTTCTGCACCTCCCACAGCACAGGCCCTTAGCTATACCTCCTGTTCTCTCTGTGGTGGATGATGCTTTCAATGATGTTTGCTCCGCTCCAGATTCTTTACCCCAGCCCCTGCCAAACCAGACAGATTTTACAGGGTGCCAGATACTCATCACCACCTTTACAAGGCCCCACTTGCAGACCCAGAAACTATATCCCAGGGTCCCAAGGCAGTAGCCGACCACAGCTAAAACCCTATTCCTTCTGAAAGGGAAGCAAGGTCACTAGACAGATGGGGTAAAAGGTCTACACTTCAGCTACTCTCTCAGCTAGAGCTTTAAACTGTCAGTTTCACATGATACAATACCAAGAGTTTATGCTTGATCAGTTAACTAAAAACTAACCACTGATGAATCTCTTGATAAGAAATATGTATTAGAGATGGTAAATAACATACAACAGGTTAGCAACCATTCCTTAAAATGTGGCTATGATGCACTGGAGGCTTCATTTAGATCAGCCATGACAGGCACAGTGATAAGAAGGCATGCATGGCTAAAGGAACAAGCTTTACCGGATCATGTTAAAGCTAAGTTGCTAGATGCTCCTATGGACAAGACAAGTTTGTTTGGTACACCTGCCCAGCAGGTTATGAAGAAAATGGAAGAAAAGGCAAAATCTGTTCAAACTGTTAAAGATTTCTTGCAGGTTCAACCCCAAGGTTTAGCAGGAACTGGCCTGCCAAAATTGGTCCTTTCCTGACTCCACAAAATTTCAAAGGGGCAGGAATAGACGTTCCAGAGGCAGAAACCAATCCAGAGGAGGTGCCTACAGAGGACGACAGTGGCAAGGTAACAACAGAGGCACAGACACAGCCACTGCCACTACATCAGCACAACCACAGTGACTTAATCCTAAATCCGCCTACCAGGGAACAAATAGCAGCTCCTCTAGGCGGAAAGTTAACCTTATTTTCAAAGAACTGGCACTACATAACAAAAGACAAGTGGATTTTACAAACCATAGATCAAGGTTACCGGTTTCACTTCCACACTTTACCAGTCAAAAGAGGAATGCCAAATCTACCTCCAAATCAAAAACAGAGGCTCTACGCCAGATAATGGAGTTAGCAAACATGAGAGCTGTGGAAAGAGTGCCAACAGCAGAACAAGGAAAGGGTTCTACTCCAGACTATTCCTAGTTCCAAGAAAGGAAAAAGTTGGAGACCAATTCTCGACCTGTCCACCTTAAATACATACATCATTGTCCCAAAATTCAAAATGCTGACCCTACAGCAACTTCTTCCCATGCTGGGCAAGGAGTCTTGGCTGGTAACTCTAGATCTCAAGGAGGCATACCTGCACGTCCCCATTCGACCAATCTGCAGAAGATACCTCAGATTTCTTGCAGGATCAGAGCACTATCAATTCTCAGCATTGCCCTTTGGCTTATCTACTGCCCAGAGTATTCACAAAATGCCTGGCATCAGTAATCGCCATTGCAGACTACAGGGAATTCAAATTTACCCATACCTGGACGACTGCCTGCTACAAGGGGACAACAAAAGCAAGCTGACAACAGATTTACAAAGGGTCATTTACTTGCTACAAGGACTGGGATACACAGTCAATTTACAAAAGTCAAGGCTGATACCATCCCAAACAAGGACATTCTTGGGCTGAATTGGACACAGTACAACAAATGGCATTCCTGACTACAGAAAAACAAAAGAACTTCCTCTTTACTTCTTGGCACTAACAAAACTGAACAAGTTAACAGCAAGAAAAGTTCTGCAGGCCTTGGGCTTCATGGCATCATGCATAATCTTGGTCCCATTTGCCAGACTACATATGAGGAAACTACAGTGGTACCTAAAGAATTTATGGTCCCAACACAGACACAGTCTAGAAACAGAAATCCCACTAATTCCATGCTTAAAACAGGAGTTCCTATGGTGGGCTCAGGCATGCCAGTCAAACCCAGGCCTACCCTTTCGCAGATGTCAACCAAGCCAGACCATCACAACAGACGCTTCAGACCTAGGATGGGGGCCCACATGCTGGACAAATGCGTGCAAGGATTGTGGACACAGGATCAACTTCACCTGCACATCAATCTAAAAGAAATGCTGGCAGTAAAACTGGCAATCCAAAATTTCAAACCATTTCTCAAAGAGGGCCAGTTGATGATAAGGACAGACAACACCACAGTCATGTGGTACATCAACAAACAGGGAGGCACTCATTCATAGCCCCTATGCAGAATGACCTTGGAGCTGTGGACCCTGGCACTCAGCTACAACATTCAGTTACAGGCAATATTTGTACCGGGAAAGACAATACTCTAGCAGACATATTAAGCAGAACCACTTCGGATGCTCACGAATGGAAGCTGCACCCGGACATCTTCAAGACCATCTCTAAGAAATGGGGAATGCCACAGATAGACCTATTCGCATCACCTCTCAATCACCAGCTCAAAAAATTCTGCACAAGGACATTCCACCCACTAGCATGGAAAGTGGACTCACTCTCCTTCAACTGGAAAGGCCTAACAGCATATGCATTCCCACCTCTTCCTTTGATACACAAGGTACTACTAAAAATCAAGGAAGAACGTCCAAGGATAATCCTGATAGCTCCAAACTGGCCAAGACAACACTGGTACCCACTACTGAAGAGCATGTCTCGGAACAATATGTGGCCAATACACCTGATGCCTTTGATGTTAACTCAGTACAACTACAGCATCATACATCCAAACCTAAATACGCTGCAACTGACTGCATGCAACATCACATAGCAGCAGCTAATCCAGAACTTTCCCAAAGAGTTAAAGACATTATTCTTGAAGCACGCAGACCTTCAACAAGAAGGAACTATGCTGGAAAATGGAAAAGGTTTGTCAATTGGAGTACGGAAAGAGGAAAAGATGTGTCAAACATAGATATGCCTAACATTCTGGAGTATCTGGCGAACTTCTTCATTCAGGCCTGTCCTACTCCACGATCAAGATACATGCATCAGCTATTTCAGCAGAATACAGCTTTGATCCAGCTGTTTTTCGCACCCTTTGCTCAGGCAGTTCCTCAGAGGAATCAAGAATGTAAAACCTCCAAGGAAACCACCATTACCAGCTTGGGATTTAAACTTTGTGCTAGAAAAGTTGACACTATCACCCTTTGAACCAGCAGCAACAGCAGACCTACAACACCTGTCATGGAAAACTGCTTTCCTACTGGCAATTACTTCAGCAAGGAGGGTTTCAGAACTACAGGCCTTAATGGCAGTGCAACCCTTCCTAATCTTCCACCAAGATAGAGTGTCCATGAGGACTAATCCTACATTTATGCCCAAGGTGGTATCCAGAGTGTCTTTAAACCAGGCAATCCACCTACCTACCTTCTTTCCCAACCCACAAAACAGAGGGGAAAGAATACTGCATACCTTGGATGTACATAGACAGCTACGCTACTACTTAGACAGAACAAAAAATAGCAGAAAGACTGACCAACTTTTTGTAGCCTATGCAACAGGAAGGGAAGGAAAAGCTATTTCCAAACAGACAATCTCCAAATGGATAGGAAATTGCATACGATACTGTTACTCCTTCCATGGAAAACCAATTCCACAGAACATAAGACCTCATTCTACAAGGGCAACAGCCACTACCACAGCCTTCTTACGAGGAGTGGCAACCAAAGACATTATTGAGGCGGCTACTTGGACCTCCGTGCATACATTTGCCAAGCATTATAATTTGCCTCTATATTCCAGATTCCGAGCAGGGTTTGCCACTGCTGTACTGCAAGGGATCCTAAACACACCATAATCTACTTTTATCCTCCTCGGCTAGTTGGCTATGGTATTCTACCCACTTGTTATGACTGCAGATGCATCCATGAAGGACATAGTACAGTTTTGTACCTACCATAAATGTAGATGTCCGAACTGGATAGCATCTGCAGTCAGGATTACCCTCCCTCCTTCCCTCTGTGGTACTCCTAGGGTGTTTACCCTCCTAATAGCTAGCTGTTGGGGAGTCTTTATGGTGTATTTGTTTGTATATATGTACATATATGCTTATTGCTGTGTTTACCTCTATCTATTTGGAAACATTGGCATCTATCCAAATTTTTAGCCTGCAAGAGGGCTACTGGCATCTGGGGCAAGAAACACTGAGGAAAATGGCGTCGGCTGATGCTTTTATACCCGAAGACCAACAGAGATGACGTCGGGTGGAGTGCGACATCAGCCGAAGCCGGACCCGGACTTTGGAATCCGGCCGACTGCAGGGCTGCCTGACGACAGGACAACCCACTTGTTATGACTGCAGATGCTATCCAGTTCGGACATCTACATTTATGGTAGGTACAAAACTGTACTTTTTCCACTGCCCTCTCTGGGTCCATGTCTGCAGAAGACAAGCAGACTAGCAGACAAATTGAGTAGGTCCATATTACTACCTTACAAGTGGTTCTTCAGTCCTCTAGTGGCGGAATCTATTTTCATCAGTGGGCCAGCCGTGCTGCGATTTTGCTTCCCCACTCGACTCCAAGTGCAGCAGGTACTTCACCCTGATCCCCTGGAAGAGGAGTCACTGAGAGACTGTCTAATTCATGATTGGCCCTTGGGACTCCTGTTCGCTTTTCCTCATGTTTCTTTAATCCCAAAATTCATGTAGAAAGCATTGTACCAGAAGTGCAAAGTAATCCTCATTGCTCCTTTCTGGCCTCAACAAGTGTAGCTCTCATTTCTGTGAACTCATCTTGTACACCCCCCCCCCCCCTTGGGTGTTAGATCCAACCCAGGATCTTCTGTCTCATCCATTAGGAATAGCTCATCCAGTCATTCACACCCTGAAACTGACCGTAATTTTTCCACTTCAATTGATGGCCAGACTATCCATATTTTCACCTTCAGTCAGGCTCGCCTTTATATCTTCTCAGAAAGATTCTATGAGAAGGATTTGTAAGAGTAAATGGAAAAGATTCTCACATTTGGCTGCCCAGAGAGACAAACCCATGGGTTCATAGGTAGGTACTAGGCTATCTGCCTGAAGGCATTTATAAGCCTAGCCAGAATGTGTTGGCTTTCGCCGCCCCCTTATATTAGTTCCCTGTGCCTCTGTCCAGCAGAGCCATTGAAGTGATCCCTGGGGTAAGCTTTCCTGTTTCCCATACACTCGTCAAGGTTTCCCTTGAAGAGGGTTAGCGAGGAGCTCTGCCTAATGTAGATTGGAATCTTGTTCCAGAGCATGGGAAGTCTCTGGGACAGGAATCTATCCCTCCAGCACGTCCTATTTATTGTTGTGGTGAGGTTTAGATCCCTGGAGTGTGTGGCTCTAGGGGATATGGTTTTCTTTAGGTGGAGCATGTCTATCAATTCTGGGTTGGATATTGGCCTTGTATGTCAGGCAGAGATCATCTCTGAGTAGGCGGTATGCAACCGAGTACAGCTGGAGTTTCTTCAGTCGAGCTGCATAGGGCATCTGCTTGAGGTCAGTGATCCTCTTGGTGAGGAACTTCTGTGGTCTTTCCACTTGTTGCAGGTGTCTTGTAAGGTACATCCCAAATGGGGCATTGTACTCTATGATGGGTCTGATGAGTGATGCATAGAGGGGCCCAATGACCTCTTGATCTGGATGCAAACCCTTTTGTGATTAGATGGGCCACATAGAAGGATTTTCTAGCCACTTTGGCAATGTGATTTATCAAAGGAGAGGTTACTATCTACTTGAGTCCCCAGATCCTTTATTACATCTTCCGTATTTAGGGGGCTACCACCTATGTGGTAGTTTGTGGGTACTTTGTTTTTTCCAAAGGGGATGACTATGCACTTTTTGGCATTTAGCTTGAGGCCATGGTTTGAACACCAGGTATCTGTCTCAGTGAGACTCTTTTAGAGGATGTCTGCGTCAGTCCGGAGAGTCAGTTATAGCCCCTAGTTTGCAGTCGTCTGTGAACATGGTCAGCCATAGTCCTCCTGTGCTTGCCTGTACCTCTGAGAAGTATATGCTGAACAGGAGGGAGTCCTAGGACTGAGCCCTGGGGAACGCCGCTTGTAACCGGTTTAGAGTCAGACCTAGCTCCCGCAACTCTTACCATGTGAGTTCTGTCCGTGAGCCAGTTGACAACCCATCTGGTGACGTAGGGGTTTATGTTCAGGCTCGTGAGTTTGTCTATAATACCTGAGTGGGGAATGTTGTTGAAGGCCTTTGCGAGGTCTAGGTAAGCACTGTGGACCACCTTTCCCTCATCTATAGCCTTGGTAACTGTCTCAAAGAAGTCCACCAGGTTTAGGAGGCATGATCTGCCCTTAACAAAGCCGAACTGGGTAGGGTCCAGTGTTTGGAGGTTTCCTATGTCTCTGTTGATGAGATCCATGATGATGCGCTCCATAGCTTTGCAGACCAAGCTAGTCAGGCTTATAAGAAAATAGTTCCCTGGGTCTGTTGTGGCTCCACTTTTGTGGAGTGGAATAACCGTTGCTGTGCGCCACTCTGTGGGCACGTAGCCTGTGGAGAGGCTGAGTTTAAACAATGTGTTTAGGTGAGGGGTTAAGTCATCTTTGAACTCTTGTAGGATGCAGCCTGGGACACCGTCCGGTCCCATTGATGCTGTGTTTTTGGCTTTGGAGAGGGCTGATTTAACCTGAGTGTGTGTGATTTCAGGGGCACTACATTCTTCTGGTATAGTTATGGGCTTTTTTGGGGGTGAGAGGGGGGTGAAGTTTGCACTGAACCTATCTGCCAGGATGTTGGCTATATCGGTCAGTTCAGTGTATTTTGTGCCATTCCGCACTAACTCCGCACAGATCTGAGAATTGCCACTTAGATTCTTGACATAGCTAAATAATGTCTTGTGGTTATCTTTGGAGTCCATGGCAATTTTTCTTTTGAAGTAGCCTTGGATGCTTTTAACGGAACGTAGTTTCTTGCTGATACTGATCAGGAATGTCTTCCCTTCTTGGGATTTTACTCTTCTGTACTAGTTTCCTCCTTCTATTGTATAGCTTGTTTATGGCAGGGGTTCACCAGACTGGTTTCCTTTTCTTGGAGGAGTGAGTCTTGGTTTTGTTTGGGATAGCATAATCCATGCATTCTTGTAGGTGCCCGTAGAGTGCATTAGTAAAGGATTTTGCAGCTTGGACAGCATTATCCTTCAGCATGGGGGCTTTGAAACTTCCCACCTCGGTCTTAAGTAATGTGAAGTTTGCTTTTGAAAAGTTTTTCACGGTGGTTTCTTTGACCGGGGGGGGGGGGGGAGTGGATTTCCAGAGTGATTAGTTTATGGTCAGATCTAACCAGCAAGGGGTTGACCTCCGATGTGGAACACCCATCACCCATGTTGGCGACTAGGTCCAATATGTTGTCGCCTCTGGTGGGGGTGTTGACCAGTTGATCCAGGGCATTTATAAATTCTAGGAAATGTTGGGCAAGGGAGTTTATACTTGAGTAGTTCTTCCAGTTAATGTTTTGGTTATTGAAATCACCCAATATCAGGGTGTTTGGTAGGACCTTTATGTTTCCAGGAATGTGGAGTGGGGGTCCTGGGACATGGTGGGTGATCTGTAGCAAGCTATAATTTGAATAGCAGTTTTGCCCATTGTTCGTTGCACGTGGATGATCTCTGAAGCATCGTGCTGTGCCACGAACCTGGAGGTGTGGGTGTCCTTGATGAATATAGATATTCCTCCGCCTTTTGTATTTCGGTCCAGGTTTTGTGGCTGAAATGTATGGTATGAGTTGTAGCCTGGTAGTGCTGGGGTGCTCTCTGGAGCCTTAAACCAGGTTTCTATTACTGTATATGTATGTATATATAGATATATATATATATATATATATATATATATATATATATATATATATATATATATATATAGATCTATATATATAGATCTATATATATATATATATATATATATATATATATATATATATAGATGTATTTCAGCTATTCTAGACTTTCTTGATTCCATATTTAACAGTGGTTCTAGTTATTCATCCATAAAGATTCAACTCCCAGCAATTTCCAATTTTCATGTAGGACATAATCGTCTTTGGCCTCGTCTAGATCATGTAAAACCTTTTTTAAATGTTCTTTCCTACTCTGACCCCCCCCCCCTCCAATCAAAGATCCTACTCCATCAAGGGATCTAAATATTTTCCTACAAGCCTTTACGCTACCTCCATTTGAAACAGCTGACACTGCAGACTTGAAGTTTGTCTTTGAAAACTATTTTTCTGGTACCAGTTACTTCAGCCAGCCAAGTATCAGAACACAAGGCCCTCTCATTTAAGTCATCATATCTAGTTTTTTTCACAAGGGGCAGGGTTTTTCTCCATGTGAATCTTTCCTTTGCACCTAAGGTAGCCTCAGAAACGGCTATGAATCAGTCGATCAAACTTGTTTTGTTTCCACATGTTCCAATTAAGGAGAAAGGACATTCTTCACCTATTAGATGTGCATAGGCAACTTCGATGCTTTATCCACAGAACAAAATATTTTGGAGAATCAGACAAGCTGTTTATTTCCTTTTCCAAAGCAAATGTGGGGAAATCTGTCTCAACGGTGATTTTAGCCAAGTGGCTTACTCACTGCATTTCCTTTGTATACAACGAAAATGTACCAACAATTCCAGATCTGTGGCGACATCCTCTGCTTTCTGGTCTAAAGTTTCCAAAAATGACATTTGCAGAGCTGCCACTTGGTCACACTTGCATACCTTCATTGCTTACTACAAATTGGACATCTTGGCGAGGACTACAGCAGTGTTTGGCTCCACTGTGCTCCTGAATATTCTTCCTTGTGGACCACCCTGGATTTCTCTAACTGGGGACTCTGGCCCATCAGTTGAGAAATGGATGAAAAAGATGACATGGGATATAAAAGTTGCATACTCCCCATAACTTTGCATCTGTGTTGTCTGTTTTTATCCTTTCTCAAACTCGCTTCCTCCATCCTCCTCCTGTTACACATTTTTTTTTTAATTCCCAAGACCTCTAGTTCAGCTTGAGGGATAATGTGTTGCTTGACTGATTGATGAGCTCCAGATCCTTTCTCTTTGTCTTTCCTACTTGTATAGCTGTTCTGTAACATATTATTCTTTCTGTATGATTGCTGTTTGCCATCCCTTTACTCAGCTGTGTGTGTACAAACTTGATCTGAAGTTATTCTATTAGTGAGAAGGGCTATGAGTAAGGGGAGGAGCTCGAGCTGTGGATGCAGGTGGCCGAAATCCGATTTGAGACCCATCAGTTGAGGAAGGATGAAAATAGATAACGCAGGTACATAGTTATGTTGAGGTCATAACTTTTAATGTGAAGTTGTTCAATCTCGCTGTTTATTCTTAAACGTGGGTTCGGAGCCGAGCCATCTGCTCCAAGTCAGACGCTTTACTAGTTAAAGATCTCAGAATAGCTCGAGGCCAAGCCCCTATCCCATGACACTGTCTGTCCTACCCCAGATCTAGTATACTGCTGCAACTGATCGCAAGGTCTACGGAGAGCTCTGGCCAGTAGAACTTTATTTCTTTATCTTTTGAACTTTTTGGAAGTGTTTCTCTTTAAAAAAATTTGAAATTTAGATAGTAAACAGTACCTTCTTTTTATATCATTCCGCGGTGGTACAGCGGTAGCATTGTTACCTCCGGCAAGAGGTTCTCCCGTTCGATTCTCTACTTGACTTGGGAGTGCCTTCTGTGTGGAGTCTGCATGTCCTCCCCACGGTTGGGTAGCATTCGAAAGACGTGTTCGTAAATGGGCATGACTTCGTTGAGGGTTAGCGTCGAGCTGGCACCTCAGCGTTTCGTAAAAAATCTACTGCCAGTCATTAGCGGACCAGAGTTCCGCTGTGGCGACCCCTTACCAGGAAAAAAACGAAAGGCAAACAGCATTCTTTTATATTGTTTACAGGCAGCCGTTATTTTTGTTATTTTGTAACTCCACATTATTTACAGAGTGGTTTGCTCTAAGCCTCTGGCTGTTTTTTTTTCTTTGTGAAAACAGTTTGCATTTAAAATTACTGTTCTTTCTTTGTAAAATACAGAGTGTTACATTTAAATTACTATTATACCTAGTTTTACAGGGATCTATCAACTCGGGATTGCTTTTGCTACCCTATCCCTCTTAAATCCAACATAGTTTTAGCAGTTAGTGTGTGGGTGTGTTCAATCCTTGTTTTATAGAAATATATCTATATATAGTGTGTGTGAAATACTAACTTTTTTTTTATCCCTGGTTGTGCAGGGATGTTTTATCTTTGTATGGTTTGTGCTGATTACTGTTGCTTCTGTGCACTTGTAATCAAAGTCGATCAGGGCACTGATAACTTCTGTTTGTATAACATGGCGGATCAGAAGGAAAAGCAAAGGTCTGGTTTCAAGAAGTGCAATTGTGGACAGATGTCCATTACTGATGGACACGGTAATTGTGTTTATTGTTTGGGGCCTGTACACCTCCAAGAAGATTGCTCGATCTGCCACTATTTCAGCAGTAGGGTCTTATTAGAACGGCGAAGGAAGTTAGTAGATAGAGACTTGTTGAAGCCTGACTTTCAAGATTCCCTGGATAAGGCTGACCAGACCTCCAAGTCCTCGAAGGGGTCGAAGTCCTCGAAGGTGTCCTTGGAGCCCAGGTTATCGGCTCCAAACCTTTCTGTTAGGACGTGGTCATCGGCTCTGCAGTCCTGGGAGCCGTACACCGAACAGATGTGTCTGAGCTGGTCTCCGAAACTCTGAAGTCTCCAATCTTTCAATCTGTGGCATTTTCGGTTTCTTTGACTCATTTGTTGAGGACTCTTTCCAATGTCGATTAGAGAACTTGGCATTGGCTAAATTACTATCTGCGTTGTCCCAACTTGGTTTGAAGCCTGAGACTGTCCCACTGGCTGTGACTACTACTCCTCCTCTGAGCCGAGCAGGGACTTCGGAGCATGGGGAGGAGGAGGATCTCATTATTGTGGAGCTTTCCGAGCCAAGGCTTGTCCCAGTGCCTTCGGCTCAGTCAACCCTGACCTTTTCGGTTCCGTTGGAAGAGTCTCGAAGCTGGCACACTCTCGTCGGCTCCAGGGGGAAGAGTCTCACCGATGTGTCAGTTCTGACCCCACCTCTTGGGGCTTCGGCGCAGATGAGTTCGGCTCCATCCTGTGGTTTAGAGCCCGCTGTCTCTGCGCCGGGGAGGCTGCTGTCTTCCTCTGAACTGGTGGCTTCCTTGGGTCGAAGCAGCAGTGCCTTCGATGCCATGAGTAGGGTTATGTCATCTAAGACACGCACATACGTCCCTCCTCTTCCTACCCTAAAGTGCCGAGTTTTGTCTCTACATCACAGGTTCCTGTCAAGCGTTGAGACCCAGAGCCTCAGGTACCTCCATTGGGTGACCCCTGCTCTACTGAGACTTTACCAGAAGCCCTCACTGATGAGGTTCCCAGAAAGAGGATGTCCTTCAAGGATGCATCTGCAGTCCTAACATATGGGTTGTCCTGCCTCAGGCAGCCCTTCGGTCGGCCGGATTCCAAAGTCTGGGTCTGGCCTCGGCTGATGTCGCACTTCACCCTACGTCATAGCTGCTGTTTATTGGGTATAAAGGCATCAGCCAACTCCATTTTCCTCAATCTTTCTTGCCGCGCGGTGCCCGAAGCAGAAGCTGTTCGCAAGTGCCGGTCGGTCAGATCCAGAGATTTCTACTACCGAAGACTTATAAAAAGCTAAGTACCCCGTTGGGGACTCTTTCTTGCCTCAGCCGATGTCAGAAAAAGTAAATAATTGTTTAAATTGTGGGAAACAAATACCTCATAAGGATTTCCACTCTTACTGCCTTCCTTGCTTAGGCCCAGACCACGACGTATCAGCTTGTCTAGCCTGTGCTTCCTTCAACCGACGGACACTTAGACGTCGGTCGGAGTTTGCAAAGGAGTTTTTTGGTCCCGCTTTTGCATACAAAATGCCGTCGGAGACTCCGACTACTCAATTAGCTAAAAAACGCAAGGAAAAGGACCGACACTCGCGGCCTGCGGTTTCGGCTGAAACTGCGGTTAGGCCAACCGCGAGTGTCTCGGTTTCGGCTGAAACCGATCCCCCGGTTCTTCCTTTGGCCGAAAGCATGCCTCCGATAGCCGAGGCCTCACAGAGCATGGCTGAATCTGCTACTGAATTTACTGCTACAGAAGCAGGCACCCAGGATTTGTCAGACACTATTCCTTTAGACATTTCTACCCCTGCACGTGGGGCTGCTAGACCCCCTGCTTCTATGTCTATCAAGGCTTTTGCCAGGGCTAAAGCAGCTAAATCTTCGAAGGCCTTACCTGCTAAAACTCCTACACATAGGCCTAGCTCTAGTTCCCAAATGCTCAGCCTGGCTGAGGATCTCATTTCTTTGATCAGGGGATCCCAATCTCACCCAGACAGGGCCTCTCAGCCCCCTCTAGACAAGAGGCCTAGGACTGAACCCCCGGAACCTGTCTCTACAGATTACTCCTCGGATGACTCAGACATTTCAGACCCTCACGAAGGCCCATATTCTCCTTATGAGGATTCTGATGCAGAAGACTCCATTCCTTCTGCTTCTCCTCCTGAGGAATTTTCCTTTGGGGAAACTTTGCATGCTATGAGGGAACACTTCCAATGGCAGGGCCAGGATTTTTCAGATTCAAGGAAAAGGCTTAGGACCTTTTTACACTTACCACAGCATAGGCCTTTAGCCATTCCGCCAGTACTAGCAGTTGTTGATGATGTCTGTACTGCCCCTGATTCCCTTCCTCCAGCCCCTGCCAAACCAGACAGATATTACAGGGTCCCGGACACACATTACCATTTGTATAAGGCTCCTGTTGCAGACCCTGAAACCATTTCACAGGGCCCTAAAGGTGTGGCAGTTGCCTCTGCCAAAAACCCTCTTCCCTCTGAAAGGGAATCTAGAGCATTAGAGAGATTGGGTAAAAAGGTTTATATTTCTGCTACTCTTTCGGCCAGGGCCTTGAACTGTCAATTTCACATGATTCAGTACCAGGAATTTCTGTTAGACCAGATAAACAAAAAACTGTCTTCTCCTGAACCTTTAGATCGCAAGTCCCTTCAGGATTTGGTACATAACTCTCAGCAGGTCAGTAACCATTCCTTAAAATGTGGCTATGATGCACTGGAGGCTTCCTTTAGATCAGCTATGACTGGAACAGTGATTCGAAGGCATGCCTGGTTAAAAGAACAATCCTTACCAGACCATGTTAAGTCAAAACTTCTAGATGCTCCCATGGAGAAACAAAGTTTGTTTGGCTCCCCTGCACAGGAGGTCCTAAAGAAGGTGGAAGAAAAAGCAAAATCTGTCCAAACAGTCAAGGATTTCTTGCAGGTCCAACCTCCGAGGTTTAGCCGAAACTGGCCTTCGAAGAATTGGTCCTTTCCAGACAACTCCAGAGCCCAGAGAGGCAGAAATAGACGCCCCAGAGGCAGAGGGCAATCTAGGGGTGCCTACAGGGGACGTCAGTGGCAACCTACCAACCAGAGAAATACTGCCACAGATTCAACTACAACCACTTCCACAGGGCAGACACAATGACCTGGCTCTAGTTCCGCCTACCAGGGAACAACTGGAAGCACCCTTAGGCGGAAAGTTAGCCTTATTCTCCGACAACTGGCATACCATTACAGGAGACAAATGGACTTTACAAACAATAGACAAGGGCTACAGGTTTCACTTCCACACACTACCAAAAAAGAGAGGAATGCCAAACCTATCACCAAGCCAAAAAACAGACGCTCTAAGACAAGTCAACAACTTACCAAGGATGAGAGCTATAGAAGAGGTACCACCTATAGGCCAAGGATTTTACTCCAGGCTTTTCCTTGTACCAAGAAAAGAAAATCAATGGAGACCTATTCTAGACTTGTCCGCACTGAACACATACCTCATTGTTCCAAAATTCAAAATGCTGACCCTCCAGCAGCTTCTTCCCATGCTGGGCAAGGAGTCTTGGCTGGTGACTCTAGATCTCAAGGAGGCATACCTGCACGTCCCTATACGACCAGATTGCAGAAGATACCTCAGATTTCTTGCAGGATCAGAGCATTATCAATTCTCAGCGTTGCCTTTTGGCTTATCTACTGCGCCCAGAGTATTCACGAAATGCCTGGCATCAGTAATTGCTCATTGCAGGCTTCAGGGAATTCAAATTTACCCATACCTGGACGACTGCCTAATACAAGCGGACAACAAGGCAAAATTAACAAAAGATTTGGAAAATGTCATACAACTGTTGCAAGCCTTGGGATACACAGTCAACATGCAAAAGTCAAGACTAGTACCATCCCAAAGGATAACATTCTTGGGTGCAGAACTGGATACATCAACTCAGATGGCTTTTCTCACAGAAGAAAAACAAAAGCAACTACCAGCCTACTTCATGACATTAACAACACAAACTCTGCTTACTGCAAGGAAAGTCCTGCATGCCCTGGGCTACATGGCATCATGCATAATATTGGTTCCACATGCCAGGCTACATATGAGAAAGCTACAATGGTATCTAAGGAATGTATGGTCTCAACACAAGCACAGTCTAGAAGCCCAGATTCCAATAATTCCATGCCTGAAGCAAGAATTCCTGTGGTAGGCTCAGGCCTGTCAGTGGAACAGAGGCTTGCCTTTCCACAAACCTCATCCAAGCCAGACCATCACCACGGACGCCTCAGACCTAGGATGGGGGGCACACATGGTGGACAAGTGTATTCAAGGCCTATGGACTCAAGACCAGCTGAATCTACACATAAATCTAAAGGAGATGCTGGCAGTGAAAAATGCGATCCAGGCATTCAGACCACTCCTTCAACGGGGTCATCTGCTGATAAGGACCGACAATACCACAGTCATGTGGTATATCAACAAACAGGGAGGTACACATTCATATCCTCTATGCCGGATGGCAATGGACCTGTGGAATGTGGCCCTGAATCTCAACATTCAACTTCAGGCCAGATTTGTACCAGGAAAAGAAAATTCTCTAGCAGACACTTTAAGCAGAACTACCACGGATGCTCACAAATGGATGCTGCATCCAGATATCTTCAAAGCCATAACAAAGAAATGGGGACTACCAGACATAGACCTGTTCGCCTCCCCACACAACCACCAATTGAAGAAATTCTGCACAAGAGCATACCATCCACTTGCTTGGAGGGTGGACTCCCTTTCCTTCAGCTGGAAAAACCTGACATCATATGCATTTCCACCTCTTCCCTTGATGTACAAAGTTCTACTGAAGATCAGAGAGGATCAGCCAAGGGTAATCCTGATAGCTCCAGACTGGCCGAGGCAACATTGGTACCCGCTACTGAGAAGCATGTCTCGGACACACGCATGGCCTCTACCTCTGTCCTTTACTTCTAACACAGGACAATTACAAGATCCTACATCCAAACTTGAAAACACTGCAGCTAGCTGCTTGGAATATTGCATAAAACAAAATAACCCAGGTTTATCCCAGAGGGTTAAGGACATTATCCTGGAGGCACGCAGACCTTCCACAAGGAAGACTTATTCAGCCAAGTGGAAAAGATACGTCATTTGGAGTGCAGCAAAGGGAGAAAATGTCTCATTTGCAAACATAGCACACATCCTGGAATATTTAGCAGAACTGTTCCACAACGGCCTGTCTTACTCACCCATTAAGATTCATGCATCAGCAATTTCAGCAGAATACAACATGGATCCTCCTGTCTTCTCTCATCCTCTACTCAGGCAGTTCTTGAGAGGAATCAAAAATGTAAAACCTCCAAGGAAAACCACCTTTACCTACATGGGATCTCAACTTTGTGCTGGAAAAGTTAACACTTCCTCCTTTTGAACCAGCAGCAACAGCAGAATTTCAGTTCTTGTCTTGGAAAACTGCTTTCCTGCTAGCAATCACTTCAGCAAGAAGGGTATCCGAGTTACAGGCATTAATGGCCGTACAACCCTTCCTTATCTTCCATCAGGACAGAGTCTCTCTTGAGAACTAACCCTACCTTTATGCCAAAAGTGGTCTCCAGAGTATCATTGAACCAAGCGATTCATTTACCTACATTCTTCCCCAACCCACAGAACAGGGGGGAAAGACTTCTACATACCTTGGATGTGCACAGACAATTACGCTACTATCTGGACAGAACTAAGACCAGCAGAAAAACTGACCAGCTTCTGGTAGCATATGCAACAGGAATGCAAGGAAAAGCAATTTCAAAACAGACAATCTCAAAATGGATAGGAAATTGCATTCGATTTTGCTACTCTTTTCATGGAAAGACAACTCCTGCAAATATCAGACCTCATTCCACAAGAGCTACAGCCACCACTACAGCTTTCCTATGAGGAGTGGCTACCAAAGACATTTTAGAAGCTGCTACTTGGAGCTCCGTGCATACATTTGCCAAGCATTATAATCTTCCCTTATATTCTAGATCCCGAGCAGGTTTTGCAACTGCTGTTTTGCAAGGGATCTTAACTACACCATCTTTATCTTAGTGCCTTCTCCCCCAGTTTGGCTATGGTATTCTACCCATATGTTAGGACTGCAGATGCATCCTTGAAGGACATAGTACCTACCATAAATGTAGATGTCCGATAGGTATGCATCTGCAGTCAGGATTACCCTCCCTCCTTCCCCTCTGTGGTATTCCTAGGGTATTTACCTCTCTTTTAGCTAGCTGGGGGAATCTATTATGGTGTATTTGTTTGTATATATGTGTATGTATGTATATATATATATATATATATATATATATATATATATATATATATATATATATATATATATATATATATATATTCTTATATTGTTTGCTCTCTACTGTTTGGAATTATTTGCATTTATCCAAATTTAGCCTTACCAGAGGGCACCTGGCATCTGGGGCAAGAAACACTGAGGAAAATGGCGTTGGCTGATGCCTTTATACCCAATAAACAGCAGCTATGACGTAGGGTGAAGTGCGACATCAGCCGAGGCCAGACCCAGACTTTGGAATCCGGCCGACCGAAGGGCTGCTTGAGGCAGGACAACCCATATGTTAGGACTGCAGATGCATACCTATCGGACATCTACATTTATGGTAGGTACAAAACTGTACTTTATACAAGAGGAGGCATATAGATTCCCCTCAGAAATCCCTGACATCAGACACCGACTTAGAGGAATCAGAAGGGTCCCCACGGTCCCCCTCGGAGGATATCTTCTTTGCGGATATCCTGGAAGTTCTAAAGCAGAGGGGTGACTGGCAGTCCGTTATCCCTACTGAGGATAAGTCTGTCCTCCTGAAGGCCTTTGAGTCTCAACCTTCCACCTCTTGGGTTATTCCGCCCTTCGACGAACTGATGGATTTGGTCGCTCAAAAGGCGTTCGAATACGGGAAACACATCTTTAGTTCTGCGGCATTTGCCATGAGATCGCTTAACTATTTAACCCATTTCACCCGTCATCAACGAGATCTCCTCATAGAGCTTGGAGATGCTCTAAAGGGCAACACAGATGCAGCTGTCTCTGATAAGGTGACGGCACAGCTTAACATCCTTAATTCTATTGTGAACTCGTCCATGCGGCTCATTTCTTATGCAGTCGATGGATCGATTTGAGCAGCACGTTCAGCGATAGCTCTGCGCAGACAATCCTGGATGCGCTTATGCTCCTTTGCAGAGGCCTTCAAGTCTTCCTTTGTCATCACCCCATTTGATGGCTGTTCCCTGTTTGGGCCCAAAGTCAAGGAGACTCTCACTAGGTGTGAGCAGGAGGGAAAGACTCTGTCTGCCGTAGGAGTCCGTTTTTCCACCCCAACTAGACCATACCCCAAAGGGCCAGAAAGGTGGGAAAATGTGGTTCCGAAAGTCCCAAGGAGCTTTCCAGAACACACGTAGTGAACCCCCCTCCAGGGGCACAGAATGGGGCAATAATGGAAGATGCCACCCTGGCGGCTGAGGGGGTCTGCAGAACCAGGGCGACAGGGAGCATTTTCTTGTCAAGCCCTACCAGCGCTCCTGAGAGGAGCAGGGCAGTCGGGGGTCGATTGGCTTTGTATCCGGATGCCTGGCTAGGAATTACAACAGATTCTTGGGTACAAAGCATAGTTATCAGAGGATACATCATTCCATTTCTACAAAGACTCCCTGTCGGAACAAAAATCCCAGATGTTCCATCCAATCTCAGGGATCAAGCAGCCATAGTAGTCCACAGGCTGCAAGAAAAGAGTCGTCCAGCCAGTCCCAGCAGATCAGATAGGATCCGGAACTTACTCCAGCTTCTTTTGAGTTCCAAAGAAGACGGGAGACTGGAGGCCCATCTTGGATCTCAGCAGATTCAACACCATTTATAAAGAAGAAAAAGTTCTGGGTGGTCATGCTTCAGTCTGTCCTTCCATTCCTCTGAGTGGGCAATTGGATGTGCTCCATAGATCTCAAGGAGGCATACTACCACATCAAAATGGCCAGGCCATCCAGAGATCATCTGTGTTTCCGGCTGGGAACAAGTCACTACCAATTCTGAGCACTGCCCTTTGGACTCGCAACAGCCCCCAGAGTGTTACGGCTCACTTGAGGCGTCTAGGATTCAGTATGTTTCCATATCTGGATGACTGGCTCCTTACCGCCACTTTCAGGCATCAACTAATTCTGTCCAGGGATCACACACTCTATCTCTGCTCTCAACTAGGCATCACTATCAATTTCGAAAAATCTGCGTTGTTACCATCGCTGCATATCTCTTACCGGAGCAGAACTAGATACCACAACCGCCACGATATGATTACCCCTGGACAGAATAGCGTCTTTACGGACTCCGGTTTCAGGCATTCTGCAGAGAAAAAAGTACCGGCCCGTCAAGTTCTAAAACTTCTAGGCACCATGGCAGCTACGCTCATAGCAGTTCCTCTGGGACAAATGCCCATGAGGATTCTTCAATGGTTATTATTCACCCAGTGATCATACCAACAACTTCCCATGTCATCCTTAATCATGATTACGGACTCTTGCAAGAAGGATCTTCGCTGGTGGGTGACCAGCCAACAACTTACGATGGGTCGTCCATTTGTTCTCCCCCCTGTTGTCAGCCACAGTGGCCATGGACGCTTCCCTGATAGAGGGTGGGGGGGGGGGGGCTATTTTAGGGAAGTACTGCCCAAGGCACCTGGTCGGAGACAGCGTCACAGTTGCATATCAATGTTCTGGAGCTGAGAGCGGTGCTTTTGGCATTGCAGCACTTTCACGCCTCTGCCTCTAGGGACAATTGCCATGCAGACGGACAACATGTCGGTAGTCTGGTACATCAACAAACAAGGAAGAATCAGGTCTTACCCCGTGTCGAGAAGCCTTGAGAAATTGGCAGTGGGCTGTGTTCACCGGGCGCTTTCTGATAGCAGTGCATATCCCGGGGAAATCCATCGTAATAGCGGACGAATTGAGCAGAGCTATTCTGTTAACTCACGAGTGGTCCCTCAAAAACGAAGTTGCGGAGAAGATTTTCCGCAGGTGGGGCCAGCCTTGCTGCAACCTGTTTGCATCCCCTGTGAATGCCAAATGCAGAAGCTACTTTGTCCTAAATCCTCCACCAGGGGGACAGCCCAAGAGACTCGCTCATACACGATTGGCCCCCGGGACTCCTGTATGCCTTTCCTTCTATTCCCCTGATTCCCAAGTTCTTACAGAAAGCCAAAACCCTTGGGAGGACGGTAATCTTAATAGCCTCGCTTTGGCATCATCAGATTCGGTTCCCCTTTCTCCGACTCTACCAACTGGAGGAACCTTGGATCCTGGACCCAATTCCAGACCCTTCTGACACATTCATCAGGGACCCTCCACCTCTCTCTTTGTTCCCTCGGACTGACAGCTTGGCTGCTCCAATTCCTTTCCTAGCCACGTCACATGACTTTTATTCGGAGGTACAACACATTCTTGTATCTTCCCGTAAAGCTTCTGCCAGAAAGTTATATGCTAGTAAATGAAAGCATTTTGACCTTTGGGCTTCTCGAAACAACGTTGATCCTTATGTAGCCCCTATTGCTAGTATTCTGGAATTTCTCTCTAAACTTTTTCAAGAAGGTGCTGCAGCTGCCACAATTAGAGTCCAATTGGCTGCCATCCTGAATTTTCATCTTGGAGCTGAGTGTTTTAACTTAATGTCGCACAGATTGTCGGGCCTTCCATAAGGGGCACCATTCAGCTCAGGCCTCCTGTTAGACAGCCCTTTACTTCCTGGAATCTAAATTTTGTACTGTACCGCATTATTCTTCCTCCTTTTGAGCCTGCTTCGTCCTGTCAATTGAAGTTCCTATCCTGGAAGAGTATTTTCTTGGTGGCCATTACCTCAGCATGCAGGATATCTGAGCTTCAAGCCCTTTCTCCCAAACCACTGTATTTGGTGTTTCATATGGACAGGGTTTCACTGAGGACTAATCCTTCATTCTTGCCAAAAGTGTGCTCTGAGACCAATTTGAACCAAACTATTGAGCTTCCAACCTTTTTTCATAATCATTCTAGTCAGTTGGAATACATGTTGCATAAACTGGATGTCCACAGACAATTGAGATACTATTTGGACAGGACAAAAGGATTTCGAAGATCTGACCAACTTTTTGTATCTTATGCGGATGCCAAGAAAGGATTATCATTTTCTAAAGTTACCCTTTCCAAGTGGTTAACTGACTGCATTAAATTTATCTACTCTTCAGCCAACCAAACATTAGAATATGGTGTGAAGGCCCATTCAACTAGAGCTGTCTCCACGTCCTCTGCTTATACGACTCATTTACTTTTGGATACTATATGTGCAGTTGCCACTTGGTCTAAGTCTCATACCTTTATCACTCATTACAAAGTGGACAAGGCCTCCAGGGACAGGGCTTCCTTTGATTCCACTGTCCTCAGGAATATACTCCTGTGAGCCACCCAGGATTAGGGTGCTTGGGACGCTACCCACGTGTAAGAATAAACGTCGAAATTGAACAACTTCACATAAAGAAGTTATGTACTTATCATAACTTTCCATGTGAGTTGTTCATCTCACCTTTATTCTTACATTCCCACCCACCATCCCCCTCCAAGCTCTCGAAGAATGGGTAGACTTGAGGTCTGGTAGACTTTTCTTGGATTCTTACTCCAGCTGGAGTACTTCTGAATTAATTTTTATTGTTGCTAAGTTCAGCAAACTAGATCTGGGGTAGGACAGAGAGCATCATGGGATAGGGGCCTGGCCTCAAGCTATTCTGAGATCTTTAGCTAGTAAAGCGGCCAACTTGGAGCTTATGGCTCGGCTCCGAACCCACGTGTAAGAGTAAAGGCGAGATGAACAACTCACATGGAACGTTATGGTAAGTACATAACTTCTTTTTTTTCTTCTGATGAAGAAAAATCTGCTTTACATAACTTAGTTTCTTCTATTGCCAGGTCACTTCTCATTGTTTGCAGTGTGTGTATGATAATGGTACTACGTCCAGGGCTATGGCTCTGGTACTGCTTTTAAGGTGATTTGCTTAGCTATATTTTCAGAACCTCTTCGATGATATAAAAATGAAATTTTTAAATTCTCCCTTGGATAGACATTTAGTGCCTGGCCCTCTGTTGCAAAGGTGATCAAAAAGTGTGATGAAAGGGGTAAGCTGGTCCAGGGAGTGTCTTAAGATTTTTCATCCATCCTTTTCAAGTTGCCCAAGGGTTTTCTTTCTCCTCATCCACTTTCTGCAAAAAACAGAATAAAGTTTCTCAACAAAATTCAGGTAAACAGACATTTAAGAAGTGGTGGTAAGTAAGATGTCCTTCCATTTCACTGATGTTCTTCGTGTTTCACTGTTGCAGTCATTACATTTGGGTAATCTGCTGGCAGGTTGCCCCCAGTCGGCCTGAATTCCAAAGTCTTGGGTCCTGGGTCGGTTGCTGTCTTCTCTTCCATGACATCAGGTCGTCAGGGGTATAAAACATGCAGCTGACGCCTTTTTCTTTAGTCTTTCGTGCCGCGTGGTGCCCGAAGCAGAAGCATTTCACAAGTGCCGGCCAGCCGGCTACTGAAATATTCGAGTTTGAGTTTCAGAACCGAAGTCTTCACTAAAGCTAAGTACACCATTGGGGAAACTTTTTTCTTGCTTTTTACCGATGTCAGAAAAAGTTAATAATTGTATTACTTGCGGGAAGCAAATGCCTCATAAGGATTTCCATTTATACTGTATTCCTTGCCTAGGCCCTGATCACAACGTGCCTGGCTGTCAGTTTTGTGCTAGATTTAACCAACGCACTATTAAGCATCTGTATATTTTTGCATCAAAGTATTTTGGAAACAGATTTAACTACCCAGAAATGTCGTCGGATAACAATCCGACTACCGGAGTAGATAAAAAATGCAAAGAAAAGGACAGAGAAAGGCAGTCGAGATCCAAAACCGACGACAAAGCTTCTCCTATGCCAGTCACCAGTTTGCCGGTACTCAGGCGCTTTCGTAGCCCCTGATACCCGCTACCTTCCAGTCGCAGGCCTCTACTGACACCTATGTGGAGTCCGGCATGCCGCAAGATACTCAAGGTATTGGACTGACGGATGCATCTCCCTCGGATGGGTCCAGAGCCACTGAGCAGGCACCAACTTTTGAGGGTGTATTCAGACCTCAACATTTATATATCAAACAGACGACAGCTGCAAAACCAAAGACAAAGGCAACTTCTAAAACTAAAAAAATGACGCATGAGCCACATGCCCAGGCCTCTATGCCTAAAAAACAGATGATCAAAACGGCTGAAGACATTATTACCTTGATCAGGGGTACCCATCCACCTCCAGATAAGAGACCTAGGCAAGACACTGATTATGAATCTTCAGATCAAGTTTCTGTTTCTTCTGATTCCTCTTCTGATCAGGAATTATCTATACCTCCCTATGAGGATTCTGATGCTGAGAAGTCTATTCCATCTGCATCTCCTCCAGAGGATTATTCATTTGGAGAAACCTTGCATACTTTAAGGGAGCATTTTCACTGGGAGAGTCAAGACTTCTCAGAATCAAAAAAGCAGCTCAGGGATTTCCACCTTCACCCTCAGCACAAGCCTTTAGCCATTCCCCTGTTTTAGACATTGTGGATGATATGTTTTCGGAGTCAAACTTGACCCCTGACTCTTTACCTCCAGCTCCCAGTAAGCCTGACAGATAGTACAGGGTCCCTGACTCGCATACATTTTTATTTATAAACCCTGCTGCTGATCCTGAAACTGTTTCACAGGGTCCAAAGGGAGTTAAGGCCTCAACAGCAAAAAATCCTACCCCCTCTGACAGAGATTCAAGGGCACTTCACAGATGGGGAAAAAAGGTTTATACATCTACAACCTTGGCAGTCAGAGCCTTAAACTGTAAATTTCATATGCTTAAGTACCAACAACATGTTATGGGATTGCTGAAACAGAAAATGATGATTTCAGAATGTGCATAAAATAAAGAATTGCAGGAATTATTGCATGCAGCTGAACAAGTTGGAAAGCATACTTTACTATGTGGTTTTGATTCCTTAGAGGCCTCCTGCAGGGCCGCAGTTACTGGATCTGTGATTAGGAGGCATGCCTGGTTAAAGGAACAAAATTTGCCTTATGTTAAAGCTAAATTGCTTAATGCACCTTTACAGCATGATTCTCTGTTTGGTATTAAGGCAACACAGGTTTTAAAGAAAATGGAAGACAAAGCTAAGTCTATGCAAACTGTTAAAGATTTCTTGCCAGTGCAGCCACCAAGATTCAGTAGACAATGGCCTACAAAAAAATTGGTCCTTTCCTGTGTCAGACAGAGCTCAAAGGGGCAAATCCAGATGCCCAAAGGGTTCCAGATACCAGGCGCAAGATTCATACAGGTCAAAGCAATGGGGCACATCTGCCTCCAAATCAGGGGGAGATAAAGCGCAAACCTACAGAAAACAGTCCCAATGACTTCCCCTCTGCCTACACCAAGCACTTGTATTTTGACAACACCCTTAGGGGGTAAATTAGCACTTTTTGCTCAAAATTGGCAGTTGATAAACCAGGACAAGTGGGTACTAAACATAGTATCACAGGGATACAGATTCCATTTCCACACTCTGCCAGTGGCAAACGATTGGCCAGATCTGCCCAAAAATCAATGGGCAGAGGCACAGAAACAGGTTATGTCCCTCATGGATACGGAGGCCATTCAACCAGTACCATAACAGGAAAAAGGACAAGGTTTTTACTCAAGACTGTTCTTGGTACCCAGAAAAGACAAGGCCTGGCAGCCAGTACTGGATTTATCAATTTTGAACACATACCTGGACATTCCAAAATTCAAAATGCTGACTTTGCAGCAGCTTCTGCCCATGCTGGGCAAGAAAGCTTGGCTGGTGACATTAGACCTAAAAGAGGCATATCTGCATATCGCATAAAGACAATTGTGCAGAAGATACCTCAGATTCAAGGCTGGCTTAATGCATTACCAGTTCTCTGCACTGCCCTTTGGCTTATCTACTGCGCCCAGGGTCTTTACAAAGTGCCTGGCACCAGTAATTGCTTTTTGCAGACAAAGAAGTATACAAATATATCCTTACTTGGACGACTGTCTCATTCAAGCAGAGAACAAGGACACTCTTCTTCGACACCTGGTGTTTGTGAAAAGGCTTCTAACATGCCTAGGGTACACAAACGAAGAAATCACAACTGGTACCCTCTCAAAAGATAACATTCCTGGGTGCAAGCTTGAATACAACTGCCCAGATGGCTTACCTTACGCCAGACAAACAAAGGCAACTGACTACTTACTTCAAACTGATGGCAACAAAAACCCAGTCTTCTGCAAGACGAATTCTGAAGGCTCTGAGCTTCATGGCATCCTGCATCCTACTAATTCCATATGCAAGACTGCATATCAGGAAATTTCAATGGTACCTAAAAAGTTTATGGAGTCAACATTCACACAGTCTGGAAACAATGATTCCTCTCATTCCCTGCCTGCAACAGGAGTTTCTATGGTGGGCAAAGGCCTGTCACCAAAACATGGGACGGCCCTTCACTCTACCCCCTGCCAGCCAAACCTTAACAGCAGACGCAGCAGATTATGCCTGGGGGGGCCCACATGGCAGGAAGATGCATTCAGGGCATATGGCATCAAAACAAATGCATCTACATATCAACCAGAAAGAGATGCTAGCTGTTCAAAATGCCCTAACAGCCTTCAAGGACTTGCTTCATTCAGGACAACTACTGATTAAGGAGGACAACACCACAGTCATGTGGTATATAAACAAGCAAGGAGGCACACACTCACACCCCCTTTGCAGATTAGCCATGGCACTGTGGGACATAGCTTTGACCTACCAAATACATCTTCAAGCTCAATTCCTGCCAGGAAAACAAAACACTCTGGCAGATGATTTAAACAGAAACCTTATGGATCCTCACGAGTGGAAACTAAATCCAAAAGTCTTCAGCATGATAACAGAGAAATAGGGGAGCCCAGACTTAGATCTGTTTGCCTCTCCTCAGAATTATCAATTGAAAAGATTCTGCACAAGGACTTATCACAGACAAGCATGGAAAGTGGACGCCCTATCCTTCAGTTGGAAAAACCTATCAGATGTTCTTCATCTCACATTGCTGCAGTCCTTACACTTGGGTAGTCCGCTGTCCTCGGTCGGCCCGAATATCAAAGTATTAGGCTGACGTCGGTCAAGGCGCTTAAGACTGACATCAGGACGTCAGGGTACAAATGCGCATGACCGACATCATATCCTCAGTCTTTTTTGCCGCATGGTCCGATGCAGAAGCAGCGTTGCAAGTGCCGTTCGGCGTTCTGAAATTTTTCGAATTCGGAGTTTCAGACCGAGTCAAAGTTGGCTAAGTACCCCGTTGGGGAATATTTTAGTTTTTTCTTGCCTCACTGATTTCTTGTGGGAAGCAGATACCGCATAGAGATTATCATACTTTGTGTATTCCTTGTTTGGGGCCTGAGCACGACGTTGTTGGGTGTCGCTTTTGTGCTAGGTTTAATAAGCGCACTATTGCGAAGGTTAGATTGTGCCAGGTTGGTCTTGAAGCGGTGCAATTACAATATGCCGTCGGATGCTCCGGCGCTTCTTCAAGAAGCGCAAAGACAAAGCAGCTAAACCCAGACAAGAAGAGTCGTCCGTGCGGACGCCGGTTCTTTAGGCGTCCGTGGAACCGGTGGTTCCACGAGGCTTCTCTGCACTCCCAGGGGGACACTTTGTTATTGCAGGATGTGGCCTCTCAGGAGGCAGGTCAGGCTGAAGGGGCTTCTCAGGTTACTGTACTCTCCTCCTTTCCTAGGGTGGTTAGGCCCTCTCCTTCTGTTTCCAAGGCTTCTCCCAGAGGCAGGCCAGGTTTAGCTTCTGTTGGTGTCACTCCTAGTTCTTCAGGATCTGTGCCCAAGAAGCACATGCTCAAAATGGCAGAAGATTTAATTACTTTGATTAGAGGTTCTTTGCCCCCTCCTGATAAGAGGCCTAGGGTGGAACCAGAGTTGGGGAGTTTTGAGCAGGTTTCGGATGTTTCAGAGTCTTCGGCTGAAGACTTGCAGGAGTATTCTCCTTATTCTGATTCTGATGTGGATGATTCTACTCCTTCTGCTTCTCCTCCAGAGGATTTTTCTTTTTCAGAGAGACTTCATTCCATGAGGGAACATTTTAAGTGGGAAGGTCAGGACTTCTCTGATTCCAGGAAAAGGCTTAGGGAATTTTTGCTTTTACCCCAACATAGGCCTTCGGCTATACCACCTGTTCTGGATGTTGTGGAAGATGTGTTTGCAGAGGCTTCACTTAATCCTGATTCTTTGCCTCCTGCTCCTGTTAAACCGGACAGGTATTACAGGGTGCCTGAAGCTCATAAATATCTGTATAAGAGTCCTAGGGCGGACCCAGAAACAGTTAGTCAGGGACCTAAGGGTGTCAAGGCCTCTGTGGTAAAAAATCCGGTTCCTCCAGATAAAGAGGCCAGAGCTTTGGATAGATGGGGAAAGAAAGTCTATACTTCTTCCACCTTAGCTATGAGGGCTTTGAATTGCCAGTTTCACATGTTGAAATATCAAAACTATCTTCTTTCTCAATTGAAGTCTAAGGTAGATGCTCTGGCGGAAGGCATTGAGTGTAAAGAATTACAAGATTTGGTACATGTTTCTGAACAGGTGGGTAAGCATTCTTTACAATGTGGATTTGATGCTGTACAGGCCTCGTCTAGGGCGGCTGCCACTGGGTCAGTTCTTCGCAGGCACGCCTGGCTGAGGGATCAGAACTTATCTGACCATGTTAAGACAAGGATTTTAGATGCTCCTTTACAGTCTAATGTGTTGTTTGGTTCACCTGTGGAGGCAGTTTTAAAGAAAATGGAAGACAAGGCTAAGTCTATGCAGACTGTTAAAGATTTTTTGCAAGTTCAGCCTCCGAAGTTTAGTAGGAATTGGCCTGCTAAGGGGTGGACGACCTTCTTATGATTCACAGTCTAGGGGAAGATCTAGACGTGGTAGGGGTAGAGCTCAGGGCTCTTTCAGACCTAGAACAGGGAGTTCACCTGCACAGTCTTCGGGTGAGGGCAGGGGTCAGTCCTTTCGTAAACAGGCCCAATGACCTACCTTTTCAGCTGCCAGAGCCTTCTTGTCTGGCAGCACCTTTGGAAGGAAGGTTGGCACTCTTCAAAGAAAATTGGAGATTAATTACCCAGGACAGATGGGTATTGGATATTATACACCAAGGTTACAGGTTTTATTTCCATACCTTGCCTCCTTTCAAAGGCATGCCAGACGTTCCTCCTCAGCAAAGAATAGAGGCTCACAAACAAATTTCTCTGCTGCTGCAAATAGGGGCCATACAGCCGGTCCCTCTGCCAGAAGTAGGCCTAGGATTTTATTCTCGCCTGTTCCTAGTACCAAAGAAGGGGAACACGTGGAGACCAATTTTGGATTTATCTATCCTCAACACTTATCTGGACATTCCCAAGTTCAAAATGTTGACGTTACAACAGCTTTTACCTCTGCTGGGCAAAGATCACTGGATGGTGACTCTGGATCTCAAGGAGGCTTACCTTCATGTTCCTATCAGGCTAAGTTGCAGGAAGTATCTGCGTTTCGAGCTGGGACTTCTCATTATCAGTTCTCTGCATTGCCCTTTGGCTTATCTACTGCCCAGAGTGTTCACAAAGGTTCTGGCTCCAGTGATAGCTTTCTTCAGGCTAAAAGGAATACAGATCTATCCTTATTTGGACGATTGCCTGATTCTGGCCAAAGGAAGGGACGAGCTTCTTCATCATTTGCAATATGTGATAGCAGTGCTAAGATGCCTGGGGTATTCTGTGAACGAAATAAAGTCCAGTCTAGTACCCTCTCAAGACATGTGCTTTCTGGGTGTGAGACTGAATACAGCATCCCAGATGGGCTTTTGACCCCGGACAAACAAAAGAATCTTTCCCTTTACTTCCATCAATTGTCTCATCAGTCCAGGCTGACTGCAAGGACAGTCCTTCAAGCCTTGGGGTTCATGGCATCTTGTATTCTGGTGCTTCCCAATGCCAAACTGCATATGAGGAAGCTACAATGGTATCTCAAAATGTATGGACACAGCACTGCCAAGATATGGACACTGTCATTCAGATAATACCTTGCATTCAAAAGGAATTTTGTGGTGGGCTCAGGAATGTCACCTAAACAAGGGACTCTCTGTGACCCGGCCAGAGGCGAGTCAGATTCTAACGACAGATGCCTCAGACAAAGCTTGGGAGCTCATCTAAATGGAAAGTGGATACAAGACACGTGGCCTGCCAGACTACAACATCTACATATCAACTTGAAGGAGATGTTAGCAGTCCAATTTGCATTAATAGCTTTCAAGGATTTACTTCTTCCAGGGCAGGTGTTGGTTCTAACAGACAACACAACTGTCATGTGGTACATCAACAAGCAAGGGGGAACACATTCTTATCCTCTATGCAGACAAGCAATGATTTTGTGGGAGACTGCTCTCAGTTTACAGCTCAATCTTCAGGCAAGGTTTCTGCCGGAGCACAGAACTCCTTAGCAGATGTGTTGAGCAGGCTAATTATGGATCCCCACGAGTGGAAATTGGATCCTCATGTATTTCAGAAATTGACAGTGTCATGGGGAACTCCAGACATAGATCTGTTCGCTTCTCCACTAAACTACCAGCTGCCAAAGTTTTGCACAAAAGGTTTCATCCCACAGCTTGGAAAGTGGATGCTCTTTCTTTCAATTGGAGCAATCTTCATGTGTATGCCTTTCCACCTCTGCCTCTCCTCCCAAAGGTACTCCTAAAGGTCAGACAGGACAAGCCAAAGATGATTCTAATAGCTCCAGATTGGCCTCGACAGCACTGGTACCCATTACTGAGAAGTCTGGTTGGAGCCTCCATGGCCTTTGCCTTGATTCCACACCTGCTGTCTCAAGAGAACAGTCATTTACTCAATGTCAAACTTCACTCTCTTCACCTAACAGCCTGGCATATTCTGTTGTAAACCCTGGAGGGTCTCAGCTTCCGCAGCAAGTTTTGAATGTTATTTTGGAGGCCAGAAGGCCTAGTACAAGGAAAGTATACGCAGATAAATGGAAGAGATTTTCATTTTGGAGTGCAGCAAAGGAATTTGATGTTGCTAAGCCTAATTTAAGTGTGGCTCTTCAATATCTTGCTGAGTTACTGGACAAAGGTTTGTCCTTCTCTTCTATTAAGATTCATGCTGCAGCAATTTCTGCTCACTATGACTGTGATCCACCATTGTTTTCTCATCCTTTGTTTAAGCAATTCCTTAGAGGGGCAAAGAATATAAGACCCCGCCAGAGCTCCTGCTCCTGCTTGGGATCTCAATTTTGTGTTGGAGAAACTCACTCTACAACCTTTTGAGCCTGCAGCTACTGCCGAGTTGAAATATTTATCATGGAAGACTGCTTTTTTGTTGGCCATTACCTCTGCGAGAAGGGTTTCTGAATTACAGGCCCTTATGGCAGTTGAGCCTTTCTTAATTTTCCATAAGGATAGGGTATCTTTACGTACTAATCCTTCCTTTATGCCTAAAGTGGTTTCTAGTGTGGCTTTAAACCAAACTATTCATTTGCCTACTTTTATGCAAACCCCAAAATAAAGGGGAAAAGATTTTGCACACCTTGGATATACACAGGCAGTTGCGATATTATTTGAGCAGAACTAAAGGGTTCAGGCAGTCTCAGCAGTTGTTTGTTTCTTTTGCTTTGGGTTCTCAGGGCAAGCCTGTGTCAAAACAAACTATTTCTAAGTGGATTGGGTTTTGTATTGATTTCTGTTATTCCCATCATGGTAAGGAGATTCCAGCTGGGATTAGGCCTCATTCCACTAGAGCTACTGCCACTTCTACAGCTTTTTTGAGGGGGGTGGCAACTAAAGATATTTTGGAGGCAGCTACTTGGAGTTCAGTGCATACTTTCTCTAAGCATTACCACCTTCCACTTTACTCTAAATCTAGGGCTGGGTTTGCCACTGCTATTTTACAGGGCATTTTGGCAGCTCCTACTACTTTATAGTTTTGCCATCCTCCCTTACCTCTGCTTTGGGATTCTACCCAAGTGTAAGGACTGCAGCAATGTGAGATGAAGAACATAGTACAGTTTTGTACCTACCATAAATGTAGATGTTGAAGATCCACATTGCTGCAGTCCAACCCTCCCTCCTTCCCTCTGTTGTTAGAGGCGGTTGTGTGGTTTGGGTTGTAAATATTGTGCATATTGTATATATTGTTCATTTGTTTAGTGCAAGGGTGGTTGGTTGTTTTTTGCTGTCTTTTGGTTTTGACCTTTCTGTTTAGGGTCTTCTGACATCTGGGGCAAGAAAAGACTGAGGATATGACGTCGGTCATGCGCATTTGTACCCTGACGTCCTGATGTCAGTCTTAAGCGCCTTGACCGACGTCAGCCTAATACTCTGATATTCGGGCCGACCGAGGACAGCGGACTACCCAAGTGTAAGGACTGCAGCAATGTGGATCTTCGAACATCTACATTTATGGTAGGTACAAAACTGTACTTTTACACCTTTCCTCCTCTGCCTCTTCTACCCAAGGTCCTCCTAAAAGTCAGACAAGAGAAGCCAAAGATGATATTAATTGCCCTGGACTGGCCCCGCCGATACTGGTACCCAATCCTAAGGAACTTGCCTCATTTCCCAGCATGGACTTTGCCTCAAAGACCACAACTACTGTCCCAGCAAAACAATCAGATCCTGCACAATCAACTACAGATTCTAAACCTGGCTGCATGGCTAATCATGTAATCATACAAACAACACCTGTCAGTAAAGCTGTGATGGATGTCATTTTGGAAGCCAGAAGGCCTAGTACTAGAAAATCTTATGCTGACAAGTGGAAGAGATTCTGTGCTTGGAATCGAGCACAAGGAACTGATACAGCAGAACCAAATATTCCTCAGATATTACAATACTTAACTGAGATGCTTGACAAAGACCTATCTTTCTCATCAATCAAAATCCATGCCTCTGCCATTTCGGCTCATTACAACACAGAGCCACCAATCTTTTCTCATCCTTTACTAAAGCAGTATTTTAGAGAAGCCAAAAATTTAAGGCCCCCTAGAAGATCACCATTACCTGCATGGGACCTCAATTATGTGTTGGAAAAGCTCACCCTGACTCCATTTGAACCAGCTGCTACCGCTGATATAAAGTTCTTATCATGGAAGACAGCTCTGCTACTAGCAATTACTTCAGCAAGAAAAGTTTGAGCTACAGGCCCTCATGGCTGTAGAGCCTTTTATCATAGTTTACCCGGACAGGGTGTCTCTGAGAACAAATCCTCATGTGAAATTGTTCAATCTCGACGTTTGTTCTTACACACGGGGTCCGGAGCCGATCCTCGGCTCCGAGTCAGCCGCATCACCAGCTCCGCATCTTCGAGAAAGCTCGAGGCACAGTAATATCCCATGATCCTCAGGTGCTAACCCTCAGATCTAGTTTGCCGCTAGCAGCAGATCGCATCGAGAGGCTATACTTCTAATTTTATTTTTTATACTCTTTCTTTATAGTGTTTGATAAGTTTATTATATAGTTGTTGTTTAAGACTAGTTTAGTTAGTTTGTTACCTTAAAATTCTTAGTAAAGGCCTTAGGCCGTTTTTCTGTAAGAATTTACAGTACCTTAAAAAAAAAAAAAAAAAAAAACATATATAGTTTTTTTGCCTTTAACTTTTTCTATTTTTCATATATATATCATAGTGTGCTGTGTGTGTGTTTTACAGTTTAGATATATATATAACAATTTGTATTATAGGGATTTTTTCTTGAGTGCTGTGTTTTTTCTTGGATTTTTTCCTTTCTGTTAAAAATGTCATAAAAGACCAAAAGTGGTTTTAAAAGGTGTCAGTGTGGACAGATGATGTCCATTACTGACAACCACTCATCCTGCGTCTACTGTCTTGGCCTTCTCCACTTGCAGGAAGACTGTTCCATCTGTCATTCCTTTAGTGGGAGGGTCATTCTGGAAAGACGCAGGAAGTTGGCTGACAGAGGGTTGCTTAAACCCGAGTTTCAGGAGGCCCTGGACAAGGCTGAACAGGTTTCAAAGTCTTCAAAGGGGTCGATGTCTTCAAGAGTGTCGGAGCCCAAGTCATTGGCTCCGAGCACCTCTTTTCAGATTTGGACACCGGCTCCTAACACTTCGGTGCCAGGTGTCGAGACTTTATCTCTGCACGAGGCTCAGGTCTTGGAGCCGGTATCAGAGGTACCACTGTCTGCTATCCTTTGCTCGGTGATGGCTTCGATCCCTTCGACCTGTTCTTCGAGGCCACTTTCCGACTCCGATGTGGACCGAGTGTACAGAAGCTTATGAAGAACTCGGCTTTGTCCAAATTAATCGAGGTTTCATCCCAGCTGGTTTCGAAACTCGAAGCTATTCCAGTTCCCTCAACACTTCCTCCTCCGAGACCCGTCGAGTCATCGGTGTTAGTAGTCGAAGAACCGATGATTGTAGAGCCCTCGGTGCCGAAGCCTCCAGTAGTGCTCCTCGTGGCTGTAGAGCCTTTTATCATAGTTTACCCGGACAGGGTGTCTCTGAAAACAAATCCTATTTTTATGGCTAAGGTGGTTCCCAGTGTGGCTCTTAACCAAACAATTCATCTGCCAACTTTTTGTCCAAATCCGCAGAACAACGGGGAAAGAATTCTGCATTCCTTGGATGTACACAGACAGCTAAGATTCTACTTGAGCAGGACTAAAGTTCTAAGAAAAACTGAGCAATTACTAGTGTCATATGTTGCAGGATCAGAAGGAAAGGCTATTTCAAAGCAGACAATTTCAAAGTGGATAAGCCACTGCATCCGTTTCTGCTACTTACACCATGGTAAACATGTGCCCAGGGGCAGTAGTTCTCATTCCACCAGAGCTGCAACTACTTCAGCAGCCTTTCTCAGAGGAGTACCAACCAAAGACATTCTAGAGGCTGCTACTTGGAGTTCTGTTCACACCTTCACAAAGCATTACAATTTGCCTCTCTACTCTAAGTCCAGGGCAGGCTTTGCCACTGCAGTGCTGCAGGGCCTTATAGCCGCACCTAATGCTGTTTAGTTCCAGCCTCCCAACCATAGCTTTGGGATTCTACCCAAATGTAATGACTGCAATAATGAAACATGAAGAACATAGTACAGTTGTGTACACTTACCATAAATGTAGATGTTCAGGTGTATTCACTGTTGCAGTCCAGGTTACCCTCCCGCCATCCCCCTGTCATTCTGAAGTTTATCTTTCCTTCACTGTCTTGTACAACCTATATGGTGTATTTGCTTGTAGATGAAGGTAAAGTTTATATTGATGCATGTATTTACATATATGTATATATATATATATATATATATATATATATATATAGCTACATTTTTGGGGGAACCTGACATCGGGGGCGTTGGCTGCATGTTTTCTACACCTGACGTCATGGAAGAGAAGACAGCAACCGACGCAGGACCCAAGACTTTGGAATTCAGGCCAACTGAGGGCAACCTGCCAGCAGATTACCCAAATGTAATGATTGCAACAGTGAATACACTCGAACATCTACATTTATGGTAAGTGTACACAGCTGTACATTGCAGTATTCATAACATTAGGGATCCCCAGCCTAGAGCAGCCCAACATCCAGCTAGTATACCAAAGCGTTGGGTTACTTTAAGGTACGCTGTACATCACACATATGCTTATCATGTAGTGTAGGGAATATAGGTGACATTGACATCTGGACGTGCCATCCTCAGAACTTCTTTGAAACCAGTTCGAATGCCATCTCGTGTTTGTCAGTCTGATCATCCATTTTCTGTTACTGGTTTCACCGAGCCATTGCTGATAAGTGCCCCGTTGGGGTTCCTTTTTTACTTGTCTTTTCTTTTTGTTGCTTGTGGGATTATATGCCATCCAGGGAGGGTAAATAAATGCCATTATGGGAGACTGATTCCCCATAAAAAAGCCATGAACAGTGCTGTTTTGCCTTGGTGCGGCACATGACCATACTTCCTGTTTCAGCTGTCAGGCTTTTGTACCTAAAGCCTTGCATAGCAGACTTGCTTCTTGGGCACTATATCTTGAGAATCCGCATCTTAAACTTCTTGTGAAAGATACAATGGAGGAACATTCTGCCCTGAGGGACAGCTGTCAGGGAAGAAGGCCAAAAAACAAGGCCACTGTTCAGCCTTCGCTAGCATCTCTCCCAAGATGAATGAGTGCCCGGAGGTTTGCCTGGCTTTAAGATTTCTCTGCCATAACTGGGTTTCAAGCTAGCAGGGACCTGGCTTTAAGCACATCTGAGGAGGCGTTTCAGATGTTCAGGGGGGAGCCACAGTTCATTTCTGAAGGGCCTAGGGATGTTCCTCAGATTTTAGTCAGAAGTCGTCCCTACTACCATTATTGAATGCCGTCCTGGGTCAGAGCCTTCCAAGTTTTATGAAGCTGATTTCCCATTGAAGAAAAAAACAAAAAGAAACTCTCCAGCCCTTAAGTATCCACAGAGTGAGTGTCAGGCCTTCACTCAGAGTTTGTTTTGTGCTTTGATGACATTGAAACCTCCTCAGGGAGTTTCTGTTCCAGCTACACCTTGGTCTTCTACTCCCCTTAAAAGACTCCAGGAACAGGATTCTTCTGAGGAGAAGTTGGATTCAGATGAGGAATACCTTTACTCTTCTCGGTTTCCTTCTCCTTTGGACTGTGGGTCAAAAGAAGAGGTCTCTGCCAGTCCTGATACTCTTTTTGAAGAGATTTCTTTTGGGGGCACAATCTCCAGGATGATGATCTTTAAATGGGACTGTGCTCAGGTCTAAGATTCATAAGAGGTACTTAGAGTTGCTGCATATGGAATCTCTTAAACCTTCTGCTGTTTTGGCTGCTTTGTTTGGATGCGTTTTCCAATGCCTGTAAAGTTCCTGATTCTCAGTCCCCTGCTACCAAGAAACCCGATGCGTTTTATAATGTGCCCGAGAACTGTAACTTTTTGTACAAGTGTCCTGCTGCTGATCCCTCAGTGGTGTCTGTAGCCTCTGACAAGCCTCTCAGTTGTTTCATTTGCCCAACTTACTACCCTCTGTTAAAGATTGCAGAACCATGGAAAGGTAAGGCTACCTTGGGTTTTAGGGCTGTTAATTGTCAGACCCATATGTCCAGGTATGTATTAGCCTCCTATCCCATGCTTGTCAGGTTATGTCTGATCTTCTAGACTGAGGGTAAAACTGCACTTTCCCTGTTAGGGACTTCTCCCATATGACACATCATTCCATCAAGTGTAGTTATGATACAGATAATGCTACTGATTTTGGGTCAGTGATGAGGTATTTTTGGCTTCAGATTCAACCCTTGCCTGATGATATCAAGGCTAAGTTGATGGATGCCCCTCTTGTTAAACAGTTGTTTGGTGAAGTGGCTGCTGATTTGTTTAAGTCCCTTCAAGATAAGGGAAAGGCTTTACAGGAACTCAAACATGTTTGTTTCTCCAATTCCTAAATTTCAGGGAAACTACCCCAATAAGGCAGACTTTGTCTGCAGGCAATCTCACCTCCTCCTAAGGGCAAAAAAGGTGGCAAGGGGGGCTCCTTTTAAAGTAACTTGGACTTCAGTGCCTCAGAAGTCTTCCTTTCCAGATGGTGCTGTCTGATTATCCTGTTCTTTCTGTCCACTTTCTTCTTTCTCATTGACTCTCGCTCTCTTCTTGTTTGGCTGCAAATTACTAAGGATTCCTGGATTCTGTCTGTCATTTGCCAGGGATATTTCCTGGTGTGGAAATCCCTCCCCCTTTTATGGGTACTCCTTAGCCATCTCAGGAACAAGACTCCTTTTTCCCCAGAGGTGCTTTGGGAACTTTTGACTCTGGGTACTATTCAAGGGGTGCTAGAGTCCCGAAGCGGGAAGGAGTTTTTACTCCAGGATGTTTCTTGTACTCAGAAAGGGGGGTACTTGGAGACCAATTGTAGGCCTGTCTTATCTAGACACTTTTCTGAAGGTGCCCACTTTTTGAATGTTGTCCCTTCAGACTGTTCCCTCTTTTGATTCCTCAGGCTTATATGGTGTCTCTGGATCTCAAGGATGCTTATCTCCATATTTTGATCTGTCCCCTTTTAACTCATTGCATCTGAGTGATGCCTCCAGGTGCATCTGTGTTAACTCCGACTGACGTCTCTAGGTGTCAAATACTGTTTGTTCATGTTTGCATCAATAATGTAAAACCATGCTATGTACAAGGTTTTAAAAGATTTCATTTTAAAGCTTATACAATGGCAAACTGAACTGCATTAATGTTTGTCCTCTGTTTAGTGCAGGTAAAGAGATATTAACTGTTGTTTTTATTATATTAATTTGCATAAATTTAAGTTTCTCTTTTTTCTAAATATAGTAAACAAAACTCCTTAGGCTTATATGAAATGACTCGGCTAGGTGAATAAAATGCTGCTGACATCGTGTGTAACTTGAGTGGTTGCTGAGATATATTGAAAAGTTGTTTACAAAGTATTACAAATGTAATGGTTACTATGTTTACTGCAAATTGTAAAATTCAGTTTAAGACCTAGAAACTAAAGAATCCTACCACTATAAAAATAGTTTGTGCTGAAGGGTTTGCCATTTAAGCTTCTTTCATAACCCGTATGGTTCCATATATATGAACATTTGGTTGAAATGTGAGGACATAATTTGTTTCAGTCAAAAGGCTTGGGCTCCGCCCATTGGAAGTTACAGTGCAAATTTCCAGAGCTCCAAAGGAGTTAATGAGTTAAGGATGTTTTCTGTTTGCCTGTTGCTTAATGGCATTTTCATTTCTCTGGTTTGCCCTTTGGCCTTTCTACTGCTCCAACTGTATTCACCAAATGCCTCACTCCTGTAATTGCTTTTTGCAGGATTTCAGTGATCACATCGCGTCAACACCCGTTTCGGGCCCAACTTCAACAGGGTCTTCTTTCCCTGCTGATTCTGCCAAGCCCAATCCCTTGGCTGTGGTTTCCCTAGATAGTAGGTAGGGACAGTAGGAAACTCATTCATCCATTCATGCACATCACTAATTAGATGACGAGGCATTTGGCTACCTTAAGAGAGTCATAGTGGATGAACGAGATTCCCACTGTCCCTACCTACTATCTAGCGAAAGAATATCCTGTTGAGCTTGGGCCTGAGACGGGTGTCGACGCGATGTGATTTCTGCCCAGTGCTCTGAATGTCAAAGTGAAGAAATTCAGTGAAGTGCGGGTAAACGGGCGGGAGTAACTATAACTCTCTTAAGGTAGCCAAATGCCTCGTCATCTAATTAGTGATGCGCATGAATGGATGAACGAGATTCCCACTGTCCCTACTTACTATCTAGGATTCCAGGGATTCAGGTATTTCCCAACTTGGGTGACCTGCTGTTGCAGGCATCCTCTCCAGAGATCCTGTTGCAAAATCTCCGTTTCACCATTTTTCCTCTTCACTGTCTGGGATCTACAATAAACTTCAAAAAGTCTTCTCTGACTCCTTCTCAGGACCATGTTTTTCCTGTGTTGCAGGATTCAACCAGTGTCTTTGCTGGTATCTCTTGTCCTCCCACAGCCTTGACCCTCATCCCCCCCCCCCCCTCTTTTTTTTTTTTCAAGCTTTTCTTCCTCTAGCTTCCATTACAGCCAGGGAGTTTCTGAGAGCTATGGGTTGCATGACATCCACTATTCCAATGCTCCCTCTGGCTAAACTTCACATGAGGAAGTTTCAGTGGTTCCTCAAGTCCGTTTGGCTTCAGCATGCTACTCCCCTAGAATTTGTTGATGTTCTTCATGTTTCACTGTTGTAGTCATCACATTTGGCTTATCCCTGCCAGGGTAGCCCTCGGACCAGCCCGAATACCAGATACTTGTTATTTTTGCGTCGGCTGCTGTCGCTTGAGGACTGATGTCAGTGTAGTCAGGCAGCAGACACCATTACATCAGTCTTTCTTGCCATGGAGCCCGAAGCAGAAGCAGTTTGCATGAGTGCCAGTTGGCCACTACCTGAGTTTTCATTTCCGAATTGAAGTTGAAGTCTTTTAAAGCTAAGTACCCCATTGGGGATCCTTTTTTCTTGCTCTAACTGATGTCAAAAAAAGTTAAGAATTGTTTCGCCTGTGGAAAGCAAATACCACACCAAGACTTCCACTCTTAATGTGTAACTTGTTTAGGCCCAGACTATGATGTCCCTCATCTCTTCTGTGCTTTGTTCATTGCCAGAACTATCCATTGTCGGGCCCTTGTAGCCAGATGTTTTCATTTACAGTCCTCGAATTCCGATATGGCTTCAGTAAGCCCGTCCGACAGCAGATCTTCTGACAAAGCGTAAAGATAAAGACAGAGACTGACTGCACAGGTCCAAACCTACCAACGATGCTTCCATTAAGATAGTAGTCAGTCCTCCAGTACTTGGTGAGGCGCTTTTGCAGCCCCTGATGCACGCTTCAGTTGATTTGCAGGCTGCTACCGAGACCCTTTCGGAGTCCGGTATGCCTCAAAACTCTTCTTCGTCTAACGATCCTGCGGTCGTCTCTACCTTGGATGGATCCGGAGCCACAGAGCAGGCACCGGCTTCCGAGGAAGTCCTTCGGACCACTGAATCTCGACACAAACCGACATCTTCTTTCGCAACTACCATTCTTTTCAAAACAACCGAGTTCCTTAGGCCCAGGGTTCGAACCACACCCAAGAAACTGACTACCCACTCTCAGACGTCCGCTTCCTTGCCTGTCTGAAATGCTTAAAATGGCAGAAGACCTTATCATGCTGATTAGGGGAAGCCAAGCTTCCCTCAAAAAGGAAAGGAGATCTGTCCCCAGTAGTTCTGTTTGAACAAGAGTCAGATGAATCTGATGCATCTGACTATGAAGACATGCAATCCTTCTCCACTTATGAGGACTCTGATGCAGAGGATTCCATTCCTTCAGCCTCTCCTCCAGATGATTTTTCCTTTGGGGAAACCCTGCATACTTTAAGGAAGCATTTCCAATGGGAAAGTCAGGACTACCCTCAGTCTAAACAGAGACCCTCTGAATTCCTACATCTCCCACAACACAGATCCTTGACCCATCCCCCCGGTTCTGGATGTGGTGGAGGATGTTTTCCTTGAATCCAGCTTGACTCCTGATGCCCTACCTCCTGCTCCCAGAAAAACCAGACGGGTACTACAGAGTCCCTGACTCACACAAATACCTTTTTCAAAAATCCTACAGCTGACCTGGAGGTCATTTCTCAAGGGCCAAAAGGGATTAAAACAACCTCCGTTTAAGAATCCCACAACCTCAGACAGGGATTTCCGAGCATTAGACAGATGGGGTAAAAAAGTATACACCTCAGCTACTCTTGCTGTCAGGGCACTAAATTGTCAGTTCCATATGCATAAATGTCAGCAACATACCTTGGAACTCCTTAAACAAAGAACTGCTGCTTGGGCAGAATCTAAAGATTTACAGGATTTAATGCATTCTACAAGTCAAGTAACTAGACACACTTTGCACTGTGGTTTTGCCACCCTAGAAGCTTCCTGCAGGGCAGCAGTCACTGAATCTGTCATTAGAAGACATGCATGGCTTAAGGAACAACCCCTGGCAGACCATGTCAAATCTAAATTGTTGGATTTCCCCCTTGCGCAAAGATAACTTATTTGGCACTAAGGCAGAAGAGGTCTTAAAAACGATGGAAGAAAAAGCAAAATCTATGCAAAGTTAAAGATTTCTTACAAGTACAGCCCCCTAGATTCAGCAAACATTGTCCCTCCAAGCACTGGTCCTTTCCTGCTCCGACTAAACAGGCCCAGCCTAGGACCCGTGGAAACAGCCCCCCCCCCCAGACAGCAGCCCCAGGGATTGTAGAGATTTGAGCAGTGGACTACTTCCACTTCAAAACCAGGGAATTCTAATCCACCCCCTTAGGGTAAGAACTCACAATGACTCTCCTCCTGCTGACCTCCCCTTTGCCCACCCTCACTTACCTCTAGGAGGAAAACTCTCCTTTCACTCAAGCATCTGGGCCACCATTACCAAGGACCAATGGGTTCTGAACATTGTGTCTCAGGGATACAAATTTTCCTTCACACCCTTCCAACCCCAAAAGGGTTCTCAGATCGTCCACCAAATCATTGGGGAGAGGCTCAAAAGCAATTCTATTCCCTGCCCTCTTTGAGGGCAGTAGAACATGTTCCTGCAGAATAGATAGGCCAAGGCTTCTATGCCAGACTTTTTCTGGTGCCCAGAAAAGAGGGCACCTGGTGCCCCATCCCCTGTCTATCCATTCTAAACACCTTCCTGGTGATCCCAAAATTCAAAATGCACACCCTCCAGCAGCTGCTACCCATGCTGTCCAAGGGGCACTTGGCTAGCCACCCTAGATCTAAAAGAGGCTTACCTCCACATTCCTATCAGGCAATCATGCAGAAAATATCTCCGCTTCAGGGCAGGATCTCAACACTTTCAGTTCTCTGTGCTTCCCTTTGGCTTATCTACTGCTCCCAGGGTTTTCACAAAATGCCTGGCTCCGGCCATTGCCTTTTTTAGGCAAAGAAATACTCAGGTTTACCCCCACTTAGACGACTGCCTTATTCAGGCAGACAGCCAGGAAAAGCTGCTCAAGCACCTGGCCTTTTTAAACACCTACTAACCTCCCTAGGGTACACAATCAGTTAAAAGAAATCAAAGCAGGTGCCCACCCAAAGGATAATCTTCCTGGGAGCAAGTCTAGACACACCATCCCAGATGACATACCTTACACCAGAGAAACAAAATTTCCTGACAGCCTACTTCTCTCAGCTGGCCACCAGGCCCCAGCTTTCTGCAAGGAAAATCCTGCAAGCTGTGGGGTTCATGGCATCCTGCATACTCCGCATGCCATATGCCAGACTGCATATGAGGAAACTTCAGTGGTACTTAGAGCCTTTGGTGTCAACGCTCTCAAGATCTGGAAACCTTTCTACCCATAATTCCTTGCCTCAGAAAATAATTTCTTTGGTGAGCAACAGCATGCTCCCACAACAAGGGACTGCCCTTTTCCCCATATCCCGCTGCCCAGACCCTCACCACAGATGCATCAGACTATGCTTGGGGAGCACACCTGGATGGCAGGTACATACTGGGCCAATGGAGCTCACAGCAAATCCACCTGTACATCAGTCAAAAAGAGATGATGGCTGTGCAGCACGCCTTAATAGCTTTCACACCCCTTCTCTCTCCAGGGGTTCTCCTGATCTAAACAGACACCACTGTGATATGTGGTACATCAAGAAGCAGGGAGGGACTCACTCCTACCCTCTCTGCAGACTAGCCATGACCCTATGGCTCACAGCATCTCTTCCATGCAACTATACCTGTTAGCACAATACCTACCAGGCTCTCTCAGTTCTCTGGCAGACCAGTTAAGCAGAAACCTTCTGGACTCCAAGGTACTGCTCAAAATAAGGGAGGAAAAACCAAGGACCATTCTAATAGCTCCAGACTGGCCCTGACAACACTGGTGTACCTCTTGTTGCGCAGCCTGTCCCCACTGCCTCCATGACATCCTCCTCAGATTCCAAACCTCCTAACCCAGAGGGAAGAGGTATTCATGCATCCCAATTGCAGGCACTCAGTTTGGCAGCCTGGCTTATTCCCTAACCCCTAACTAATCTGCCATTCTCAGTAAACAGGTTCTGGATGTTATCTGTGAGGCCAGATACCCTAGCTCCAGAAAGTTATATGCAGATAAATGGAAAAGGTTCTGCACCTAGATCCAGGCTAAGGGGGCCAGTATGGCCCAGCCCTCCATCCCTCTCATCCTGGATTACTTCGCTGATCTACTACACGGTGGCCTCTCTTTCTCCTCTATTAGAATTCATGCCTCTACTATTTTTGTTCATTTTCCCACTGAGCAGCCCGTTTCCACTCACCCTTTGATCAAACAGTTCCTCAGAGGGGCTAGCAACTTGAGGCCCCCCAGAACCAACACCACTTTGGGACCTTAACTTTGTCTTTGAAAAGCTCACCTTGCCTCCTTTCGAACCAGCTTCTTCTGCAGAGCTAAAATTTCTCCCCTGAAAGACGGCATTCCTTCTGGCCATCACTTCAGCCAGAAGAGTCTCTGAGCTGCAAGCACTCATGGCTGTGGAACCCTTCATCATCTTCCATGCAGACCGGGTATCCCTCAGACCTAACCCATCCTGCATGCCCAAGGTGGTGTGCAGTGCGGCTCTCAACCAATCCATTAATTTTCCAACCTTCTTTCCTAATCCCCAGAACAAGAGGGAAAGGATTCCTCACTCTCTAGATGTGCACCGACGGCTCAGATTCTATCTAGACCGGACTAAATCCTTCAGAAAGTCTGATCAATTGCTGGTTAGTTTTGCTACAGGGGCAGAAGGCAAAGCCATCTCCAAGCAAACCATTTCCAAATGGATAGCACACTGCATACATTTCTGCTACAAACAGCATGGTAAACCTCCCCCAAGGGGGTTAGGACACACTGCATCAGAGTAGCCTCCAACTCTGCAGCTTTCCTCAGAGGAGTCCCCACCAGGGACATCCTGGAGGCTGCCACATGGACATCTGTTCACACTTTTACCAAGCATTTACTCCCCTGCCTCTTTTCTCCAAATCCAGGGCAGGGTTTGCCTCTGCAGTCTTGCAGGGCATCCTAGCCAGCCCCTAGCTTCCTTGACTGCCTCCACCCTTTTCCTCAGGTTTGGGAATCTACCCAAATGTAATGTCTGCAACAGTGAAACACGAAGAACATAGTACAGTTGCGTACACTTACCATAGATGATGTCCTTCAAGGATGCATCTGCAGTCATAACATATGGGTTGTCCTGCCTCAGGCAGCCCTTCGGTCGGCCGGATTCCAAAGTCTGGGTCTGGCCTCGGCTGATGTCGCACTTTCCCCGACGTCAGAGCTTCTGGGGTATAAAAGCATCAGCCAACGCCATTTTCCTCAGTCTTTCTTGCCGCGCGGTGCCCGAAGCAGAAGCTGTTCGCAAGTGCCGGTCGGTCAGATCCAGTGAATTCAGCTACCGAAGACTTCGAAAAAGCTAAGTACCCCGTTGGGGACTCTTTCTTGCCTCAGCCGATGTCAGACAAAGTAAATAATTGTTTAACTTGTGGGAAAGAAATACCTCAAGGATTTCCATTCCTACTGCCTTCCTTGCTTAGGCCCAGACCACGACGTATCGGCCTGTTCAGCCTGTGCTTCTTTCAACCAATGAACTCTTAGACGTCGGTCGGAGTTTGCAGAGGAATTTTTTGGGGCCAATTTTGCATATAAAATGCCGTCAGAGATTCCGACTTTGCATTTGGTGAAAAAACTGAAGGACAAGGACCGACACTCGCGGCCCGCGGTTTCGGCTGAAACCACGGTAAGGCCTACCGCAAGTGTCTCGGTTTCGGCCGAAACCTAGTCCTCGGAGATTCCTCCTTCCGAATCCATTCAACCGACCACCGCGGCCTGGGAGGCCCTGGCTGAGTCGGCTACCGAGCTACCTACCGAAACCAGTGTCCAGGAAATGTCCAACACCATACCTTTGGACATTTCTGCTCTTGCACGTGGGGCAGCTAGGCCCCCTGCTTCCATGTCCATTAAGGCCTTTTCTAGGGCTAAAGCTGCTAAACTTTCTAAAGCTTTGCCTCCCAAGACTACCTCCCAGAGGCCTTCCTCTAGTTCTTAGATCCTCAGCCTTGCAGAGGACCTTATTTCTTTAATTAGGGGTTCACAACCTCACCCAGACAGGGCCTCTCACCCTCCACCAGACAAAAGGCCCAGGACTGACCCCTCTGACCCACACTCTTCAGATGAGTTCACGGATGGATCTGAGTTGTCAGACCTCCAGGAGGAGGCTTATTCGCCCTATGAGGATTCTGATGCTGAAGAATCTATCCCTTCGGCCTCCCCTCCTGAGGAGTTTTCCTTTGGTGAGACTCTACACTCCATGAGAGAGCATTTTCAATGACAAGGTCAGGAATTCTCTGATTCTAGAAAAAGATTAAGGACCTTCTTACATTTGCCTCAACATAGGCCCTTAGCTATACCTCCTGTTTTGAATGTAATTGATGATGTGTACAATGATGTCAGTACAGCCCCTGATACTCTCCCTCTGGCCCCTGCCAAGCCTGATAGATACTACAGGGTCCCGGATTCTCATTTCCATCTGTATAAAGCCCATTCTGCAGACCCAGAAACTATTTCTCAGGGCCCTAAAGGGGTTGCAGCCACCACTGCCAAAAATCCTCTACCCTCTGAAAGAGAGTCTAGAGCTTTAGAGAGATGGGGAAAGAAGGTATATACTTCTGCAACTCTTTCTGTCAGGGCATTAAATTGTCAATTTCATATGATACAGTACCAAGAGTATTTGTTAGATGAACTGAATAAGAAACTTTCTTCTCCTGAACCCCTTGACTGTAAATCCCTTCAGGAGTTGGTACACAACTCTCAGCAGGTTAGTAATCATTTCTTAAAATGTGGCTATGATGCATTGGAGGCTTCATTTAGGTCAGCTATGACTGGGGCAGTCATTCGTAGGCATGACTGGCTGAAGGAACAATCTTTGCCAGACCATGTTAAAGCTAAACTCCTGGATGCTCCAATGGAGAAACAAAATTTATTTGGCTCCTCTGCTCAGGAGGTCTTAAAAAAGTTTGAAGAAAAGGCAAAATTTGTGCAAACAGTTAAGGATTTCCTGCAAGTACAACCACAGAGATTCAGCAGAAACTGGCCTACTATGAATTGGTCCTTTCCAGACTCGGACAGAGCCCAGAGAGGCAGGAACAGACGCCCTAGAGGCAGAGGCCAATCGAAGGGCTCCTACAGGGGCCGTCAGTGGCAGCCTGCCAACCAGAGGAGTAGTGCAACAGCAGCAACAACTACTACTACACCAGGACAGGCTCAATGACTTTACTCTGATTACGCCTACCAGGGATCAACTGGAAGCACCCTTGGGCGGAAAGCTGGCTTTGTTCTCAAAAAACTGGCATACAAGGGACACATGGACACTGCAAATAATAGACAAAGGATACAGTTTCCACTTCCACACTTTGCCAAAAAGAAATGGAATGCCAAACCTACCACCAAATCAGAGGGCAGAGGCTTTAAGGCAGATCAACAACTTGCTTCAAATGAAAGCTATAGAAAAGGTACCACTTTCAGAACAAGGCCAAGGATTTTACTCGACTATTCCTTGTACCAAGAAAAGAAAATCAATGGAGGCCTATTCTCGACCTGTCCGCACTGAATACTTACCTCATTGTGCCAAAATTCAAGATGCTGACCCTACAGCAAATTCTTCCCATGTTGGGCAAGGAGTCTTGGCTGGTGACTCTAGATCTCAAGGAGGCATACCTGCACATCCCTATTCGACCAAGTTGCAGAAGAAACCTCAGATTTCTTGCAGGATCAGAGCATTATCAATTCTCAGCATTGCCCTTTGGCTTATCTACTGCACCCAGAGTATTCACGAAATGCCTGGCATCAGTAATTGCACACTGCAGACTTCAGGGGATTCAGATCTACCCATATCTGGACGACTGCCTTATACAAGCGGAGAACAAGGGAAATTTGATAAAGGACTTGGCCTATGCCATCCACCTGCTACAGGCCTTGGGATACACAGTCAACATCCAAAAGTCAAGACTTGTACCATCCCAAAGAATAACCTTTTTGGGTGCAGATCTGGACACAACCACCCAAATGGCCTTTCTCACAGAAGAAAAACAAAAACAACTTCCAGATTACTTCATGATTCTGACAAGACAAACTCAGCTTACTGCAAGGAAAATCCTGCAGGCCCTGGGTTACATGGCATCCTGCATAATTCTGATACCACAGGCCAGGCTGCATATGAGAAAATTACAATGGTACCTAAGGAGTGTATGGTCTCAACACAGTCACAGTTTAGAAACTTTGATACCAATCATTCCTTGCCTTTAAAAGGAATTTCTGTGATGGGCTCAGTCCTGCCAGTCCAACAGAGGGTTGCCTTTCAACAAACCAAAAACAAAACAAACCATCACCACGGACGCTTCAGACCGAGGATGGGGAGCACACATGGAGGGCAAATGTATCCAAGGCCTATGGTCTCAAGGTCAGCTACGCATACACATAAACCAAAAGGAAATGCTGGCAGTGATGCATGCAATCGAGGCTTTCAAACCCTTCCTCCATCAAGGCCACCTGTTAATAAGGACAGACAACACCACGGTCATGTGGTACATAAACAGACAGGGAGGCACACACTCCTACCCTCTCTGCCGGCTGGCAATGAATCTATGGGAACTATGCCAGAACCTCAATATCCAACTACAGTCCCAGTTCGTGCCAGGAAAAGAGAATACACTGGCAGACAGCTTAAGCAGAACTACCATGGATGCACACGAATGGATGCTGCACCCAGATGTCTTCCAACTCATAGAAAAGGCATGGGGAATGCTGGAGATAGATCTGTTCGCCTCCCCCCTCAACCATCAACTGAAGACATTCTGCTCAAGGACATACCACCCACAAGCTTGGAGGGTGGACTCTCTCTCTTTCAGCTGGAAAGCTCTAAAAGTATATGCCTTCCCACCTCTCCCATTAATGTACAAGGTTCTACTGAAGATCAGGGAGGAGCAGCCAAGAGTGATTCTGATAGCTCCAGACTGGCCAAGGTAACACTGGTATCCATTATTGAGAAGCATGTCACAGGCAAAACCATGGCCTCTCCCCCTATGGCCTCTTCTTCTGACGCAGAACAATTTCAAGATCATGCATCCCAACTTGAAAACATTGCAGCTAACTGCCTGGAAAATTCCTTAAATCCCAAACAAAATGTCATTAATGTGATTAAATGGACATCATCTTGGAAGCTCGCCGGCCTTCCACAAGGAAGGCATACTCAGCTAAATGGAAAAGATTTCTCATTTGGAACACAACAAAAGGCTCAGATGTGACGGTAGCAAGCATGACACACATTCTGGAATACTTAGCAGAATTGTTCCACAATGGCCTGTCCTATTCTTCCATTAAGATTCATGCCTCAGCAATTTCAGCAGAATACAATGTGGATCCACCTATCTTCTCACACCCTCTCCTCAGGCAATTTCTGAGAGGGATCAAAAATATTAAACCTCCAAGAAAACCCCCTCTACCCGCTTGGGATCTCAACTTTGTGTTGGAGAAACTAACACTTCCTCCTTTTGAACCAGCAGCATCAGCGGATCTACAGTTTCTGTCTTGGAAAACTGCATTCCTTCTGGCAATAACTTCAGCAAGAAGAGTATCTGAGTTACAAGCATTAATGGCAGTACAGCCATTTCTTATCTTCCATCAGGACAGAGTTTCACTAAGAACCAATCCTACTTTTATGCCAAAGGTGGTATCTAGGGTATCCCTGAATCAAGCTATTCACTTGCCTACGTTTTTCCCAAATCCACAGAATAGAGGGGACAAACTTCTACACACCCTGGATATACACAGACAACTACGCTACTACTTGGACAGAACTAAAACTAGCAGAAAGACTGACCAACTATTTGTAGCATATGCTACTGGGGTGCAAGGAAAAGCAATTTCCAAACAGACAATTTCAAAATGGATAGGAAATTGCATTCGATTTTGTTACTCCTTTCATGGAAAGACAGTTCCTGAAAACATCAGGCCTCATTCCACAAGGGCCACGGCCACCACTACAGCCTTCCTACGAGGGGTGGCTACCAAGGACATTTTAGAAGCTGCTACTTGGAGCTCCGTGCATACATTTGCCAAACATTGCAGTCTACCTTTATACTCCAGATCCAGAGCAGGTTTTACTACTGCAGTCCTGCAGGGGATATTAACTACACCATCCTTTTCTTAGTACCTCCTCCCCCAGATTGGCTATGGTATTCTACCCATATGTTATGACTGCAGATGCATCCTTGAAGGACATAGTACAGTTTTGTACCTACCATAAATGTAGATGTCCGATAGGTATGCATCTGCAGTCATGTTTACCCTCCCTCCTACCCCTCTGTGGTATTCCTAGGGTACTTACCCCTCTTTTAGCTAGCTGGGGGAATCTATTATGGTGTATTTGTTTGTGTATACATGTATATAATTATATAATTTTGCAAATGTTTGGAACTTTTTTGCATTTATCCAAATTTTGCCTTCCTAGAGGGCACCTGGCATCTGGGGCAAGAAAAACTGAGGAAAATGGCGTCAGCTGATGCTTTTATACCCCAGACGTTCTGACGTCGGGTAAAGTGCGACATCAGCCGAGGCCAGACCCAGACTTTGGAATCCGGCTGACCGAAGGGCTGCCTGAGGCAGGACAACCCATATGTTATGACTGCAGATGCATACCTATTGGACATCTACATTTATGGTAGGTAAAAAACTGTACTTTCGAGTGTGTTCACTGTTGCAGTCCTGGATGTTCTTCTTGTTTTACTGTTGCAGTTATCACACTTGGGTTATCTGCCGGCAGGTAGCCCTCAGTCGGCCCGAATACCAGAGTCTTGGGATTTCTGCGTGGGATGCTGTCCACCTCTTCCATGATGTCAGGGGTATAAAACATGCAGCCAGTGCCATTACATCAGCTTCTCTTGCCGTGTGGGAGCCCGAAGCAGAAGCAGTTTGCAAGTGCTGATCAGCCTCAACCTGAAATTTTCGATGTTTATCATGTTTCACTGTTGCAGTCATTACTCTTGGGTTATCCTGCTGGCAGGCTACCCGCAGTCTGCCTGAATTCCAAAGTCTAGGTCCAGCGTCGGTTGCTGTCACCTCTTCCCTGACGTCAGTGCGCCAGGGGTATAAAAGATGCAGCTGATGCCATTTTCTTCAGTCTTTCTTGCCACGTGGTGCCGGAAGCAAAAGCAGTTCGCAAATGCCAGTCGGCCGACTCCTGAGATTTTCACAGACTAATTTCAGATCCGAAGTCTTCATTAAAGCTAATTACCCCATTGGAGAAACTTTTTTCTTGCTCCAGACCGATGTCAGAAAAAGTTAACAATTGTATTTCTTGTGGGAAGCAAATACCTCATAAGGATTTTCACTCTTACTGTATTCCTTGCCTAGGCCCTGATCATAACGTTGCTAGCTGTTGGTTTTGTGCTAGATTCAACCAATGCACTATTAAGGGTCGGTTTGATTTTGTTGTTCATTACTTTGGCCGAAAATTCAGTTATATAATGCCATCGGAAAAGCCAACGACCGGAGTTTCAAAAAAACACAAGGAAAAAGAGGAGGACAGGCATCCGAGATCCAAAACCAACGATGAGGCTTCCGCTAAGCCAGTCGCCAGTTCACCGGTTCTCAGTGAAGCGCTTTCTCAGCCCCTGATGCCCGCTACCTAAGAGCCACAGGCCACTGATGACTCCCATGTGGAGCCAGTTAGGCCTTTGAATACTCAAGGTATTGGACACTCAGAAATAATTCCCTCAGATGGGTCCGGAGCCGCTGAGCAGGCATCGGCTTCTGAGGGTGTTTTCAGACCTACACAGCTATATGTAAAGCCTACTTCAGCTTCTAAAGCAAAGACTAAAGCAGCTTTAAAGACAAAGAAATAAGTACAGCATTCTCCAGGACAAACTCCCATGCCTAAGAAACAGATGCTCAAAATGGCCGAAGACTTTATTACCTTGATCAGGGGTTCCCATCCCCCAGTTGACAAGAGGCCTAGGCAAGAGACAGACTATGACTCTTCAGATCTGGTTTCCATTTCCTCTGACTCCTCTTCTGTACAGGAATACTCTCTTCCTCCCTATGATGATTCTGATGCTGAAGGATCCATTCCTTCAGTCTCTCCGCCTAAGGATTATTCTTTTGGGGAAACCCTACATACCATGAGGGAGCACTTCCGCTGGGAGAGCCAAGATTACTCAGTCAAAGAAAAGGCTTAGAGATTTTCTTTTACTTCCTCAGCACAAGCCTCTTGCTATTCCCCCTGTGCTAGACATTGTAGATGATGTATTTTCAGAGTCCGGCCTTTCTCCAGACTCCTTACCTCCAGCTCCTGTTAAACCAGACGGATACTACAGAGTTCCAGATTCACATAAATTTCTTCATAAAAACCCTGCTGCTGACCCAGAAACTATTTCTCAGGGTCCCAAAGGAGCTAAGGCCGCTACTGCAAAAAAACTTATCCCTTCTGGCAGGGATTCAAGGCCACTAGACAGATGGGGGAAAAAGGTTTACACTTCTGCTACTTTGGCTGTGAGGGCTTTAAGTTGTCAATTTCATATGATTAAATATCAGCAATACTTAACGTCACTGTTAAAACAGAAAATGTTGGCCAATTCTGATTGTGCAGAAAATAAGAAAATGCAGGGTTTATTGCATGCAACTGAACAAGTGGGAAGGCATACATTGCAATGTGGTTTTGATTCTCTGGAGGCCTCCTGCAGGGCCGCAGTTACGGGTTCTGTCATTAGGAGGCATGCTTGGTTAAAGGAACAAAATCTGCCTGATCATGTTAAAGCAAAATTATTAGATGCTCCATTACAGCATGATACTTGCTTTGGTGTTAAAGCAGAGGAGGTTTTGAAGAAAATGAGGGACAAAGCAAAATCTGTGCAAACAGTAAAGGATTTTTTACAGGTTCAGCCACCAAGATTTAGCAGGAACTGGCCTACAAAGAATTGGTCCTTTCCAGTGTCGAACAGGCCACAAAGAGGCAGATACAGACGTCCCAGAGGCAGATCCCAGCCCCAGGGCTCATACAGGTCTAAACAGTGGGACGCATCTACCTCCAAAAGTGGAGGAGACAAAGCAGAGCCATACAGGAAACTCAATGACTTGCCTCTGCCAGCACCAAGCACTTATCTTCTTGCAGCCCCTTTGGGGGGGAAAACTAGCACTTTTCTCTCAAAATTGGCACATGATCACCCAGGACAAATGGGTATTGAATACAGTGTCCCAGTACTACAGGTTCCACTTTCACACCCTGCCAAAGGCAAAAGGTATGCCAAACCTGCCACACAATCAATGGGCAGAGGCACAAAAACAAGTTTCGTCCCTTATGAACATGAGGGCCATTCAGCAAGTACCACAGCAAGAGCAGGGACAAGGATTTTACTCAAAACTTTTCTTGGTACCCAGAAAGGATAAAGCCTGGAGGCCAATACTGGACCTGTCTATTCTAAACACATTTCTGGACATTCCAAAATTCAAAATTTTAACTCTGCAGCAGCTTCTGCCCATGCTGGGCAAGAAGGCTTGGCTTGTAATTTTGGACCTAAAAGAGGCATACCTGCATATCCCAATCAGACAATCTTGCAGAAGATACCTCAGATTCATAGCTGGCTCAATGCACTACCAATTCTCTGCACTGCCCTTTGGCTTATCTACTGCACCCAGGGTCTTCACAAAATGCCTGGCACCAGTAATTGCATTTTGCAGACAGAGGAATTCAAATATATCCTTACTTGGACGACTGCCTTATACAAGCAGAGAACAAGGACACTCTACTAAAGCATGTGGCGTTCGTAAAAAGATTATAAATTTGCCTAGGATACACAGTAAACGAAAAGAAATCAAAACTAGTACCCTCTCAAGAGATAATATTCCTGGGTGCAAGCTTAAATACAACTGCCCAGATGGCTTATCTCACGCCAAAGCCTGGAAGCATTAATTACCCTCATTCCTTGCTTGCAACAGGAGTTTCAATGATGGGCACATTCCTGTCACCTCAACAAAGGACAGCCATTCACTCTACCCACAGCCAGGCAGTCAGTAACAACAGATGCATCAGATTATGCTTGGGGAGCACACATGGCAGGAGAATGTATTCAGGGCACATGGTCCACAAGCCAAATGCGTCTACATATCAATCAAAAAGAGATGCTAGCTGTTCAGAATGCCCTGACAGCTTTCAAGGATCTACTCCATCCAGGACAACTACTGATAAGGACGGACAATACTACAGTCATGTGGTACATAAGCAAGCAGGGAGGCACACGTTCCTACCCCCTCTGCAGACAAGCCATGACTTTGTGGGACACAGCATTGACTTATCAAGTACACCTGCAAGCACAATTCCTGCCGGGAAAGAACAATACTCTGGCAGACGAACTAAGCAGAAACCTCACGGATCCCCACGAGTGGAAACTGGATCCACAAGTCTTCAGCATGATAACAATGGAATGTGGATGCCCAGACATAGATCTATTTGCCTCCCTTCACAACTGCCAACTACAGAAAGTCTGCACAAGGACTTATCACAAGCAAGCATGGAAAGTAGATGCTCTGTCATTCAGCTGGAAAAGTCTAACAGTATATGCCTTTTCTCCTCTGCCTCTCCTCCCCAAGGTACTCCTAAAGATCAGACAAGAGAAGCCAAGAATGATTCTGATTGCCCCAGACTGGCCATGCCAGCACTGGTACCCAATCCTAAAAAGCTTGTCTCAAGGCCTAGCCTGGACATTGCCTCTAATTCCTCACTTACTGACCCAGCGAAACAATCTGATTTTGCACAGCCAACTCAGGACCCTAACTCTGGCAGCATGGCAGATAATGTAACAATTCAAAACACACCTGTCTCTGAAGCAGTGATGGATGTTATTTTGGAGGCCAGGAGGCCCAGTACCAGAAAATCTTATGCAGAAAAATAGAAAAGATTCTGTGCTTGGAACCAGGCACAAGGAATTGACACATCTGTACCAAATATTCCTCAGATTTTACAATACCTAACTGAGATGCTGGACAAAGGCCCATCCTTTTCTTCAATTAAAATTCATGCCTCTGCCATTTCAGCTCATTACAATACGGAACCTCCTATTTTTTCCCATCCATTGCTAAGGCAGTACCTCAGAGGGGCCAAAAATTTAAGACCTCCAAGGGGAGCCCCAGTACCTGCATGGGACCTCAATTATGTCTTGGAAAAACTCACACTGCCGCCTTTTGAGCCAGCCAATACAGCTGATATAAAGTTTTTATCTTGGAAAACAGCTCTGCTCCTAGCAATAACCTCTGCAAGACGGGTTTCAGAGTTACAGGCACTCATGGCTGTGGAACCTTTCATCATTTTCCATCCAGACAGGGTTTCTCTAAGTACGAACCCAACATTTATGCCTAAGGTAGTGTCCAGTGTGGCCCTTAACCAAACCATGCATTTGCCTACCTTTTATCCAAACCCACAGAATAGGGGTGAGAGACTTCTGCATTCTTTGGACATACACAGACAACTACGCTTCTACTTGGACAGAACTAAAGCTTTCAGAAAAACTGAGCAACTTTTAGTGGCATATGCTGCAGGATCTCAAGGAAAGCCTATCTCAAAACAGACTTTCAAAATGGATAGGCCACTGCATTTGTTTCTGCTACTCACAACATGGCAAATCAGTGCCCAAGGGCATTAGGCCTCATTCTACCAGGGCAGCAGCCACTTCAGCAGCCTTTCTCAGAGGAGTACCAACCAAAGACATTTTAGAGGCTGCAACTTGGAGTTCAGTGCACACTTTTACAAAGCACTACCATTTACCTCTCTACTCTAAATCCGGAGCAGGCTTCGCCACTGCAGTTCTGCAGGGCCTTATAGCCTCTCCTAATCCTGTTTAGGCCCAGCCACCCAACCTCAGCTTTGGGATTCAACCCAAGAGTAATGACTGCAACAGTGAAACATGATGAACATAGTACAGTTGTGTACCTACCATAAATGTAGATGTTAGAGTGTATTCACAGTTGCAGTCCAGGTTACCCACACACCACCCCCCTTTTCTTTGCTGGGACTTACCTGTACTTTATACAACCTATGTGGTGTATTTGCTTGTAGATGAAGGAAATGTTTATTTTACTGCATGCATAATTATTGGCATAATTTTTTAGCCTGCCATTTTGGGGGCACCTGACATCTGGGGCAAGAAAAACTGAAGAAAATGGCGTTGGCTGCATCTTTTATACCCCTGGCGCACTGACATCGGGGAAGAAGCGACGGCAACCAACGCCGGACCTAGACTTTGGAATTCAGGCCGACTGTGGGTAGCCTGCCAGCAGGATAACCCAAGAGTAATGACTGCAACAGTGAATACACTCTAACATCTACATTTATGGTAGGTACACAATTGTACTTTTTTCGAGTTTCAAACCTGAAGTCTTCAAAAGCTAAGTACGCCATTGGGGATCCTTTTTTCTTGCTCTAACCGATGTCAGAAAAAGTTAACAATTGTCTTGCCTGTGGAAAGCAAATACCACAGAGATACTCATTCTTACTGTGTCACCTGTTTAGGCCCAGACCACGATGTTAATCGCTGTCAGTTTTGTGCCTTGTTTAACGCCCAAACTATTCGTTGTCTGGCTATCTTTGTTGCTAAATTCTTTCGCTGTCGTTCTCCATTTTCCGAAATTGTTTCGATAAGCCGTCTGACTACAGATCTTCTGAAAAAACATAAGGATAAAGACAGAGACAGACCGCACAGGTCCAAAACTGCCGACGACGCTTCCGTTAAGCTAGTCGCCAGTCTGCCAGTACTCAGTGAGGCACCTTCGCAGCCCTTGATACCTGCTTCTACAGATTCGCAGGCCTCTGCTGAGAGCCATTCGGAGTCTGGTATGCCGAGAGATGCTTCTTCGTCTATGGAACCAGTGGATGTCTCTACCTTGGATGTGTCCGGAGCCGCTGTGCAGGCACTGGCTTATGAGGGTGTATTCCGACCTTCCAGTGTTCGTATTAAACTGACAATTTTGTTTTTGGCTAAAACTACCAAGATGATGTTCGTGTTTCACTCTTGCAGTCATTACATTTGGGTTTTCTGCCTGCAGGTAGCCCTCAGCAGGCCTGAATACTAGAGTCTTGGATTCCTGCGTTGGATGCTGTCTCTTCTTCCATGATGTCAAGTCGTCAGGGGTATAAAAAAATGCAGCCGACGCCATTACATCAGTCTTTCTTGTCACGCTGTGACTGAAGGAGAAGCAGTTCGCAAATGCCGGTCGTCCGACTCCTGAAATTTTAATTTTCGAGTTTCAGGACCGAAGTCTTCAAAAAAGCTAAGTACCCCGTTGGGGATCCTTTTTCTTGCTCTTAACCGATGTCAGTAAAAGTTAACAATTGTCTTACCTGTGGAAAGCAAATACCTCATAAAGATTTTCATTCGTACTGCATTCCTTGCTTAGGCCCAGACCATGATGTCCCTCGCTGTCGGTTTTGTGCCTTATTCAACCCCCGAACTATTAGTCGTCGGTCTATTTTTGTAGCAAATTATTTTGGTACTCTGTTTAACTATCCAGAAATGGCTTTGGTAAGCCATCCGACTACTGATATTCTGAAAAAAAACGTAAGGATAAAGACAGAGAGACCGCATAGATCCAAAAACTGCAGACGCTTCCGTTAAGCTAGTCACCAGTTCACCAGTACTCAGTGAGGCACTTTCGCAGCCCCTGATACCCGCTACTTCAGATTCGCAGGCCTCTACTGAAACCTTTTCAGAGTACGGTATGTCACGAGATGCTTCTTCGACTATGGAACCTGCTGATGTCTCTACCTTGGATGGGTCTGGAGCCGCTGTGCAGGCACCGGCTTCTTTAGGGTATATTGCATTTTAAACCGACTCAATCTTCTTCATCCAGGCCTAAAACTCTGTCCACGCCTAGAAAACCGACATCCAAACCGCATGGTCAGGCCCATATGCCTAAAAAACAAATGCTTAGAATGGCTGAAGACCTTATTACTTTAATTAGGGGAAGCCAGCCTTCCCCCTCTAAGAGACCTAGAACTGATTTTCCTTCTGATCAGGATTCTGAAATCTCTTGATGTTATGTGATCCTATCTCGCCTACATTCTGTACTGATGGGCTCGGAGCCGATCCCTCGGCTCTGACTCTGCATGCTATGCTATAGAGCGAAGCCTCTTATTGGCCGAGCTATTTCTATCCCAGGATGCGCCACCACTAATCCCCCAGATCTCGTTTGCCACTTACAAGCTAGGACGTGGTCTCAAACTTGGCCGAGCGAAGTACTGTTTTCTTCAAAGTTTCCTGTCAGGAATTTTGTTATTCTTACCCAAAAGCTGTTTTAACAGCTATTGTTGTTGTACGAGTGTGTTTGCTGACATTTGTTGTGGAAAATTGTGTTGGATTAAGGGAAGGTTTCCCGTTTAAGTTAGAGGGGCCTTCCCCTATTCTTTAACTAGTGTCTTTCGTTTATTTCAGGAGGTCAAGTACCTGTTTAAGTTAGAGGGTCTTGGCCCACCTTTTCAGTATTTGTTTTTCCTGATATTGCACTGTATTGTCTCGTTAAAAAAAAAAAAAAAAGAAAAACAGTTGGTTAAAATTTTTTGTATTGTGGTAAAATCCCATTACTGAACAGATTCTGCTACTTTAACTTGTTGTTTTAGTGTCTGTTGTTAGTCAGTATGTCAAAAGAACATAGACCCTCTGGGTTTAAAAAGTGCACGAGGTGCGGTTATAAAATGTCTATAATCGATGACCACTCCTCGTGCGTATACTGTTTAGGCGCCAAGCACCTACAGGAGTCCTGTAGCGTGTGTCACGCCTTGTCTTCTAGAGTCCTCCAAGAGAGGAAGAATAAATTAATTTTGGAAGGGCTGATTAAACCCTCCTTCAAGGAGGTCCTATCTTCCTCTTCCTCTCCTACCAAGAAGAAAAAAGCGTCGGCTCCGACCAGTCCGTTGGAACCGACTGCTAAGAAACCTAGGCAGGCTTCTCCATCGGCTCCACGGACTTCAGAGCCGAGGGCGGAATGGTCTGCCTCGATGCCTCCAGTCTCGACTCCTCTGGTTTCGGAGCCGAGGACTGGGGTGTCGAGAGGCGGGTCACCTTCATCGGCTCCACTGATTTTGGAGCCGATGAGGGTTGCCGGCTCAGACTCTTCCCCTTCGGCGCCGAAGCCCTCCTCGGCACCGAGGGAAATTGTTTTGGGATCTCCCTCGGAACCGATATTGGTCGAGTCCATTCGGAGCCGGTCCCCCAGTCCTTTGGAGCCGATGGAGAAGTCGGTTCGGACCCGATCGGTCTCATCTAGATCCTCCAAGATGTCTGATTCGGACATCGACAGGGTGCTCCTAAGACTCTTCCAGTCTCCTGTGTTCCAAAAGTTAGTTTCGGCTCCAGCCCACTCGGCTTCGGAGCCGATGGTCCACCCTGTAGTTATGGTTCCTCCTCCAACAGCCTCGGCACCGTTGGAGCCGGTGCTGGTGGAGCCGAGGGAGGTTTTCGGGTCGGACCCGACCCTTACTCCAACCCCGGCTCTCAAGTCGGAGTTCGGTACGCGGACCTCCTCTGTCGGCCCCAGGGGGGACTCTTCGGGGCTGATGTTTTCGGTCCCAAGCCTTCCTCTCGGTGCGTCGGCGGCGGGGGCACTGTCTACTGTTGTGGCCACGGAGGTGGGACCTTCCCAGGATTCTGGTGGTCCAGCCTTCAGGGCCATGAGGAGTGCTTTAGCCAAATCCTCTTTGGCTACCTCCACGGTCTCCCCAGCACCTTCCCTGCATACGGAGACTGGGTCTTTGGCAGTCCCCCTGTCCTTAGACAGCGGAGCCCCGGGGCCTGAGGTCACCCCCACTGGGGGTTCCCCCCCTCCTAGAGGTCCCTCTGAAGCTTCTTCAGAGGAACCTCCAAGGAAGAGATCGTGCAAGAGGAAGCACTTTGACTCCCCCGATGAGTGTCTCTCGTCAGACACTGATCTTGATGATGCAGAGGGGTCCCCTAAGTCGTCCTCAGATGATGTCTCCTTTGCAGACATCCTGGAAGCCCTCAAACAACGAGGCGGCTGGCAATCCAAACCCCCTTCTGCTGACGAGTCGGTATTCCTTAAGGCCTTCGGGGCTCAGCCCTCCGCCTCCTGGGTGTCTCCGCCCTTCGACGAGCTTCTAGATTTGATCTGTCGAAAGGCGTGGGAACACCCAGACTCTGTGGAACCGGTGCCTGCTCGCCCAAACAAGTTCCTGTCAGCACCCCCAGAAAAGGAGTTTTTGACGAAAGGTGTGGCTGTAGATGCCTTGGTGGTGGCATCTGCTACCCAGCAAGATGTAGCAGAGGCTTCGACGTACGTCCATCCTCCTAATAAGGAGTCTAGGAGCATGGATCGCACGGTGCGCACCCTAAGTTCAGCGGCCTTTACTTTAAGGTCCCTGAACTATCTAACGCACTTCACCAGGTTTCAGAGGGATCTGATTAAGGAGCTTTCAGATGCCCTCTTGGGTAACCTACCTAAGCAGCTGGCCCAGATGGTTGGCTCTCAGTTGGCTACGCTGTCATCCATATCAAACTCGTCCATGAGGCTCATTTCTTATGCGGCCGAAGGGGCGAGTAGAGCGGCGGATACAGGTATTGCTCTACGGAGGCAAGCCTGGCTCCGCCTGTGTCGTTTAGCGGAAGCCTTCAAGTCTTCCTTTGCCGATGCCCCCTTTGATGGGTCCTCTTTGTTTGGACCCAAGGTAAAGGACACATTGACCCGCTGCGAGCAAGAAGGTAAGACTTTGACTGCCGTAGGGGCACGATTTTCCACTCCCTTTCGGCCTTACCCCAAGGCTAAAAGAGGAGGGAAAATGTGGTTCCGTAGATCTCAGAAGTCTTATGCCTCACAGCAGGACGATCCCCCTTCTAGAGGCAGAGGAGGGGGAAATTCTTCTGGAAGATGCCGTCCCAGAGGCGGCAGAGGCCCCCACAACACTGGAGACCGCGAATCCTTTCGTGGCTCTTCAGCCTTTCACAGTCCCTGACGGATTGCCTGACTGTGCAGCTACGGAGCCAGTCAGGGGTCGTTTTTCGAGGCACCTAAAAGCCTGGGAAAGTATCACTCAGGACCGATGGGTGTTTCGAATTATCACCGGAGGTTACGCCATCCCTTTTTCTCACTCTCCACCTCAGTCCAAAAAAATCCCGGACTCGCCACCCAGTCAACGGGAAATTGCAGCCCTAGATGTTTCAAAGCTGCTTCAAAAAGGAGTCCTCCAACCGGTCCCCGCAGACCAGATCGGATTAGGGACTTAACTCAAGATTCTTTTTGGTGCCAAAGAAGACCGGGGACTTGAGACCCATTTTGGATCTCAGCATTCTAAATCGTTCAGTCAAAAAGTCCACGTTCCGAATGGTCACCCTACAACCCATTCTCCCACTGCTGGAGAAAGGTGTTTGGATGTGCTCCATAGATCTCAAGGACGCCTATTATCACATCCTGATAGATCAGGAGTCCAGGAGACGCTTGCGCTTCAGCCTGGGAGACGGTCATTTCCAGTTCCGCGCACTGCCCTTTGGTCTCACCACAGCCCCCAGGGTGTTCACCAAATGTTTGACGGTCGTGACTGCTCACCTGAGAAGTCTAGGATTCCAGGTGTTTCCGTATCTAGACGACTGGCTCCCAACTGCCACCTCCAAGCATCTACTATTGCAGAGCCTATAAGCCACAATATCACTGGGCACTTCCCTTGGAATCACCTTCAACTGGCCAAAGTCTGTGTTGCTGCCATCTCAACGCATAAGATTCATCGGAGTAGAGATAGATTCAAACCGAATGCGAGTCTATCTACCTACAGAAAGGATACAAACCATACAGGCTCAAGTTCGAGCCTTACTTCCCAGATCCAAAGCCCCAGCCAGAATGGTCCTGCAACTATTGGGATCTATGTCCGCCACGGTTCTTCTAGTTCCCCTAGCAAGGTTGCACATGAGAATTCTCCAGTGGCTTCTTTCAACACAGTGGTCCTTTCAGGATCTCCCTCTCAGTCACCTCATATGGATCACGGAAACCTGCAAACGGGACCTTCGCTGGTGGCTGGTGCCCTCCAACCTGGATCAGGGACGACCCTTTGTTTCACCTCCTCCTGTGGCCACTTTGACTACGGACGCCACCCAGATGGGGTGGGGGGGCATTCCCTGGGCAGGTCAGTCCAAGGCAAATGGCATTCGGAAGAGTCCCTACTTCATATCAACATCTTAGAAATGAGGGCGGTGTTTCTGTCCCTACAAGCCCTTCACGATTACCTCCCTCAGGGCGTAATTGCCGTTCACTCCGACAACATGTCAGTAGTCTGGTGCCTGAACAAGCAGGGAGGGACCATATCCTACCCCCTTTGCAGAGAGGCCATGAGAGTTTGGGAATGGGCAGTGTCGACCAAACGATTTCTGGTGGCGACTCATATCCCTGGCAAGGCCAGTGATAGCCGACAGACTGAGCAGAACTATCCTCTCTCCACACGAGTGGTCTCTGAACATTATGGTTGCAAATCAGATTTTCAGCAAATGGGGAATTCCTTGTTGCGACCTCTTCGCAACCCCACTGAATGCGAAGTGCGAAAAGTTCTTCTCCCTCACTCCGGCTCCGAGGGAGAGCCCTATGGACGCACTAGCCCATCCGTGGCCCAACGGCTTGCTATAGGCTTTTCCCCCAGTTCCCCTCCTTCCCAGAGTGATCCAAAAGGCGTTTCGCTTGGGGAGCAAAATTATCTTAGTTGCTCCTTACTGGCCTCGTCAGGTATGGTTCCCCTATCTTCAGAAATATGCACTGGACGGTACATGGTTCCTGGATCAGATCCCAGACCTATTAGTTCATCAGTCGGGACTACTCCACCAGTCCCTCCACATCTTGAAATTAACAGCTTGGCTCCTCCTCTTCCGAATATAGTCAGGAATCATACCTTAGACCCGGAAGTTGTACATATCTTATCTTCGGCCCACAAGTCTGCCACTAAGAAATTGTATTCTAGCAAATGGAAGAGGTTTGCTATTTGGGCTCAACTCCGGGGCCTGGATCCCATCACTATTCCCGTATCAGAAGTCCTGAAATTTCTAACTTCCCTATTCAATCAAGGTTCTTCAGTCTCTACCATCAAGGTTCAATTGGCAGCTATTTCCAATTTTCACGAGTCTATAAACCCACCTTTAATGAGCAACAGATTGTGTAAGACCTTCATGAAAGTTGCTGCGCTTTTACGACCTCCGATTTCTCATCCTGCTCCTCCATGGGATCTCGATGTGGTGTTACGTACCTTAACTTCCTCCCCCTTCGAACCGGCAGCAACATGCGATTTGAGATTTCTATCGTGGAAAACTGCCTTTCTGGTTGCGATTACTTCTGCCAGAAGGGTTTCAGAGCTTCAAGCTTTATCTGTAAAACCTCCGTACCTGTTTTTTCACAAAGATAGAGTATCTCTCAGGCCAAATCCATCCTTTGTCCCTAAGGTTTGTTCCGTTTTTGCCTACAACAGTCATTAGAACTTCCAGTTTTCTTTCCAAAGTACTCAAAGCAGAATACATATTCCACACATTAGATGTCCACAGGCAATTGCGTTTTTATTTAGATAGGACCAAACAAACAAGGAAAACAGATCAATTGTTTGTATCCTTTTCGGATAATAAATTGGGCAAAGCCGTCACAAAGGTCACTATTGCCAAATGGATCAGGGACTGTGTATAACTCAAGCTTATTCCTCTTCTAATAAAGAGCTTACGACCTCTGTCAAAGCTCATTCTACAAGAGCTATGGCTACTTCAATAGCATTCCATTCTAAGCTTGCCATTAGTGACATTTGTGCTGCGGCTACGTGGTCTTCCCCGCACACTCTCATTTCTCACTACAAATTGGATGTGGCGTCTCGGGGGCGAGCTTCATTTGGTTCCACAGTGCTCAGGAGTGTTTTCCAGTGAGCCACCCAGGATTTAGGTGCTAGGGACGCTGTCCCATCAGTAGAGAATGTAGGCGAGATAGGATCACATAACATCTTTTAGTTATGTACTTACCATAACTTTAGATGTTTGGGATCCATCTCGCCTACATTCCTAAGAACCCACCCTCCTTCCCCCTTCCTTGGAGATCAGAAGAGATCAGAAGGTCCGAATCCTGTTGTTTCATCTTGAAACATCTGGCAATGTTATATAAACAAGTTACGTATGTGTGCATGAATGCGGACAAACAAGATCTGGGGGATTAGTGGTGGTGCATCCTGGGATAGAAATAGCTCAGCCAATAAGAGGCTTCGCTCTATAGCGTAGCGTGCCGAGTCGGAGCCGAGGGATCGGCTCCGAGCCCATCAGTACAGAATGTAGGCGAGATGGATCCCAAACATCTAAAGTTATGGTAAGTACATAACTAAAAGTTTCTTCTGATTACCAGGATTTGCCCTTATCTACCTTTGAGGATTGTGATGCAGAGGATTCCATTCCCACTGCTTCCCCACCAGAAGATTTTTCTTTTGGTGAAACCTTTTACACACTTAGAGAGCATTTTTGCTGGGAAAGCCATGATTACTCTGTCTCCAAAAAGAGGCTTAGAGAAATCTTACTCCTCCCTCAACACAGGGCATTAGCTATCCCTCCTGTTCTGGGCATTGTAGATGCTTTCTTGGAATCTAGCCTCTCCCCACACACTTTACCTCTGGCTCCCAGTAAACCTGACTGGTATTACAGAGTACCTGACTCTCACAAGTTCCTCTTCAAGAATCCTACTGCAGATCCAGAGACCATTTTCCAAGGACCAAATGGCATTAAGGCTACTGCTCCCAAAAATCCTACCCCCTCTGATAGAGATTCTAGGGCCTTGGACAGATGAGGTACGAATGTATACACTTCTGCTACTTTGGCCATTAGGGCCTTAAATTGCCAGTTTCATATGTTAAAGTATCAGCAGCATATTATGGGACTACTTAAACAGAAAATGATGTTGATTCCTGAGTTTGCTGAACATAAAGAGTTACAGGATTTAATGCATTCTGCTGAACAAGTTGGTAAACATACTTTGCAATGTGGTTTTGACTCTTTAGAAGCATCTTGCAGGGCTGCTGTCACTGGGTCTGTACTTAGAAGGTATGCTTGGTTTAAGGAGTAAAGCTTGCCATATCATATTAAAGCTAAATTGCTGGATGCTGCCTTAAACCAAGACCGCCTGTTTGACGACAAACCAGCAGACGTCCTCAAAAAGATGGAGGAAAAAGCTAAATCTATGCAAACTGCTAAAGATTTCCTGCAAGTACAGCCTCCCAGATTTAGTAGGTATTGGCCTTCAAAGAATTTGTCCTTTCCAGTCTCTTCCAGGCCTTCTCAGTCCAAACCCAGGAACAGCAGACCACCTAGGTTACAGTCTCAGGCTGCACACAGGCCCAAGCAGTGAGGGGCTCCCACTTCCAAAGCAGGAAGTAGTAAGACACCCCCCTACGGAAAAATGTCACAATGACTTAACCTTAACCCTTCCAAGCCCTGCTCAACTGCCTGCTCCCTTAGGAGGAAAGCTCGCCCTGCATGCAAAAAGCTGGGAACTCATTACCCAGGACAAGTGGGTTTTAAATGTAGTTTTCCAAGGATACAGATTCCACTGCCACACCCTACTAACCCCAAATGATTGGTTAGATCTCCCCCCAAATCAGTGGGCACAGGATCAACAGCAGGATGTCCTTCAAGGATGCATCTGCAGTCATAACATATGGGTTGTCCTGCCTCAGGCAGCCCTCGGTCGGCCGGATTCCAAAGTCTGGGTCTGGCCTCGGCTGAAGTCGCACTTCACCCAACGTCATAGCTCCTGGGGTATAAAGGCATCAGCCGACGCCATTTTCTTCAGTCTTTCTTGCCGCGCGGTGCCCGAAGCAGAAGCTGTTCGCATGTGCCGGTCGGTCAGATCCAGAGATTTCAGCTACCGAAGACTTCTAAAAAAGCTAAGTACCCCGTTGGGGACTCTTTCTTGCCTCAGCCGATGTCAGACAAAGTAAATAATTGTTTAACTTGTGGGAAACAAATACCTCATAAGGATTTCCACTCTTACTGCCTCCCTTGCTTAGGCCCAGACCACGACGTATCAGCTTGTTTGGCCTGTGCTTCCTTCAACCGACGGACACTTAGACGTCGGTCGGAGTTTGCAGAAGAGTTCTTTGGTCCCGCCTTTGCATATAAAATGCCATCGGAGACTCCGACTACACATTTAGCTAAAAAACGCAAGGAAAAGGACCGACACTCGCGGCCCGCGGTTTCGGCTGAAACCACGGTTAGGCCTACCGCGAGTGTCTCGGTTTCGGCTGAAACAGAATCCTTGATTCTTCCTTCGGCCGCTAGCATGCCTCCGACAACCGAGGCCACAGAGGCTCCGGCTGAGTCGGCTACAGAAATTCCTACCGAAGAAGCAGGCACTCAAGAATTGTCCGACACCATTCCGTTGGACATTTCTACTCCTGCACGTGGGGCAGCTAGACCCCCTGCTTCTATGTCTATTAAGGCCTTCTCCATGGCTAAAGCAGCTAAACTTTCCAAGGCCTTACCTACAAAAGCTCCCCCTCACAGACCTTCCTCCAGTTCTCAGATTCTCAGCCTTGCTGAGGACCTTATTTCTTTGATCAGGGGATCCCAACCTCACCCAGACAGGGCCTCACAACCCCCTCCTGAAAAAAGGCCTAGGACTGAACCCCCTGAACCTCTCTCCTCTGACTACTCCTCGGATGGATCAGATTTATCAGACCATCAGGAAAGACCATACTCACCTTATGAGAATTCGGATGCAGAAGAATCTATTCCTTCTGCCTCCCCCCCAGAAGAATTTTCATTTGGGGAAACTCTACATTCAATGAGGGAGCATTTCCAATGGCAGGGTCAGGATTTTTCTGATTCTAGGAAAAGGCTAAGGACTTTTTTACACTTACCACAGCATAGGCCTTTAGCCATACCACCTGTACTATCAGTTGTTGATGGTGCATACAATGATGCCTGTTCAGCCCCTGATTCTCTTCCCCCGGCCCCTGCCAAACCTGACAGATATTACAGGGTCCCGGATTCTTACTTTCACTTGTACAAGGCCCACGCTGCAGACCCAGAAACCATTTCTCAGGGCCCTAAGGGTGTTGCAGCTGCCTCTGCCAAAAACCCCCTACCCTCTGAAAGAGAATCAAGAGCATTAGATAGATGGGGTAAAAAGGTTTATACATCTGCTACTCTTTCTGCCGGGGCTTTAAACTGTCAATTTCATATGATACAGTACCAGGAATTTTTGTTAGATCAGCTGAATAAAAAGCTTTCCTCTCCTGAAACTTTAGACCGTAAGTCCCTTCAGGAGTTGGTACACAATTCTCAGCAGGTCAGTAATCATTTTTTAAAATGCGGCTATGATGCACTGGAGGCTTCATTTAGATCAGCTATGACTGGAGCAGTGATTCAAAGGCATGCCTGGCTAAAAGAGCAATCCTTGCCAGACCATGTTAAGTCTAAACTCCTAGATGCCCCTATGGAGAAACAAAGTTTATTTGGCTCCCCTGCACAGGAGGTTCTAAAGAAAGTGGAAGAAAAAGCAAAATCTGTGCAAACAGTCAAGGATTTTCTGCAGGTCCAACCTCCGAGGTTCAGCAGAAATTGGCCTTCAAAGAATCGGTCCTTTCCAGACACCTCCAGAGCACAAAGAGACAGAAATAGACGCCCAAGAGGCAGAGGTCAATCAAGGGGTGCCTACAGGGGCCGTCAGTGGCAACCTGACAACCAGAGGAGTGCCTCTACAGCTGCGACTGCAACCACTTCCACTGGACAGACACAATGACTTGGCTCTGATTCTGCCTACCAGGAAACAATTGGAAGCACCCTTGGGCGGAAAGTTAGCTTTATTTTCAAAAAACTGGCATTGCATTACAGGAGACAAATGGACTTAGCAAACAATAGACAAAGGCTACAGGTTTCACTTCCACACTTTACCAAAAAAGAGAGGAATGCCAAACCTTCCGCCAAGCCAGAAGTCAGAGGCTCTAAAACAAATCATCAACTTACTACGGATGAGAGCAATAGAAAAAGTACCATCTATGGAACAAGGCCAAGGATTTTACTCCAGACTATTCCTTGTACCAAGAAAAGAAACTCAATGGAGGCCTATTCTCGACTTGTCCGCACTGAACACATATCTCATTGTACCAAAATTCAAGATGCTGACCCTACAGCAACTTCTTCCCATGTTGGGCAAGGAGTCTTGGCTGGTGACTCTAGATCTCAAGGAGGCATACCTGCACGTCCCTATACGACCAGATTGCAGAAGACACCTCAGATTTCTTGCAGGATCAGAGCATTATCAATTCTCAGCATTGCCCTTTGGCTTATCTACTGCGCCCAGAGTATTCACGAAATGCCTGGCATCAGTAATTACACATTGCAAGCTTCAGGGAATTCAAATCTACCCATACCTGGACGACTGCCTAATACAAGCGGACAACAAGACGAAAATAATAAAGGATTTGGACTATGTCATACAACTGCTACAAGCCTTGGGATACACAGTCAACATACAGAAGTCAAGACTAGTGCCATCCCAAAGGATAACATTTTTGGGTGCAGAACTGGACACAATAACTCAGATGGCTTTTCTCACAGAAGAAAAACAAAAACAACTTCCAGTCTACTTCACGGCATTGACAAGACAAACTCCGCTTACTGCAAGGAAAGTCCTGCAGGCCCTGGGTTACATGGCATCCTGCATAATCTTGATCCCACATGCCAGACTGCATATGAGAAAATTACAATGGTACCTAAGAAATGTATGGTCTCAACACAGACACAGTCTAGAAACCATGATACCAATCATTCCATGCCTGAAAAAAGAATTCCTGTGGTGAGCTCAGGCCTGCCAGACCAACAGAGGGTTGCCTTTCCACAAACCACAACCAAGGCAGACCATCACCACGGACGCCTCAGACCTAGGCTGGGGCGCACACATGGAAGACAAGTGTATTCAAGGCCTATGGTCCCAAGACCAGCTGAAACTGCACATAAATCTAAAGGAGATGCTGGCAGTGAAACATGCAATACAGGCATTCAAATCATTCCTCCAGCAAGGACACCTGCTGATAAGGACGGACAATGCCACAGTCATGTGGTACATCAACAAACAGGGAGGCACGCATTCCTACCCTCTATGCCGGATGGCAATGGAGCTGTGGAACCTAGGCCTGAATCTCAACATTCAACTGCAGGCCAGATTCGTACCAGGAAAAGAGAATTCACTAGCAGACAAATTAAGCAGAACTACCACGGATACTCACGAATGGATGCTGCATCCAGATATCTTCAAAACCATAACAAAGAAATGGGGAATGCCAGAGATAGACCTGTTCGCCTCCCCACTCAACCACCAACTGAAGAAATTCTGCTCAAGAGAATACCACCCACAAGCCTGGAGGGTGGACTCCCTTTCTTTCAGCTGGAAGGCCCTGACAGTTTATGCCTTTCCACCTCTCCCATTGATGTACAAAGTTCTACTGAAGATCAGGGAGGAACAGCCAAAGGTAATTCTGATAGCTCCAGACTGGCCAAGGCAGCACTGGTACCTGCTACTGAGAAGCATGTCTCGGACGAACCCATGGCCTTTACCTCTATGGCCTTTACTTCTAACGCAGAACAACTACAAGACCCTGCATCCAAACTTGAAAACGCTGCAGCTAACTGCCTGGAAAATTGCATAAAACAAAACCAACCTGTTTTATCTCAGAGGGTCAAGGACATTATCCTGGAGGCTTGCAGACCCTCCACAAGGAAAACATACTCAGCCAAATGGAAGAGATTCCTCATTTGGAGTGCATCAAAGGGAACAGATGTCACGCTTGCAAACCTAGCACACATCCTAGAATACTTAGCAGAACTGTTCCACAATGGCCTGTCCTATTCTTCCATTAAGATTCATGCTTCAGCAATTTCAGCAGAGTACAACATGGATCCTCCTATCTTCTCTCAACCTCTTCTCAGGCAATTTCTAAGAGGGATCAAAAATGTAAAACCTCCAAGGAAACCACCTCTGCCTGCATGGGATCTCAATTTTGTACTGGAAAAATTAACACTTCCCCCTTTTGAACCAGCAGCATCAGCAGACTTACAGTTCTTATCTTGGAAAACTGCCTTCCTTCTAGCAATCACTTCAGCAAGAAGGGTATCCGAGTTACAGGCATTAATGGCAGTACAGCCTTTCCTTATCTTTCACCAGGATAGAGTGTCTCTGAGAAACAATCCTACTTTCATGCCAAAGGTGGTATCCAGGGTATCCTTGAACCAAGCTATTCATTTACCTACGTTCTTCCCTAACCCACAGAACAGGGGGGGAAAAGCTACTACACACCTTGGATGTACATAGACAACTGCGCTACTACCTGGACAGAACTAAGACCAGCAGAAGAACTGACCAGCTTCTGGTAGCATATGCAACAGGAGTGCAAGGAAAAGCAATTTCCAAACAGACAATTTCAAAATGGATAGGTAATTGCATTCGATTCTGTTACTCTTTTCATGGAAAGTCAACTCCTGAAAATATCAGGCCTCACTCCACAAGGGCTACAGCCACCACTACAGCTTTCCTACGAGGAGTGGCTACCAAAGACATTTTAGAAGCTGCTACTTGGAGCTCCGTGCATACATTTGCCAAGCATTACAATCTTCCTTTATACTCCAGATCCAGAGCAGGCTTTGCAACTGCAGTTTTACAAGGGATCTTAACTACACCATCTTTATCTTAGTGCCTCCTCCCCCAGTTTGGCTATGGTGTTCTACCCATATGTTATGACTGCAGATGCATCCTTGAAGGACATAGTACAGTTTTGTACCTACCATAAATGTAGATGTCCGATAGGTATGCATCTGCAGTCAGGAATTACCCACCCTCCTTCCCCTCTGTGGTATTCCTAGGGTGTTTACCCCTCTTTCAGCTAGCTGGGGGAATCTATTATGGTGTATTTGTTTGTATGTATATATGTATATATATTTTGTTTGCTACTGTTTGGAATTTACAACATTTATCCAAATTTAGCCTTCCTAGAGGGCACCTGGCATCTGGGGCAAGAAACACTGAGGAAAATGGCGTTGGCTGATGCCTTTATACCCCAGGAGCTATGACGTCGGGTGAAGTGCGACATCAGCCGAGGCCAGACCCAGACTTTGGAATCCGGCCGACCGAGGGCTGCCTGAGGCAGGACAACCCATATGTTATGACTGCAAATGCATACCTATCGGACATCTACATTTATGGTAGGTACAAAACTGTACTTTCTCTCTCTTCTAAGTATCAGGGCTATTCCGCCTGTCCCAGCAGAAGAAAGGGGACAAGGTTTTTATTCAAGACTTTTCCTGGTACCCAGAAAAGATAGCTCCTGGCATCCTATCCTGGACCTCTCTATTCTAAACACCTTCTTGGTAATCCTAAAATTCAAAATGCTAACACTTCATCAGCTGCTTCCTTTGCTAGGCAAAGATGCTTGGTTGGCAACCTTAAACTTAAAGGAAGCTTACCTACACATTCCAATAAGGGAATCTTGCAGGAAATACCTACGCTTCAAGACAGGCTCCATGCACTATCAGTTCTCTGCACTTCCCTTTGGCTTATCTACTGCGCCCAGGGTATTCACAAAGTGTCTAGCTGCAGCCATTGCATTTTGCAGGCAGAGAAATATTCAAATATACTCTTACCTGGACGATTGTCTGATTCAGGCAGAAAGCCAGGACATGTTATTAAAACATCTGGCATTTGTAAAGAAACATCTAACCTCACTGGGGTACACCATAAATGAAAAGAAGTCTCATCTAGTACCCTGCCAACAGATTGTATTCCTGGGAGCAAGATTGAACACAACTTCTCAGATGGCTTACCTCACGCCAGAGAAACAAGTTTATTTGACAACCTACTTCAAACTACTTGCCACAAAGACCTAGCTATCTGCAAGGAAAATTTTGCAAGCCCTGGGATTCATGGCCTCTTGCATTCTACTAATTCCATATGCAAGCCTGCATATGAGGAAACTACAATGGTATCTAAAAAGCCTATGGTGCCAACATTCTCAGGACCTGGAATCAGTGATTCCTATCATTCCTTGTATAAAGACAGAGTTCCTTTGGTGGGCAGAGGCCTGCCACCACAACAAGGGGCTCCCTTTCAATCTACCCCCTGCCACCCAAACCCTAACAGACACATCAGACTATGCATGGGGGGGCTCACTTGGCAGGGCAGTGCATTCAGGGCAAATAGAAACAGAGTCAGATGCACCTGCATATCAACCAAAAAGAAATGTAAGCTGGACAGAATTCCCTGACAGCCTTCAAAGACCACATTTCTGCAGGACAGTTATTGGTAAAGACAGACAGCACTACTGTTATGTGGTACATAAATAAGCATGTCGGAACCCACTCGTACCCTTTCTGCAGACTAGCCATGTCTCTGTGGAACACAGCCTTGAGCTACCAAGTGCACCTACAAGCTCAATTCCTGTCAGGCAAGCTAAATTCACTGGCAGACGACATAAGCAGAAATCTCTTGGACCCATACGAATGGAAACTGGAACCAAAAATATTCAACCTCTTGAGGAACAAATGGGGGACTCCAGAGATGACCTGTTTGCCTCCCCCCAGAACTACCAATTGGACAAATTCTGCACAAGGACTCCCCACAGTCAAGCTTGGAAAGTAGATGACCTGTACTTTACCTGGGAAAGCCTCTCTGTTTATTCCTTTCCCCCTTTGCCTCTCCTCTCAAAGGTTCTGCCAAAGATCAAACAGGACAAACTAAGGACAAAACTTATTGCACCAGACTGGCCTCACCAGCACTGGTACCCTCGCTTGCGCAATATGATACTGCTGGATCCATAGCACCTACCACAGATACCTTCCCTGCTGTCCCAGCAGGCGGGCCATATTCTGCACCCTCAGCTTCAAACGCTGAACCTTGCAGCCTGGCTAATTCCTTGAGCTCTCCAATAGCATCCCTCAGTAAGCAGGTGCTAGATGTCATTCTGGAAGCAAGGAGATCTAGTACTTGAAAATCCTATGCTGAAAAGTGGAAAAGATGCTATTCCTGGAGCCAGACCCAGGGCATGGGCACTACAGTGCCCAACTTACCTCATATTCTTCAGTACTCAACAGAAATGCTCCACAAGGGCCTATCCTTCTCGTCAATTAAAATTCACGCCTCTGCCATTTCAGCACATTATAATACTGAACCACCCCTCTTCTCTCACCCCCTGTTAAAGCAATTCCTCAGAGGGGCTAAAAATTTAAGACCCCCCAGATGAGCCCCTAATCCAGCCTGGGACCTTATCTTTGTATTGGAAAAGCTCACTCTCCCTCCATTTGAACCAGCTGCAACTGCGGAGTTGAAATTCCTTTCTTGGAAGACAAGCTTCCTTCTAGCCATCACTTCAGCCAGAAGAGTGTCTGAATTACAGGCCCTCATGGCAGTGGAGCCCTTCATTATCTTCCATGCAGACAGGGTTTCCCACAGGACCAATCCTTTCTTTATGCCCAAGGTGGTTTCTAGTGTGGCCCTAAATCAGTCCTTTGATTTGCCTGCCTTTTTCCTGAGTCCACAGAACAAAGGACAACGAATTCTGCACTCTTTGGACGTGCACAGACAACTTAGATTTTATTTGGACAGGACAAAGCCTCTCAGAAAATCTGAACAGCTGCTAGTTGGCTTTGCTGCAGGGGCAGAGGGGAAGGACATTTCAAAGCAAACCATTTCTAAATGGATAACGCATTGCATTAATTTCTGCTATAAGCACCATGGAAAACCTACCCCACAAGGGGATAAGATCACATTCCACCAGGGCTGCATCTACCTCTACAGCCTTTCTCATACGGGTCCCTTCCAGGGACATCCTAGAAGCTGCTACCTGGAGCTCTGTACATATCTTCACTAAGCATTACTACATGCCTATTTTTTCTAAATCCAGTGTTGGTTTTGCCACTGCAATTTTGCAGGTCTTAATAGCTGGCCCTAATGCTCTTTAACTTCCTCCTCCCTTCCTTAGCTTTGGGAATCAACCCAAATGTAAAGACTGCAACAGTGAAACACAAAGGGTTGGGAGGGTGGCCTAATGGTTAAGGTGTTTGCCTTGCAAACACAAGGTACAAGGTTTGAGTCTTACAAGGGATAATTGGCTAGGCTTAAAATGGCTCTCAAGAGCAGTTAGCCTAGTACTAATCTATGAACCACTATGAACCAAAAGAACATAGTACAGTTGTGTACACTTAACATAAATGTAGATGTTAGATTGTATTCACTGTTGCAGTCCTGGTTACCCTCCCTCCAGCCCCCTGACTTCTCTTGGCTCTACCTTTGCTTCTTGTTTTAAGCTTTCTGGTGTATTTGCTTTTTGATGGAGGTGTAACATAACATGTAATTGCTTCCCTCTGTTGGGGCACCTAACATCTGGGGCAAGAAAAACTGATGTAATGGCATCGGCTGCATGTTTTATACCCCTGACGTTGTGGAAGAAGAGAGAGCATCCGACACAGGAATCCAAGACTCTGGTATTCAGGCAGGCTGAGGACTACCTGCAAGCAGATAACCCAAATCTAAGACTGCAACAGTGAATACACTCTAACATCTACATTTATGCTAAGTGTACACAACTATACTTTTCTCAGGCCCAGAGTTCGCACTACGCCTAGAAAACAGACTACCAAAAGGCATGCTGAAGCTCCCATGCCACAGAAACAAATGCTTAGAATGGCTGAAGACCTTATAACTTTAATTAGAGGAAGCCAGCCTTCCCCCTCTAAAAGACAAAGAATTGATTTTCCGTCTGATTCTACAGACCATGAGTCCGTTGATTCTGATCCCTCTGATTTCCAGGGCATACCCTTATCTACCTATGAGGATTCAGATGCAGAGGATTCCATTCCTTCTGCCTCCCCTCCAGAGGATTTTTTTTTTTGTGGTGAAACCTTGCATACCTTAAGAGAGCATTTCCACTGGGAATGCCAGGACTATCCTCAGTCCAAAAAGAGACTCAGAGAATTTTTAGACTTGCCTCAGCACAGGCTTCTAGCTATACCCCCTGTCCTGGATATTGTAGATGATGTCTTCGTGGAATCCAGTCTTACTCCTGATACTTTACCACCATCTCTTAGAAGGCCTGACCGGTACTACAGAGTACCTGACTCTCACACATTTCTCTTTAAGAATCCCACTGCGGATCCAGAGACCATTTCCCAGGGACCTAAAGGCGTTAAGGCTACTACAGCCAAAAACCCTACCCCTTCGGACAGGGATTCTAGAGCTTTAAACAGATGGGGTAAGAAGGTATATACTTCTGCAACTCTTGCCATCAAGGCTTTGAATCACTAGTTTCACATGTTGAAGTATCAGCAACATATTATGGAACTAATTAAACAAAAAATGTTGTTGCTTCCAGATGGTACAGAAAATAAAGATTTACAAGAGTTAATGCATTCTGCAAACCAAGGTAGTAAACATACTTTGCAGTGTGGTTTTGATGCCTTAGAAGCGTCTTGCAGGGCTGCTGTCACTGGGCCTGTACTGAGAAGGCATGCTTGGCTGAAGGAACAAATCTTGCCAGACCATGTCAAAGCAAAATGACTAGATGCTCCATTAAACTAGGAACGTTTGTTTGGCACAAAAGCAGAAGAAGTTCTTAAAAAGTTGGAGGGAAAAGCTAAATCTATGCAAACTGTTGATTTCTTACAGGTGCAGCCACCTAGATTCTGTAGGCATTGGCCTTCTAAAAACTGCCCCTTTTCAGTCCCTCCCAGGCCTTATCAGTCAAACTCAGGGGCAACAGACACCCAAGACTACAGTCTCAGGGTATGCAGAGATCTAAACAATGGAGTGCTCCCACCTCAAAAACAGGGAGTGGTAAGCCATCCCCTTATGGAAAATGTTCACAAAGACTTTTCTATCATTCTTCCCAGCCATGCTGAAGTACTTGCACCCCTAGGAGGAAAACTTGGCTTGCATGCAAAAACCTGGATGTCCATTACCCAGGACCAATGGGTCCTAAACATTGTATCCCAGGGATACAGATTTTACTTCCACTCTCTGCCAACCCCAAGCGGTTTGCCAGACCTTCCTCCAAACCAGTGGGCAGTGGCTCAAAAGCAAGTACTTTCTCTTCTCAATATCAGGGCTATTCACTCTGTTCCAATAGAGCAAAGGGGACAGGGTTTCTACTCCAGACCATTCCTGGTGCGTAGAAAAGAGAGCTCTTGACGCCCTATCCTGGATCTGTCAATTTTGAGCGCCTTCCTGGTGGTCCCAAAATTCAAAATCTTACACAGCAACAACTTCTTCCTATGCTAGCCAAGGATGCCTAGCTAGTCACCCTAGACTTAAGAGGCTTATCTGCACATCCCCATAAGGGAATCTTGCAGGAAATGTCTGTTTCATGGCAGGCTGTATGCACTGTCAGTTCTCTGCACTTCCCTTTGTCTGATCTACTGGGCACAGGGTATTCACAAAGTGCCTGGCTCCAGCCATTGCATACTGCAGGCAGAGAAATATTCAAATTTACCCATGCTTGGACGATTGCCTGATTCAGGCAGACAGTCAGAAATTGCTACTTTGGAACCTGGCATTTGTAAAGAGTCTCCTAACTTCTCTGGGGTACACCATCAACGAAAAGAAATCACAACTGGTGCCCAACCAAAAGATTGTATTCCTGGGAGCAAGTTTGAACACAACTTCCCAGATGGCATTCCTCACTCCAAAAAAAACAGGTTTATTTGACAAACTACTTCAAACTAATGGCCACCAAAACCCAGCTATCTGCTAGAAAAATATTGCAAGCCCTAGTGTTCATGGCCTCATGCATTCTACTAATTCCATACGCAAGACTGCATATGAGGAAACTTCAGTGGTACTTAAAAAGTCTCTGGTGTCAACATTCTCAGGACCTGGAAACAGTGATTACCATCATTCCTTGTCTAAGGGCAGAGTTCCTTTGGGGGGCAGAGGCATGCAACCACAACAAGGGACTTCTTTCACTCAATCCCTCGCCCCCCAAACCTTGACAACAGATGCATCAGACTATGCATGGGAGACTCGCATGGCAGGCAAATGCATTCAAGGCAAATGGAGCCCAGGACAAATTCCCCTGCATATCACTCAAAAAGAAATGTTAGCTGTACAGAATGTTCTAACAGCCTTCAAAAACTTATCCTTCCAGGACAACTCCTGATAGACAGACAACACCACAGTTATGTGGTACATAAACAGGCAGGGGGGAACTCATTCTTACCCACTTTGCAGGTTAGCCATGGCCCTGTGGAACACAGCCTTGAGCAACCAAGTGCACCTGCAAGCTCAATTCCTGCCAGGCAAACAAAATTCACTGGCAGACGTAAGCAGAAATCTACTGGACCCACACGAGTGGAAACTGGAACCCAACTCATTCAAACTTCTAATCCACAGGTGGGGGACACCAGAGGTGGACCTATTTGTCTCCCCCCAAAACCATCAATTGAGCAAATTTTGCACCAGAAATCCTCACAGCAAGGCGTGTAAAGTGGATGGCCCTATCCTTTACATGGGAAAACCTCTCAATTTATGCCTTTCCCCCTCTGCCCCTCCTCTCAAAAGTACTACTCAAGATCAAACAGGACAGACCAAGGACAATCTTATTGCTCCAGATTGGCCACACCAGCACTGGTACCCACTCCTACGCAGTCTGACAGTGCCACCCAGGCACCTACATCAGACCCCCCTCCCTGCTGTCCCAGCAGGAGGGACAGATTTTGCATCCACAGCTACAAACCCTGAACCTTGCAGCCTGGCTTATCCCCTGAATACACCACCAGGAACCCTCGGCAAACAGGTGCGGGACGTCATCCTTGAGGCCAGAAGGCCTAGTACTAGGAAATCCTATTCTGAAAAGTGGAAAAGATATTGTTCATGAAGCCTGTCTCAAGGAAAGGACATAGCCATGCCCATCTTACTTCAAATCCTAGATTACCTAGCAGAGCTGTTCCACAGAGACCTAGCCTTCTCATCCATTAAGATTCATGCCTCTGCCATCTCGGCTTATTACAGTACTGAGCCACCGCTCTTTTCTCACCCTCTCATCAAGCAGTTCCTGAGAGGCGCTAACAATTTAAGGCCCCCCGAGGAGAGCTCCCACCCCTGGCTGCGACCTTAACTTTGTAATAGAGAATGAGCCTGCTGCTGCAGCAGAGTTAAAATTCCTCTGTTGGAAAACAGCCTTACTTCTAGCCATCACTTCAGTAAGAAGAGCATCTGAGTTACAGGCACTAATGGCTGTGGAACCCTGCTGACAGGGTTTCCCTAAGGACTAACCCATCATTTATGCCCAAGGTGGTATCCAGTGTGGCTTTAAGCCAATCCATCCAGTTACCAACCTTTTTCCTTAATCCTCAGAATAAAGGGGAAAGGATCCTGCACTCCTTGGATGTGCACAAGCAGCTCAGGTTCTACCTTGACAGGACTAAACCTTTCAGAAAATCTAACCAGCTGTTAGCTTTGCTACAGGGGCAGAGGGCAAGGCAATTTCAAAGCAAACCATTTCCAAATGGATAGCACACTGCATCCATTTCTGCTGCAAACATCGTGGAAAACCTTCCCCACAGGGGATCAGGACCCATTCCACTATGGCTACCTCAGCCTCTACAGCATTTCTCAGGGGAGTCCCTACCAGGGACATCCTGGAAGATGCAACCTGGAGTTCTGTACACTCATTCGCCAAGCATTACCACTAACCTATCTCTTCTAAATCCAGAGCTGGATTTGCCACAGCAGTCTTACAAGGCCTGCTAGCCAGCTCTAATACTGCCTGACTGCCTCCACCCTTCCTCAGCTTTGGGAATCAACCCAAGTGTGATGAATGCAACAGTGAAACATGAAGAACATAGTACAGATGTGTATACTTAGCATAAATGTAGATGTTCCAGGGTATTCACTGTTGCAGTCCTGGTCCCCCCCACCCCCCACCCCCACCCCACTCCATCCCCGACTTTTTCTATACCTTCTACCTATCCTCTTTTTGGCCATATCTTATGGCAATGGTATTTATTTTTTACTGGAGGTGTTCCATACCATGTAATTGCTTTCTATTTTGGGGGCTCCTGACATCTAGGGCAAGAAAAACTGATGTAATGGCGTCTGCTGCATGTTTTATAACCTTGACGACCTGATGTTATGAAAGAGGCGACAGCATCCGATGCAGAAATCCCAATACTCTGGTATTCGGGCTGACTGAGGGCTACCTGTAGGCAGATACCCCAAGTGTGATGACTGCAACAGTGAACACACACTAACTTCTACATTTATGGTAAGTGTACACAACTGTACTTTTCCCTCCCTCCATCTCCCTTTTTTTCTTTCTCCTTTTGTTATCTTTTTTCCTTGTTTTCTCCTTTCCTTACAAGGGACATATTGGTATTTATTTTCCACTGGTGGGGTTCTTCCACCAGAACCTGGCCTCCTACTTTGCGGGCTTCTGACAGTTTAGGGCAAGAAAAACTGATCTAATGGCGTCTGCTGCCTGACTTTATACTACTGATGACCTGACGTCAATCCTCAAGCGACAGCAACCAATGCAGAAATACTAAGTCACTGGTATTCGGTCCGGCTGAGGGCTACCCTGGCAGGGATAACCCAAATGTGATGACTGCAGCAGTGAATACACTCGAACATCTACATTTATGCTAAGTGTACACAACTGTACTTTCCTGTTCTACTTTGTCTCAGGAAGGAACTCCACTGATGGATCCAGCAGTTGTCCCTAAATTCAGGGCTCCCTTTTCACCCCCCCCCCCACCAGCTACCCTCTCAGGAGCTGTTCCCAGAGACTTCAGAAGTGGGAAGAGTAGCAGTGTTTGGCTCCCTAGAGGGCATGTGGTATGGTCTCCTCTTCAACAGAAGGAACACATGAGTGTCAGAGATGAGAGCTCTTCTGCTTTCTCTTCAGGATTTTCATCCTCTTTACTCCCTGGCACTTCTCAAGGTGTTTACAGGTAACACCACAGTGATGTGTGCTATGTAAACAAATGGGGGAACAAGAACAAGATGCTGTTATGTAGTCCAATCTCGCCTACATTCTTACCCGTGGGTTCGGAGCCGAATATTGGCTCCGACTCTGCCAAACTTTTCTAGCTCGAAGTCTTCTATTGGCCGGGCTAAGAAGGTATCCCATGCTGCACTGCTCCATATCCCAGATCTTGTTTGCCGCTCGTGTAGCTCGGATGTGGTCTCGCTCTTGGCTGTGGTTAAGTACCTTTTTCTTGTTGTTCTTGAGAGAATTTGATACAAACTAAAGCTATTTTATTAGCCATTCCCTTTTGGTGGTTTTGGGGTATAATTTGTAGTGTGATTGTTTTTGTGGTGTCCCACTAGCTGTTCCAACAGGCTAGGCCCGATGTTCTTCATCTCACATTGCTGCAGTCCTTACTTATGGGTAGTCCGCTGTCCTCGGTCGGCCCGAATACCAAGGTATTAGGCTGACGTCGGTCATGGGCGCACAGCCCTGACATCAGAGCGTCAGGGTATAAAAGCGCATGACCGACGTCATATCCTCAGTCTTTTTTGCCGCATGGTCCGATGCAGAAGCAGCGTTGCAAGTGCCATTCGGCTTTCTGAAATTTTTCGTTTTCGGAGTTTCAGACATACCAAGTTGGGCTAAGTACCCCGTTGGGGAGCATTTTTGTTTTTTCTTGCCTCAGTTGTTTACCGGATGTCAGAAAAAGTGAATAATTGTATTTCTTGTGGGAAGCAGATACCGCATAGGGATTACCACTCGCTTTGTATCCCTTGCTTGGGACCGGAGCACGACGTAGTTGGGTGTCGGTTTTGTGCTAGGTTTAATAAGCGCACTATTAAGAGAAGGCTAGATTGCGCTAGGTTAGTTTTGGCAAGCGGTGTAATTATAATATGCCGCCGGATCCTCCGACGCCCGCTTCCAGAAGCGTAAAGACAAATCTGTAAAGCCTAGACAGGATGATTCGTCCATTTCGGACGCCGGTCCTTTAGAGACTGCAGTGGAACAGGTGGATCCGGCTGAAGTTTCTGTTGAGTCTCAGGGGGAAACCTTGATTTTACAGGATGTGGCATCACAGGAGTCAGGTCAGGCTGAAGGGGCCTCTCAGGTTACTATTCTCCCTTCTTTGCCTAAGGGGGTTAGGCCTTCTGCTACTGTTTCTAGGGCTCCTTCTAAGGGCAGGACTGTTTTGCCTTCTTCTGGAGTTAGTTCTGGTTCTTCAGGGTCTGTACCTAAGAAGCATATGCTTAAAATGGCAGAAGATTTGATTACTTTAATTAGAGGTTCCATGCCCCCTCCTGATAAGAGGCCCAGGGTAGAGCCTGAGTTGGAAAGTTTGGAGCAGGCCTCAGATGATTGAGTCTTCTGCTGAAGATATTCAAGATTTTCCTCCTTATTCGGATTCCGATGCAGAGGATTCTACTCCTTCTGCTTCCCCTCCAGAGGATTTTTCATTTTCAGAAACCTTACACTCTATGAGGGAACATTTTAAGTGGGAAGGACAGGATTACACAGATTCCAGAAAGAGGCTTAGAGAGTTCTTGTTTTTACCACAGCATAGACCCTTGGCTATTCCTCCTGTTTTGGATGTTGTTCAGGATGTTTTTTCTGAGGCCTCATTTAATCCAGATTCTATGCCTCCTGCACCAGTTAAACCGGACAGATATTATAGGGTACCTGAGGCTCATAAATATCTATATAAGAGTCCTAGGGCGGACCCAGAAACTATTAGCCAGGGGCCTAAGGGTGTTAGGGCTTCTGTTGTAAAGAATCTGATTCCTCTAGATAAGGAAGCTAGAGCTTTGGACAGATGGGGTAAGAAGGTGTACACCTCTTCTACTTTAGCAATGAGGGCTTTAAATTGCCAGTTTCATATGTTGAAATATCAGAATTTCCTCCTTTCTCAGCTAAAATCTAAAGTGGATGCTTTGGCTGAGGGCATAGAGTGTAAAGAATTGCAAGATTTGGTGCATGTTTCTGAACAGGTGGGGAAACATTCTTTGCAGTGTGGCTTTGATGCTTTGCAGGCTTCTTCTAGAGTGGCTGCCACTGGTTCAGTTCTTCGTAGGCATGCCTGGCTTAAGGATCAGAATTTATCTGAGCATGTTAAGTCTAGAATTCTGGATGCCCCTTTACAGTCCGAAGTTTTGTTTGGTCCTCCTGTGGAGTCTGTTCTGAAGAAAATGGAGGACAAGGCTAAGTCTATGCAGACTGTTAAAGATTTTTTGCAGGTTCAACCTCCTAAGTTTAGTAGAAATTGGCCTGCTAAGGGGTGGACGTACCCTTCTTCTGATTCCCAGTCTAGGGGTAGATCTAGGCGTGGTAGGGGCAGAGCTCAGAGTACCTTTAGGCCTAGAACATGGAGTTCGCCTGCTCAATCTGCTGGTGAGGGTAGGGGCCAGTCCTTTCGTAAACAGGCCCAATGACCTGCATTTTCAGCTGCCAGATTCTTCTTGCCTGGCAGCTCCTTTGGGAGGAAAGCTAGCTCTCTTCAAGCAAAATTGGTTTTTAATCACCCAAGACAAATGGGTGTTGGACATTATAAACAAAGGTTACAAGTTTTATTTCCATACATTGCCTCCTTTCAAAGGTATGCCAGACATTCCTCCTCGGCAAAGGATGGAGGCTCACAAACAGATTTCATTACTTCTTCACATGGGAGCTATACAGCCAGTACCTCCTTCAGAAGTGGGTCTAGGGTTTTATTCCCGCCTGTTTCTAGTACCAAAGAAAGGGAACTCGTGGAGACCGATTTTGGATTTATCTCTCCTCGACACTTTTTTGGACATTCCAAAGTTCAAGATGTTGACATTACAACAGCTTTTGCCTCTGCTGGGAAAAGATCACTGGATGGTAACTCTGGATCTAAAAGAGGCTTATCTTCATGTTCCTATCAGGCCCAGTTGCAGGAAGTACCTGCGTTTTCGAGCTGGAAATTTACATTATCAGTTCTCTGCATTGCCCTTTGGCTTATCTACTGCGCCCAGAGTGTTCACAAAGGTTCTGGCTCCAGTGATAGCCTTTTTCAGGATGGAAGGAATACAAATTTATCCTTATTTGGACGATTGCCTGATTATTGCACAAGACAAGGACGAGCTTCTTCAGCATCTACAGTATGTGATGGTAGTGTTAAGATGCCTAGGGTATTCTGTGAACGAAACAAAGTCCAGTCTAGTACCCTCTCAGGACATGTGCTTTCTGGGTGTGAGACTGAATACAGCTTCCCAGATGGCCTTTTTGACCCCGGACAAACAGAAAAGTCTTTCACTTTATTTCTATCAAATGTCTCTACAGTCCAGGCTGACTGCAAGGTCAGTCCTTTAAGCCTTGGGGTTCATGGCATCTTGTATTCTGGTGCTTCCCAATGCCAAATTGCATATGAGGAAGCTTCAATGGTATCTCAGTTGTCTTAGTGTGTGCTGTTGTTTGTTGAAAAAAGTTGTTCCCTCGCTTAGTGGTGTTTTGTGTGCCTGTACTTGCTTTCCAGTCAGGCAGTGACTTGCTTGTTGTTTCCAATTATTCGTGATTATTTTCAAGATGTCCAAAGATTCCAAGGAGCACAAACCTTCGGGTTTTAAAAGGGGCTCTAAGTGTGGTTACAAGATGTCCATCACTGATGGACATTCAGTATGTGTTTATTGTCTGCGAGCAATCCACCTGCAGGAGTCCTGTAGCTTTTGCCATGCTTTTAGTCCCAGGGTGCTCCAAGAAAGAAAGAATAAGTTAATCCTGAAGGGACTTTTGAAACCCTCGTTCGAAGAGGCCATGGATCCTGCTTCCAGTTCAAAATCTAAATCCACTAAATCTAAAAAGAGATCTCTGGCTCTGTCAGTCTCCTTGGAGCCACCGGAGAAAGTTATGAAACTGGCTTCGACCTCCTCGGCTCCACTGTCCTCGGGGCCGCAGGAAGTGTCAGTGTTGATGGAACCGGCATTGGCTCCAATTATATTGGAACTTCTTTGGAGCCTATCGCCCAGTACTAGACCAGTGTCACCTGAGAGGAGATCCAGATCTCCCTCCCTGTCCTCCAAATCCTCCAGGACACTTTCAGATGTGGATGTCGATAGGGTGGTGAAAAGGTTCCTTCAGTCACCTGTTTTGGCTAAATTGTTCTCTGCTCCGTCCCAGTCGGCTCCGGAGCCCATCCCGGCACCTTCTTCGATTATTCCTCCTCTGAGCGCATCTCTGTCTTCGGAGCCGGAATGCTCCACTCCATGTGATGTTCCTAGGTTGGTTCCGATGGCCCCTCCGGGCTCATTGGTGCCAACATCAGCTCCGACCCCGTCGGTGCCGTCCACAGGGTACGGGACTCTGGGATTCTACAGTCGGGCCCGAGGGGGACACCTCGGGACACCTTTTGGTTCCTAGTCTCCGGCTCGGTGCCTCTGCTCGTGGAACCCTGACTCCTGTCATGATCTCAGAGGCTGGCCGGTCCTTGGACTCGGGGGGGGGGGGGGGGCAGCCTTTGAGGCCATGCGGAGTGCGCTGGCCAGATCTTCAGCCACACCATGCGGGTCGGTCATTCTGTCCCTTACCACTCCGGTGAGAGCCTCTGATCACCTCCTGTCTGTAGACAGTGGAGCCCCAAGGCCTAGGGATACCCCCACGAGTGGTCCCCAAGTTTCTGAGGGCCACTCAGAGCTCTTGCCTGAGGAGCCCCCTAGAAAGAAAACGTGCAAGAGGAAGCACATAGACTCCCAGGATGAGTCTCTCACCTCAGATACTGACCTCCAGGAATTGGAGGGGTCCCCCAAGTCATCCTCTGATGTTTCTTTCTCCGACATCCTGGAGATAATGAAACAAAGAGGTGACTGGCCGTCCAAAGCCCCCTCCGAGGAGGAGTCGGTCTTCCTGAAGGTCTTTGTTGCTCAGCCCTCCGCCTCCTGGGTGTCCCCACCCTTCGAGCTCCTGGATTTAATTTGTCGGAGGGTGTGGGAGAACCCTGATTCTGTGGAACCCGTACCCAGGAGACCCAATAAGTTTCTGTCTGCTCCCCCGGGTAAGGAGTTTTTGTCCAAAGGAGTCCCTGTGGATGCCATGGTGGTGGTGGTGGCCACTCAGAAGGAACTAGCCAAGACTTCTTCCTCTGTCCATCCTCCTAACAAAGAGTCTAGGACCATAGACCGGTATGGGAAGTGTACCCTCTCGTCAGCAACCTTTACCTTACGGTCGCTGAACTACCTGTCCCATTTTACTCTGCTCTAGAGAGATCTCCTCAAGGAGTTAGGAGATACTCTCGTGGGTAACGTTCCTGAGGCGGTGGCCCAGACGGTTAACGCCCAGGTGTCTACCCTCAATTCCATCGTTAACTCCTCCATGCGGCTCATTTCATATGCAGCCGAAGGAGCGAGTAGGGCCGCAAGCTCAGGAGTCGCCCGTAGGAGGCAAGCCTGGATGCACCTTTGTCATTTTGCAGAGGCCTTCAAGTCTTCTTTCACTGATGCCCCCTTTGATGGTTCTTCTTTGTTCGGAACCAAAGTGAAAGACACCCTCACCAGGTGCGAGCAAGAGGGAAAGACTCTGTCTGCTGTAGGGGGTCTGTTTTTCCCTTACCTCTAGTCCTTACCACAAGGCCCAGAGGGGTGGGAAGATGTGGTTCAAAAAAATCACAAGAGGTTTTTTCCCGGTGCACAAGGTGAGCCCCCCTCCAGAGGCAGATGAGGGGGAGGTTATTCAGGGAGACGCCACAGTAGAGGCAGAGGGGACCCTCGCAATTTGGGAGACCGTGATTCCTTTCGTAGTTCTCCCTACCGTTGTTCCTGATGGGATACCCGACTGTGCGTTTCTGGAGCCAGTCGGGGGTCGAATATCGTTATACCTGGAAGCCTGGCAAAGCATCACCCAGGACCGATGAGTATTATGAATAATTTTCAGAGGTTATGTCATCCCCTTTTCGTCAGACCCCCCTCCAGTCATTAAAATCCCGGATGTTCCACCCAGTCAAAGGGATCACGCAGCTTCAGAGGTTTCAAAGCTGCTAGAAAAGGGAGTCATCCAGCATGTCCCCTCAGACCAGATCGGATTAGGGACTTACTCAAGATTCTTTTTGGTGCCTAAAAGAACAGGGAACCTGAGACCCATATTAGATCTCAACCAACTGAACAACTATGTACAAAAGTCCAAGTTCCGTATGGTCACACTACAGTCAATTCTCCCATTGTTGGGAAAAGAAGTATGGATGTGCTCCATCGACCTCAAGGATGCTTACTACCATATCAAACTGGACAGGGCATCCAGGAGTCACCTACGCTTCCGGCTGGGAGCTAGTCATTTTCAGTTTCGAGCCCTGCCCTTTGGTCTCATCACAGCCCCCAGGATGTTCACCAAAGTGTATGGCGGTGGTGACAGCTCACTTGAGACGTCAAGGATTCCAAGTGTTTCCGTATCTGGACGACTGGCTCCTCACCGACCCCACCAGGCATCTACTAATCCAAACCAGGGACTCTACCATCACACTCTGTCAACAGTTAGGCATAACACTCAACTGGGAAAAATCTGCCTTGTTGCCCTCACAGCGTGTCATTTTTATAAGTGCAGAACTAGACACCATTCAAATGCGAGTCTTTCTACTGCAGGAAAGAATCAGAGTCTTACAGCAACAGGTGCACGCCCTGCTACCTCTGAGGAAAGTGAAGGCAAGATGGGTTCTCCAACTCCTGGGGACTATGGCAGCAACAATTATGTTAGTCCCTCTAACGAGATTGCACATGAGACTCCTTCAATGGCTCCTCTTTGCTCAATGGTCTCTCCAGAGACTTCCACTTTCCCACCCTATTTTGCTCAGAGACACATGCAAACAGGATCTCTGTTGGTGGCTTTGCACCAACAATCTGGACAGGGGAAAACCTTTCGTTCCACCACCACCAGTTGCCACACTGACCACAGACGCCTCCCAGATGGGGGTGTGGGGGGCATTGTCTCGGCAGGACAGTCCAAGGCACGTGGCAAGATCATGAGATACATCTGCATATCGACGTCCTAGAGATGAGAGCGGTGCTACTTGCGGTGCAGGCACTTCAAAGCTTTCTACCTCTCGGGACGATCGCAATACACTCGGACAGTATGTCAGTGGTGTGGTATCTGAACAAGCAGGGAGGAACCAGATCATACCCCCTGTGCAGAGAGGCCATGCGAGTGTGGCAGTGGGCAGTATTTTCCCAATGGTTTCTGGTGGCAATGCACATTCCGGGGAAGTCCAAAGTGATAGCAGACAGGCTAAGCAGAGCTATTCTGATGCCTTATGAGTGGTCCCTGAATTGTCTAGTTGCAGAACGAATCTTCAGCAAATGGGGTCAGCCTTGCTGCGACCTTTTTGCCAGCCCCCTCAATGCCAAATGCAGCAACTACTTCACGCTGATCCCCCCACAGGGGGAGTCACCCAGGGACGCTGTAGTCCACAATCGGCCCTCCGGTCTGCTTTATGCTTTCCCTCCGTTTTCCTTGCTATCAAAAGTGATTCAGAAAGCGCAATCCTTGGGAAGCAGAATGATTCTAATTGCTCCACACTGGTCTGGTTCCCCTTCCTCCATCCCTACATTGTGGACACACCTTGGACTCTGGAACCACAACCAGATTTACTGACACACATGTCGGGACAGTTCCACCCCTCTCTGTGGACCCTCAGGTTGACAGCCTGGCTACTCCACTTTCGTCGTTAGTTAGGCTTCATCATTTTTCACCTGAGGTAGTTCACATTTTATCTTCCTCTCATAAGCCCTCTACTAGGAAGATTTACTCCAGCAATTGGATGAGGTTTTCTATTTGGGCTCATACCCAAGGAATTGACACTTACACAGCTCCAATTGCTTCCGTCTTGGAGTTTTTGTCTATGCTTTTCCAGCAGGGCTCAGCATCTGCTACCATTAAAGTTCAATTGGCAGCAATTTCTAATTTTCATGTTGCTAATGAGTGTAGTCTGATGGCTCTCAGACTCTGTAAGGCTTTCCTGAAGGTCACTCTGTTACTCCGTCCTCCTGTCTCAGAACCGATCATGCCCTGGGATCTGAATTTTGTTCTGCAAGCCTTTACTTCACCACCCTTTGAACCTGCAGCTACCTGTGACTTAAAATTCTTGACCTGGAAAACTGCCTTTTTAATAGCCATCACATCAGCCAGACGTGTTTCAGAAATCCAAGCTCTTTCTATCAAACCTCCATACTTGATCTTTCATAAGGACAGGGTTTCTCTTACCCTTTCTTTCTTTCTAAAGTGGCGTCCATATCTAATCTTAATCTATTGAGTTGCCAGTGTTTTTTCCCCATTTTTCAAACAAGGCAGAATTTAAATTTCATCAACTGGATGTACACAGACAATTACGTTTCTATCTGCACAGAACCAAAGATCTCTGAAAATCTGATCAGCTGTTTGTCTCCTTTTCGGAAAACAGAATTGGGTCCCCCCTGTCTCCAAAATTACCCTATCCAGATGGATATCAAATTGCATCTCTTTCACTTATTCCTCAGGGGATTAAGACCTACCGTTTCCAGTCAAGGCTCACTCTGCTCGTGCTGTATCTACATCTACAGCCTATTAGGCCAGATTGTCTATGGATGATATTTGTGCTGCAGCTACCTGGGCATCTCCTCACACCTTTGTTACTCATTACAAGCTGGACGTGGTATCTAGGGGCAGGTCTTCCTTTGGTTCCACAGTACTCAGGAGTATGTTCCTCTGAGCCTCCCAGGATGTAGGTGCTGGGAACGCTGTCCCATGGGTAGGAATGTAGGCGAGATTGGACTACATAACATCAAGAAGTTATGTACTCACCATAACGTTCGATGTATGTAGTCCATCTCGCCTCACATTCTTATTTCTACTCCCACCTTCCCCCTTCCTGGAGGATCTGGAGGTTAGGTCTGTTTTTAGAGCTCCCTTCACCTTTAGTTTATTCTTCCTTACTTGGATGTTGTTATGCATGGGGGTATGAGTGTGGTGTTTGCAGCAAACTTGATCTGGGGATATGGAGCAGTGCAGCATGGGATACCTTCTTAGCCCAGCCAATAGAAGACTTAGAGCTAGAAAAGTTTGGCCGAGTCGGAGCCGATATTCGGCTCCGAACCCACGGGTAAGAATGTGAGGCGAGATGGACTACATACATCAAACGTTATGGTGAGTACATAACTTATCTTTTTTGCTGGTTAGCACTCCTGGCTTGAGATCTTGCTGTCCAGTATCAAGTGACTCTTCAGACAGTTTACATTCCCTCAGGTCAAAACATTGTGTTACACTGAGCAGGTCCTTAAAATCCCACAAATGGATGCTTCATGGGAATGTGCTTCTGGACATTGTCCACCAGTGGAGTACTCCTCAAATAGACTTATTTGTCTCACCTTTGAACAGACAGCTTCCTCTAATTTGTGCTAGAGTCCCAGGTCTTCTGGTGTGGAAGCTGGATGCACCCTCTTTTTCTTGGAAGGGGATGTTTCTTTATGCTTTTCCTCCCCTTCCCGTCATTCCAAAAGTCCTGTTCAAAATTCAGCAGGACACCCTGAAAATCTTGTTGTGACTCCTTTTGGCCTCGACAGTATGGGTTCCCTGTTCTGCATTTAGCCATGGGCAGTCATCACAAGTTACCTGGCAGGATGGACCTGTACACACAAGACAGGGAATCTCTCATCCAATCCCCACTTGTCCACTCTTCAACTGACTCTGGGGCTGATTGGATTTTGATTCCACATAGACACCTTTTTTCTGCGGACATCTTTAGGGTCCCTGCAGGAGGCCAGGAAACCCAATACTAGGAAATCCTACTTATCCAAGTGTAAGAGGTTTTCTTTTTGATGTTTTTCCCATAACCTGGATCTACTTTCTGTGGATGTTCCTTTTGTTCTCTCATCTGTGTGAATTGCTCAATTCTGGGTTGTCTTTTATTAGACACCTTTATTGAATTATCACGTGTGACATAGGCAAATTTACTCTCGTATAGACGTAATCAAACTATATTAACATAAACATTATACTTCACATATATTGCTGCTGTATATCATATAACTTGAGCAATATTGAAAAAAATTATGCAATTCCTGCTTTTTTTTAACAAGAAATATATTTATTAACCATTACTTACTACATAGGCAATCATACAGTTATATAAATGAAAAATTGCACTGGCACAGTCCTAGTCGCATGCATTTTACATCACAAACCATTATGACACACTCCCAGTAACGATATTTCTCACCTAAGCATTACATAGCTCATTTAAGTCCTGCCACCTTTTAGACCCCATTCCTCCTTTGTATGTATTGTTCCCACAATTCCCATTTTTTCCTATGTAGTTTGCTCCTACCCTTTTCTAAAGATCTTATTTCCAGTTGTTTTATCTCTACTATATTCACTACTTCCAGTATATTTGGTTTAGATTTTGATTTCCATTTTCTAGTAATTGCTTTTTTGGCAGCCACCATTACTAGACACAGCAAGGCCTTACCATGTCTAGGCAACTCTGATTCTGTATCATAGCTCAGAAAAATCATCTCTCTCGTCAGACCATTCTGCCCACCCACCATCATGTGTGGGTGCAATGCTGGATTGGCTTATTCTTCTGTTAAGGGTCACTTATCAACTATCTTTGCATGTCTGCCTTTATCTCCTCCTTTAGCTTCTAGATTTGAAGCTAAACAGCTCCTTAAAGGCATTATTCATATTTGGCATCCCTGGAAGCCTGTTCCTCCTCCGTGGGATCTTAATTTTGTTTTGGAGAAATTGACTCTGGCTCTTTTTGAGTCTGCAGCTTCATCTTCCTTGCAATATTGCTCTGGTGTCTGAGCTTCATGCCCTTATTGCTTGTCCTCTTTTCGTGTTTCATAAGGACAGGGGTGTCCTTGCATATTAATCCTTCTTTTATGCCCCAGGTGATGAATGAGATATCCCGTAATCAGTGTATTCATTTGAATTTATTTAACATTTGTTTACTGGGAAGGTTTGACTTGGAACAAACCAATTTTTTGTGGATGCCCAGGGTGAAACGCTCCAGATGCATGTCTTTGTAACACGAGTGGAAACCATAGTACCCAGAGGAAACCCACATGAACGCAGGGAGGACAGATTCCACACACAAGGCATCCCAACCAATAATCAAACCAGTGAACCTCTTTCTGTGAGGTGCCCAACGCAAACCGCTGCATCATGCAGACATTTGCCCACTTTTTTCCCTTTACCACAGTCTGCTAGTGAGAAGGTGCTGCACACGTTGGATGTGCATAGACACCTTAGATTTTATTTGGATAAAGCTAAGAGTATTAGGAAATCTGATCAGTTCTTTGTTTCCTTTCTTCCCAGGTCCCTGCGATTAGCTGTATCCAAGCTGACTGTTTCTTCTTGGATCTCAAAAGCTATTTTTGTGTTATTGTCTTCATGGTAGGTGCCTTCCTTATTCTGTAAAGGCTCATTCTACTAAAGCTGTGGCTTCTTCTGGTGCTTTTTTAAGGGTCTGGATACTAACTCGTTTCTTGAGGCAGCTACCTGGACTTCTGTGCATACTTTTACCAAGCACTACAAGTTGGGTGGAATTTCCAGAGCTAGAGCTGGTATTGCTAGGGCAATCCATAATGGCTTCCTAGAGAGCTCTGCTGGTCCTTTCTCCTCCCAAGTTTCTTCCTGAGCTTTGGCACTCTCCCTAATGCTATGAGTACTGCAACAGTGACATAGTACAGTTGTGTAAAATCTTACCATAATGGTCGATGTCCTTCCCTTCACTGTTGCGGTATTCACTCATTCACTCCCTCCTCCCCAGGACCATTTGTCTTCTGGATGTACTGGTTACCTCTTTGTTTTCCTTAGACTGGTGTTCCTACTGGGGCTTTCAGATGTTCTTCGTGTTTCACTCTTGCAGTCATCACATTTGGGTTATCCCTGTCAGGGTAGCCTTCAGTCGGCCCAAATACCAGAGGCTTAGTATTTCTGCTTTAGTTGCTGTTGCTTCAGGACTGACGTCAGGTCGTCAGTAGTATAAAGTAAGGCAGGTGACGCTATTACATTAGGCTTTCTTGCTGAGGAGTCTGAAGCAGGAGGAGTTCACTCGAGTGCTGGTCGGCCACTACCTGAGTTTCGTTTTCCGAATTGAAGTTGAAGTCTTCTAAAGCTAAGTATCCCGGTGGGGATCCTTTTTTTCTCGCTCTAACCGATGTCAGAAAAAGTTAACAATTGTCTTGCCTGTGGAAAGCAAATACTGCACCGAGACTTTCATTCTTACTGTGTCACTTGCTTAGGTCCAGACCACGACATCCCCTGTTGTCGCTTTGGTGCTTTGTTCAATGCCAGAAATATACATCGTCGGGCCCTTATTGTAGCTAGATATTTTCGCTCAGTCCTCTATTTCCAATATGCCTTTGGTAAGCCATCCAACATCAGATCTTCTGAAAAAACGTAAGGATAAAGACAGAGACAGACCGCACAGGTCCAAACCTACCGACGGCGCTTTGGTTAAGCTAGTCATCAGTTCTCTGGTCCTCAGTGAGGTGCTTTCGGAGCCCCTGATGCCCGCTTCTGTGGATTTGCAGGCCGCTACCGAGACCCTTTTATAATCCGGTATGCAGCAAAACTTCATCGACTAAGGATCCTCTGGTTGTCTCTACCTTGGATTGGTCCGGAGCCGCTGAGCAGACACCGGCTTCTGAGAAAGTACTTCGCACTACGATTCTCGACTCAAACAGACTTTTTTCACATCATATGTTCTTTTTTTAAACTGCCGAGTTTCTAAGGCCCAAGGTACAAACCACACCCAAGAAACAAACGACCCCATCTCAGGCACCTGCTTCCTTGCCTCAGTCTGAAATGCTTAAAATGGTGGGAGACCTTATAATGTTGATCAGGGGAATCCAAGCTACCCCATCTAAAAGAAAAAGAGATTTGTCCCCAGTAGTCTTATCTGAACAGGAGTCCGATGACTCCAGTGCCTCTGAGTATGAAGACATGCAACCCCTCTGTGCTTATGAGGATTCTGATGCAGAGGAATCCATTCCTTCAGCCTCTCCACCCGAAGATTTTTCCTTTGGGGAAACCCTTCATACTTTCAGGGAGCATTTCCAATGGGAATGTCAGGACTACCCTCAGCCTAAAAAGAGACTTAGGGAATTTTTAGATCTTCCACAGCAGAGACCCCTGGCCATTCCTCCTGTCCTGAATGTTTGTTGTGGATGATGTTTTCATGGAATCTAGTTTAACTCCTGACACCCTCCCTCCCACTCCCAGGAAACCTGACTGGTATTAGAGTCCCTGACTCAAATTTCTTTTCAAAAATCCTACTGCTGACCCTGAGTTGATCTCCCAAGGGCCTAAAGGAATTAAAGCAACTTCTGCTAAGAATTCCACCCCTCAGATAGGGATTCCCGAGCTTTAGACAGATGGGGTAAATAAGTATACACCTCTGCTACTCTTGCTATTAGAGCACTAAATTGTCAATTCTGTATGCTGAAATTCCAGCAGCATACCATGGAACTCCTCAAACAAAAAATGTCAACTTTTCCCACTTGTGCAGAAAATAGAGTTGCAAGATTTAATGCATTCTGCAAGTAAGGTCACTAAGCACACCTTACACTTTGTTTTTAATGCCCTAGAAGCATCTTGCACGGCAGCAGTAACCAGTTCTGTCCTTAGAAGGCATGCTTGGCTTTAAGGAACAGCCCTTGCCAGACCATTTCAAATCTAAACTATTGGATGCACCCTTGCGCAAAGACAACTTATTTGGCACCAAGGCAAATGAGGTTTTAAAAAAAGATGAAAGAAAAAGCTAAATCTATGCAGGCAGTTAAGGATTTCCTGCAGGTCCATCCACCCAGGTTCATTAGGCATTGCCACTGCAGACACTGGTCCTTTCCTGCCCCTTTCAGGTTAGTTCTACCCAGACTCCAGGGAAGCAGCCCCCCCCCCAGACAACTGCCACAGGAAATGCAGAGATCAAAGCAATGGAGTACCTCCACTTCTAAACCAGGGAGTGAAAAGACACCCCCTTATGGTAAGAACTCACAATGACTCTCCACTTCCACCCCCTCCCTCTGCCCACCTGCACTTGCCCCTGGGAGGAAAGCTGTCCTTCCACGCAAGTACCTGGGCCACCATTATCAACGACTGCTGGGTCCCCAACATAGTGTCCCAGTGATACAAATTTTCTTTCCACACACTACCAACCCTGAAAGGGTTCCCAGATCTACCCCCAAACCAGTAGGCAGAGGCCAAAAAGCAAGTCCTTTCCCTGCTCTCCATGAGGGCAATGGAACACGTTCCTGCAGAAGAGAGTGGCCAACATTTCTACTCCAGGCTCTTCCTGGTACCCAGAAAAGAGGGCACCTGGTGTGCCCTGTTTATCCATTCTAAACACCTTCTGGTAATACCAAAATTCAGAATGCTCACCCTTTAGCAACTACTACCAGTGCTCTCCAAGGATGCCTGGCTAGCCAACCTAGACCTACAAGACTTATCTACTGCTCCCAGAGTTTTCACAAAATGCCTGGCTCCTGCCATTGCTTTTTGCAGGCAAAGAAATATTCAAATTTACCCATACTTAGACTGCCTAATTCAGGCAGACCGTCAGGAAAAGCTGCCTTTGTAAAGGACCTACTGACCTCCCTAGGGTACACTATCAACGAAAAGAAATCCAAGCTAGTACCCACCCAAAAAAATATATTCCTGGGAGCAAGCCTGAACACAGCTTCCCAGATGGCATTCCTTACACCAGAAAAGCAAACTTACCTGACAGCCTATTTCTGCCAACTAGCCACCCAGACCCCAGTTATCCATAAGGAAAATCCTGCAAGCTCTGGGTTTCATGGCATCTTGCATTCTACTCATTCCATATGCAAGACTGCATATGAGGAAAATTCACTGTTACCTAAAAGCCTTTGGTGTCAACACTCTCAAGACCTGGAAACTCTTATACCAATGACACATTGTCTAAGGTAAGATTTTTTTTTGGTGGGCAGCAGCATGAAACCACAACAAGGGACTACCCTTCTCACCACCCCACGCTGCCCAGACCCTCACCACAGATGCATCAAACTATGCCTGGGTTGGACACCTGAACGGCAGGTGCATACAGAGCCAATGGAGCCCACATCAAATACATCTGCACATCAGCCAAAGAGAGATGTTAGCTGTCCAGCACACATTGATAGCTTTCAAACCCCTTCTCTCCCCAGAGGTGCTACTGATCAAAACAGACAACACCACAGTGATGTGGTATATCAACAAACAGGGAGGGACTCACTCCTACCCGCTATGCAGGCTCCTCATGACCATTTGGCACACAGCCTCAGCCATGCAACTACACCTGTTAGCACATTTCCTGCCAGGCTCTCTCAACTCTCTGGCAGACAACTTAAGCAGAAATCTTCTGGACCCACACGAGTGCCCGCTAAACCAAAGAACATTCACCCTTATAACTCAGAAATGGGGCACCTGAAAGGTAGATGTCTTTGCTTCCCACTCCAACCATCAGCTCAGCAAGTTCTGCACCACGGAGCCTCGCTGCAGGGCCTGGAAAGTGGATGCTCTATCTTTCCATGGGTCAACCTCTTTATCTATGCATTTCCTCCACTACGTCACATTACCAGGATACTGCTCAAAATAGAGGAGGAAAAACCAAGGGCAGTCCTGATTGTCCCAGACTGGCCACGCCAGCACTGGTACCCACTGCTGTGCAGCCTGTCCCCTGTGCCACCATGGCATCTCTCTCAGATCCCAACACTCCTGACCCAGAGGGAAGGAGAATTCATGCATCCCCAATTGCAGACCCTCAATTTGGCAGCCTGGCTTATTCCCTGACCACTGTGCAAGCTGCCAATCTCAGTAAACAGGTTCTAGATGTTATACATGAGGCCAGACGCCCTGGCACTAGAAAGTCTTATGCTGACAAATGGAAAATGTTCTGCACCTGAATCCAGGCTAAGGGAGCTGATATGGCACAGCCCTCCCTAACTCTCATCCTAGATTACCTAACTGACCTACTACACAGTGGTCTATCCTTTTCTTCTATTAAAATTCATGCCTCTGCTATCTCTGCTCATTTTAGCACTGAGCAACCTCTTTTCTCACACCCTGTCATCGAGCAGATATTCTTCGTGTTTCACTGTTGCAGTCATTACATTTGGGTAATCTACTGGCAGGTTGCCCTCAGTCGGCCTGAATAACAAAGTCTTTGGTCCTGCGTTGGTTGCCGTCTCCTCTTCCATGACGTCAGGTCATCAGTGGTATAAAACATGCAGCCGATGCCATTTTCTTCATTCTTTCTTGCCGCGTGGTGCCCGAAGCAGAAGCAGTTTGCAAGTGCCAGTCCGCCGACTCCTGAAATTTTCGTTTTCTAGTTTCAGAACCGAAGTCTTCAACTAAAAGCTAAGTACCCCGTTGGGGAAACTTTTCCTTGCTCCTTACCGATGTCAGTAAAAGTTAATAATTGCATTACTTGTGGAAAGCAAATACCTCATAAAGATTTTCATTCGTACTGTTTTCCTTGCCTAGGCCCTGACCACGACATACCTTGCTGTCGGTTTTGTGCTTCTGCGCACTATCCATCGTCTGTATATTTTTGCCTCTAAATATTTCGGTTCTCTGTTTAATTATCCAGAAATGTTGTCTGTTAGCCATTCGACTACTGGGATTCCGAAAAAACACAAAGATAAAGACAGAGACAGGCCACCGAGGTCCAAAACTGCTGACGACGCTTCTCATAAGCCAGTCGCCACCTCGCCAGTACTCAGTGAGGTGCTTTCGCAGCCCCTGATACCCGCTACTTCTGATTCGCAGGCCTCTACTGAGACCCATTCGGAGTCTGGTATGCCGCGAGATACTTCAACTATGGAACCCGCAGATGTCTCCATCTTGGATGGGTCCAAAGCCGCTGTGCAGGCACCGGCTTCTGAGGGTGTATTCAGGCCTACGGACTTGCATATTAAATCGACATCTCCATTACTTAGGCCTAAACCTCGATCCATGTCTAAAAAAACCAACGCCCAGTCCACATGCTCAGGCCTCTATGCCTAAAAAATAAATGATTAAAATGGCTGAAGATCTAATAACTCTAATCAGGAGTAGCCAACCCCCCCCCCCCCCTTCTAAGAGGCCAAGGGCTGAACTTGAATATGAATCTTCTGATCAGGATTCTGTTTTTTCTGACTCTTCTGATGACCTGGATTTGTCCTTACCTAATTATGAGGATTCTGATGCAGAGGACTCTATTCCCTCTGCCTCCCTTCCTGAGGATTTTTCTTTTGGGGAAACCTTACATACTCTAAGGGAGCATTTTCACTGGGGAAAGCCAGGAATTTTCTGATTCAGAAAAGAGGCTTAGTGATTTCCTTCTCCTCCCTCAGCATAGGCCTTTGACTATTCCTCCTGTACTAGGCATTGTTGATGACACTTTCTCGGAACCCAGTTTGGCCCCTGATTCCCTGCCTCCTGCTCCCAGTAAACCTGAGAGATATTACAGGGTCCCTGAGTCCCACAAGTTCCTTTTCAAAAATCCTATTGCATATCCAGTGACTGTTTCACAGGGGCCCAAGGGCATTAAGGCTTCTACTGCTAAAAATCCTACCCCTTCTGATAGAGACTCCAGGGCGCTGGGTAGATGGGGTAAAACAGTTTACAATTCAGCGTCCTTGGCCATTAGAGCTTTAAACTGCCAATTTCATATGTTAAAATATCAGCAACATGTTATTGGACTGCTTAAACAGAAAATGATGTTGATTCCTGACTGTGTGGAAAATAAAGACTTGCAGGATTTAATGCATTCTGCTGAACAAGTTGGAAAACATACTTTGCAATGTGGTTTTGATTCTTTAGAGGCCTCTTGTAGGGCTGCTGTTACTGGGTCTGTGCTTAGAAGGCATGCTTGGCTTAAGGAGCAATCATTGTTGATCATGTTAAAACTAAATTGTTGGATGCTCCTTTAAATCAGGACCGCCTGTTTGGCAACAAGGCCGAAGAAGTTCTTAAAAAGATGGAAGATAAAGCTAAATCTGTGCAAACTGTTAAATATTTCTTACAAGTTCAGCCTCCTAGATTTAGTAGGCACTGGCCCTTTAAGAATTGGTCATCTCCAGCCCCTTCCAGGTCTTCTCAAGCCAAACCCAGACGGAGCAAAAACCCCAGGTTTGAGTCCCAGGGGGCTCACAGAAATAAGCAGTGGGGGGCCTCCACTTCCAAATCTGGGAATAACCAGACTTCCCCCTATGGTAAACTGTCTCAATGACTTCCTTTTAAAATATCCAAGCACTTATCTTCTGACTGCCCCTTTGGGGGGAAAGATTGCTCTTCATGCACAGAACTGGGAGCTCATTACCCAAGACAAATGGGTTTTAAGTATAGTGTCCCAGGGATACAGATTTCATTTCCACACGTTGCCAATGCCAAGTGGGTAGCCGGACCTACCCCCAAATCAGTGGGCAGAGGCTCAAAAACAAGTACTTTCTCTCAAGCATGGGGGCTATTCATCTGGTACTAGAAGAGGTAAAGGGACAAGGTTTCTATCTGAGACTTTTCCTGGTACCCATAAAATACAAATCATGGCGTCCTATCCTGGACCCATCTACTCTAAACACCTTTCTTTACATTCCAAAATTCAAGATGCTGACTCTTCACCCCCCTATGCTAGGCAAAGACGGCTGGTTGGCAACACTAGATTTAAAAGAAGCATACCTGCACATCCCAATCAGGGAATCTTGCAGAAGATACCTACGCTTCAAAGCAAGCTACATGCACTATCAGTTCTCTGCACTGCCCTTTGGCTTATCTACTGCGCCCAGGGTATTCACAAAGTGCCTAGCTCCAGTAATTGCATTTTGCAGGCAAAGAAGTATTCAAATATACCAATACCTGGACATTTGTCTAATTCAGGCAAAAAGCCAGGACATACATTTGAATCATCTGGCCTTTGTAAAAAGGGTTCTAACTAGTCTGGGGTACACCATAAACGAAAAGAAATCACAACTGGTATCCTGTCAACAAATTACATTCTTGGGAGCAAGCTTGAATACAACTTCCCAGATGGTTTACCTCACGCCAGAAAAGCAAATTCATTTGACATCCTACCTCAAACAAGTGGCCACAAAAACCCTGCTATCTTCAAGAAAAATACTGCAAGCCTTGGGGTTCATGGCTTCCTGCATTCTTCTAATTCCATGTGCAAGACTGCATATGAGGAAACTACAGTGGTATCTAAAAAGCCTATGGAGTCAACATTCTCACAGCCTAGAAACAATGATTCTTTTCATACCTTGCCTACACCTAAAGTTCCTTTGGTGGGCAGAGGCCTGCCACCAAAACAAGGGACTACCTTTCACTCCACCACCTGCCGCCCAAACCCTAACAACAAATGCATCAGACTATGCATGGGGGGCTCATCTGGCAGGGAAGTGCATTCAGGGCAAATGGAACCCAAGTCAAATGCACCTGCATATCAGTCAAACAGAATGTTAGCTGTACAGAATGCTCTGACAGCCTTCAAGGACTACATTCTTCCAGAACAACTAATGGTAAAGACGGGCAACACTGTTATGTGGTACATAAACAAGCAGGGAGGTACACATTCTTACCACCTCTGCAGACTAGTCATGGCATTGTAGAACACATCCCTGAGCTACCAACTGCACCTACAAGCTCAGTTCCTACCAGGAAAATTAAATACACTGGCTGACGGGCTAAGCAGAAACCTCATGGACCCACACGAGTGGAAACTGGAACCAAGGATTTTCAACATGTTTACAAGCGAATGGGGGAGCCCAGATATAGACCTATTTGCCTCCCACCAGAACTACCAATTGGACAAATTTTGCACAAGGGCTCCCCACAAACAAGCTTGGAAAGTGGATGCTCTGTCTTTCAACTGGAAAAACCTATCCGTCTATGCCTTCCCCCCCCGCTGCCTCTGCTCTCCAAAGTACTACTAAAAGTAACAGGACAAACCAAGGATGATTTTGATTGCTTCAGACTGGCCGCACCAACACTGGTACCCCCTCCTGTGCAGTGTGTCATGGTTATCTCCATGGCACTTGCCTCAGATTCCTTTCCTGCTGTCTCAGCAGGAGAACCAGATTCTGCATCCTCAGCTACCAACACCGAACTGTGCAGCCTGGCTAATTACTTAAACTCTTCCTTACCTTCCCTCAGCAAACCTGTGATGGATGTCATCTTGGAGGCAAGGAGGGCCTAGTACTAGAAAATCTTATGCTGAAAAATGGAAAAGATTCTGTGCCTGGAACCAATCTCAAGGGATGAGCACAGCAGCGCCCAATTTACCTCAGATTTTACAATACTTAACTGAGATGTTTCACAAGGGCCTGTCTTTTTTCTCCATTAAAATTCACACCTCAGCCATTTCAGCTCATTATAACACAGAACCTCTCTTCTCTCATCCATTGCTCAAGCAGTTCCTCAGGGGAGGCAAAAATTTGAGACCACCCAGGTAAGCTCCAACCCCAGCCTGGGACCTTAACTTTGTATTGGAGAAACTCACTCTACCTCCTTTCGAGCCAGCTGCTACTGCAGACTTAAAATTTCTTTCTTGGAAAACAGCTTTCCTTTTAGCAATCACTTCAGCTAGAAGGGTTATCTGAATTACAGGCCCTTATGGCAGTGGAGCCTTTCATCACCTTTCATGCGGACACGATGTCACTCAGAACCAATCTATCCTTCGTGCCCAAGGTGGTATCCAGTGTGGCTCTTCATCAGTCCATTCATTTGCCAACCTTCTTTCCCAATCCACAGAACAAAGGGGAACGGATACTGCATTCCTTGGATGTACACAGACAACTTAGATTCTACTTGGACAGGACTAAACCTCAAAGAAAATCTGAACAACTGCTAGTAGCATTTGCTGCAGGGGCAGAGGGGGAAGGCTATTTCAAAACAAACCATTTCTAAATGGATAAGCTATTGCATTCATTTCTGCTATAAGCACCATGGAAAACCTATCCCCCAGGGGGTCAGACCTCACTCCACCAGGGCTGCATCTACTTCTACAACCTTTTTCAGAGACGTTCCTACCAGGGACATCCTAGAAGCTGCTACCTGGAGTTCTGTACATACTTTCACCAAGCATTATCATTTGCCAATTTTCTCTAAATCCAGAGCTGGCTTTGCCACTGCAGTCTTGCAGGGCCTTATAGCTGGCCCTAATGCTATCTAAACTCCTCCTCCCAACCATAGCTTTGGGAATCTACCCAAACTTAATGCCTGCAACAGTGAAACACGAAGAACATAGTACAGTTGTGTACACTTAACATAAATGTAGATGTTCGAGTGTATTCACTGTTGCAGTCCTGGTTACCCTCCCTTCTGCCCCTTATCTTCTTTTGGCTGTACCTCTACTTTCCTTCGCTATGCTTAAAAGCCTTTTTGGTGTATTTGCTTTTTTATTGGAGGTATACTTTTGTGTTATGATGATTAATTGCTTCCCATTAGATGGGCACCTGACATCTGGGGCAAGAAAAAATGATGTAATGGCGTTGGCTGCATGTTTTGTACCCCTGATGACCTGACATCATGGAAGAAGGGACAACAACCGACGCAGGACCCAAGACTTTGTTAATCAGGCCGATTGAGGGCAACCTGCAAGCAGATTGCCCAAATTTAATGACTGCAACAGTGAATACACTCTAACAACTACATTTATGGTAAGTGTACACAACTGTACAACTGTACCTTTCCCCTCCCCCAATCCCCCTTTCTCTCTCTCTCTCTCTCTTATTATAAGGAACTTTTTGGTATTTACTTTCCGCTGGTGGGATTCTTCTACCATATCCTGCCTCCCATTTGGGGGCTCCTAACAGGGCAAGAAAAACTGATGTAATGGCGTCAGCTGCCTTACTTTATACTACTGATGACCTGACGTCCGTCCTGAAGTGACAGCAACCGACGCAGAAATACTAAGCCTCTGGTATTCAGGCCAATTGAGGGCTACCCTGGCAGGGATAACCCAAATGTGATGACTGCATCATCTAAAGAAAGGAGGAGTGCAGGGAAAACATGGGAGATGGAAAAGACAGACCACACTAGGAAGGAATACTGTTTGGCTGACAAAGAAGTTAAGAAAGGAGTTGCAATAGCAAAGAATAGGGCATCGTTGGCACTCTAGCAACTTCTGGAAAGTGACTCAGTAGGTAGCACAAAGAAACTATATCAGGTTGCAAGGCCAAGACAGAATGGTAAAGAAGATAGACACCCTTCATAAGGGATGCCAGCAACAACTCGCTCACCAGTCCACAGGACATCAAAGGCAGATAGAATGAGTATTTCCAGCTGCTTATGAATGAAGAAAACCCCACAGATGATGTACTGTCCCAGATACAGCCTACAGTGTGAGAGGACTAGGAGCCCACCCTAAGAATAGCAGTAAGGAAAATTAAGCTGGGGAAAGCTGCAGGCACAGATGAGTTCATAGCAGATGTGATGAAGATGTTGGGTGAGATAGGGGAGAAATGGCTCTTGAGGGTACTCATAGCAGTGTGAAGCGAAAGGTGCATCACAGATGACTGGAGAATAAACAATACTCATGCCAGTGTACAAGAACAAAGGGGACATCCACAACTGTAGGCAGTACTCCTATCATATTGCATGAAAGTTCTGAAGAGGGCGATTGATAAATGGATACACAGAGCAGTAGAATGTAAGATGGGAGATGAGCAGTTTGGATTCAGATCAGGATGCAGCACAGCAGACTTGATGTTTGCAGTGAGCCAAATAGTTGAGAAGAAGCTAGAGATGAGAAAAGAGTCCAACTGGGCATTCCTAGACTTGCAGAAAGCATACGACAAGGTCTCAATAAAGTTGATCTGGGCAGTACTCCGGTGGTTTGAAACACCAGAAACACTGGTAGAATTACTGCAGGTTATGTACAAGGACCCAATGACTCAATTACAAAAAGTGTTTGTCCTCGCAGAGGGATTCCCAGTGGGGAGTGGTTGTACACCAGGATTCAGCTCTGAGTCCACTGCTGTTCATACTGGTGATAGACCACTTTAGCAAACAATTTGGAAGGGACAGATGAACAAAGTTGCTGTATGCAGATGATGTGGTGTTACAGGCAGATTCTGAGCAAGAGCTTCAGCAAAGGATAGGGGTATGGAATGCAAAACTGAAGGCACATGGGATGAAATTAAGCACAGATAAGACAGTGGTAATGGCAGTAAATTGGGGAAATCAAAAGAAGATGAGAAGTGAGTTTAGAAGGTAAGATAGTGGAATAGGTAATAGCTTCAAGTTTCTGGGAGGAGTGATTGAGGAGAAGGGAAGTCTGAATGAAGAGGTCAAGACTAGAATTGGAGGGGCTACAGCCAACTGGCATAGAGTCTCAGGTGTAATGTATCATTATAGAATGCCCAACAAGCTGAAAAGTAAGGTGTACAAGACAGTGGTGCGACCAGTACTACTGTATGGTACAGAAACCTGGGCAGTAAAAGCCGAGCAGATGAAGAAGCTAGAGGTGATAAAAATGAAGTGCCTGAGAAGGGTCGTAGGATGCCTACTCTGGGACAGACGAAGAAATGAGGACATAAGAGCAGAAACCAAAGTAGCTCTAATTGCAGAAGAGATCAGAGACAGCAGATTATGGTGGTTCGGACATGTGCTAAAAAGCAGAAGACATTCTGTTGAAGATGATTTGTGACGGACAGGAAGAAGGTAAGAGGAAATGAGGATGTCCAGAAAAAAGGTGGATGGATTGTGCGAAAGAACTGCAACAGTCAGGCATGAGTGTTGAAGAGGGGGAGGACTGTAGCATTGAATCTAGAGAGCTGGTGACAGTTAACATGATACCCTGACCCCATGTAAAAAAAATGGGAAAAAGGGGGGTGGCTTCTGCTGCTGATGATAAATCTGGCTGTCTTGAGGTTCTTAACATGGAAAATAGTTTTACTGATTTCGGTGACCTCTGCAAGAAGGGTATCCATACCTCTCGACCATTCCGAATTCTTTGGATGTTCATCGTGTTACACTGCTGCAGTCATTACACTTGGGTTATCCTGCCATCAGGCGGTTCCCCAGTCAGCCTGAGTTCCAAAGTCCTGGTTCGGCGTCATTTGCTGTTGCCTTCTCCCTGACGTCAGTGTGACAGGGGTATATAAGATGCAGCCGATGCCATTTTCTTCAGTCTTTCTTGCTGCGCGGTGCCCGAAGCAAAAGCAGTTTGCAAGTGCCGGTCGGCCGACTCCTGAGATTTTCATTCTGAATCCAGAACTGAAGTCTTCTACAAAGCTAAGTACCCCGTTGGGGAAACTTTTTCTTGCCTCAGACCGATGTCAGTAAAAGTTAATAATTGTATTTCTTGTGGGAAGCAAATACCTCATAAGGATTTCCATTCTTATTGTATCCCATGCCTAGGCCCAGACCACAAAGTCACTGGTTGTCAGTTTTGTGCTAGGTTTAACAAGCACACTATTAAACGTCAGTTTGATTTTGCCCGACATTATTTTGGGCGAAAATTCAATTATACCATGCCGTCGGACCTACCGACGACCGGAATACATAAAAAGCGCAAAGACAAGGACAGGCATCCGAGGCCCAAAACTGACGAAGCCTCTTCTAGGCCAGTCGCCGGTTCTCCAGTTTTCAGCGAGGCGCCTTCGCAGCCCTTGACCGCTTCTTTAGAACCACAGGCCACCTCTGACTCCCACGTGGATATGGCTGGGCCTTCGGAAGCTCAAGAATTTCAGCCTACCGAGACTAACCCTTTAGAGGGATCTGGAGTAGCTAAACAACCCGTAGCTTCAGAGGGTGTTTTCAGACCTACTCAGTTAACCATTAAATCTTCTGCTAAGTCTAAACCTCCTTTAAAAACAAAGAAACAAATTCAACATTCACCAGGACAGGCCTCCATGCCCAAGAAACAAATGCTCAAAATGGCCGAAGACCTAATCACTCTGATCAGGGGGTCCCATCCCCCTCCTGATAAAAGGCCTAGACAGGATGCAGACTATGACTCATCCGACCAGGTATCCATCTCTTCAGATTCTTCCTCAGACCTAGGATACTCTTTACCCCCTTATGAGGATTCTGATGCTGAGGAATCAATTCCATCAGCCTCTCCGCCTGAGGACTACTCCTTTGGGGAAACCTTGCATACCATGAGGGAGCATTTCCATTGGGAGGGCCAGGATTACTCGGAATCCAAGAAAAGGCTCAGAGACCTCCTTTTATTACCTCAACACAGACCCCTTGCTATTCCGTTAGTGTTAGATATTGTGGATGATGTGTATACTGAATCCAGCTTAAATCCTGATTCTTTACCTCCAGCCCCAGTTAAGCCTGACAGATACTACAGACTCCCTGACTCGCACAAATTTCTTTATAAAAGCCCTGTTGCTGACCCTGAAACTATTTCTCAGGGCCCCAAAGGGGTTAAGGCCTCATCAGCAAAGAATACAGTCCCCTCTGACAGATTCCAGAGCATTAGACAGATGGGAGAAGAAAGTATATACATCTGCAACTTTAGCAATGAGGGCCTTAAATTGCCAGTTTCACATGCTAAAATATCAGCAATATTTGCTGTCTCATTTGAAACAAAAAATGCTTCCTAACTCAGATCCTCCTAATTTTAAGGAAATGCAGAATTTATTGTATGCAGCTGAACAAGTGGGAAAACATACTTCACAATGTGGTTTTGATTCTTTAGAGGCCTCCTGTAGAGCAGCAGTTACAGGTTCTGTTATTAGAAGACATGCTTGGTTAAAAGAACATACGTTACCAGATCATGTTAAAGCAAAACTATTGGATGCACCTTTGCAGCAGGATGTGTTATTTGGAGTTAAGGCAGAAGAGGTATTAAAGAAAATGGAGGGCAAGGCAAAATCTATGCAAACGGTGAAGGATTTCTTACAGGTTCAGCCTCCTCGAATTAGCAGAAATTGGCCAACAAAGAATTGGTCCTTTCCAATTACAGACAGACCTCAAAGGGGCAGATACAGACGTCTAAGAGCTAGAGGTCAACCACAAGGTCCTTACAGGCCTTGATAATGGGGTGCATCAACCCAGAAAGAAGGGTAAGACAGGCCCCAACCATATAAAAAACAGCCCCAATGACTTCCCACTACAGCTGCAAAACAGTTCTCTTGGCAGCCCCCTTGGGAGGAAAACTGGCACTTTTCTATCACAATTGGCATATGATCACCAAAGACAAATGGGTTCTCAACATTGTATCTCAGGGTTACAGGTTCCACTTTCACACTCTGCCAAGGTTAAAAGGAATGCCAAATCTGCCACCAAATCAATGGGCAGAGGCTCAAAAACATATTACAGCACTCATGGACATGAGAGCTATTCAAAAGGTACCACCACAAGAGCAAGGACAAGGATTTTACTCGAGACTCTTTCTGGTTCCAAGAAAGGACAAAGCCTGGAGGCCCATTCTAGATCTTTCTTCTCTAAACACTTACCTGGATATTCCAAAATTCAAAATGTTGACACTACAGCAGCTTCTTCCCATGCTGGTCAAGAAAGCCTGGCTCGTAACTTTGGACCTCAAGGAGGCATACCTGCATGTCCCTATCAGACAAAACTGCAGAAGATACCTCAGATTCATAGCTGGTTCAATGCACTACCAATTCTCTGCACTGCCCTTTGGCTTATCTACTGTGCCCAGGGTCTTCAGCAAGTGCCTGGCACCAGTAATTGGATTTTGCAGACAGAAAGGAATTCACATTTATCCGTACCTGGACGACTGCCTGATTCAGGCAGAGAGCAAGGACATTCTTCTAAAGCATCTGGAGTTTGTAAAAAAGTTAAGTTGCCTAGGGTACACAGTAAACGAAAAGAAATCAAGACTAGTCCCCTCACAAGAGATAATATTCCTGGGTGCCAGCTTGAATACAACGGCCCAGATGGCTTATCTCACGCCAGACAAGCAAGGACAACTGACTCAATATTTTCAATTGATGGCAACAAAGACCCAACTCCCTGCAAGAAAAATTCTGCAGGCCTTGGGTTACATGGCATCTTGCATGCTACTAATTCCGTATGCCAGACTGCATATTAGGAAACTACAATGGTACCTAAAGAGTGTCTGGTCTCAACACCTGTCAAATTTTGGAAACAGTAATACCACTAATTCTTTGCCTTCAACAAGAGTTTCGATGGGCTCAAGCTTGTCACCTCAACAAGGGACAGCCTTTCACTCGACCCACAGCCTGGCAAACGCTGACAACAGATGCATCGGATTATGCCTGGAGAGCACACATGGCAGGAAAATGTATCCAGGGCAAGTGGCCCGCAGAACAAAGGCATCTTCACATGCTATCTATACAAAATGCCCTTATAGCTTTCAAGGACCTTCTGCATCCAGGACAACTACTACTAAAGACAGACAACACCACAGTTATGTGGTACATAAACAAGCAAGGGGGCACTTACTCTTATCCCCTCTGCAGACAAGCTATGACCTTGTGGAACACAGCTCCAACCTATCAAGTTCATCTGCAAGCACAGTTCCTGCCAGGAGAGAAAAACACACTAGCAGACGACTTAAGCAGAAACATCATGGATCCCCACGAATGGGAATTGAATCCACAAATATTCAGAATAACACAAAAATGGTGGAGCCCGGACATAGATCTGTTTGTATCCCCAATGAACTGCCAGCTACAGAAATTATGCACAAGGACTTGCCACCCACAAGCATGGAAAGTGGATGCCCTCTCATTCAGCTGGAAAAACCTACAAGTATATGCTTTCCCACCACTACCTCTCCTTCCAAAGGTACTCGTAAAAGCCAGGCAAGAAGAGCCAAAGATGATCCTGATTGCCCCAGACTGGCCACCCCAGCACTGGTACCCAATCTTAAAGAACTTAGCACAAGAACCACCCTGGATTTTGCCTCAAATCCCACATCTGACTCAGCACAACAATCAGATACTTCACAGCCACCTAAAGACTTTAAACCTGGCTGCATGGAAAATTCCTTAGTTAAGCAAGCAATGCCTCTCTCCAAAGCCATTATGGATGTCATTCTGGAGGCCCAAAGGCCTAGCACCAGGAAAGCCTATTCGGATAAATGGAAGAGATTCTGTGCCTGGAACCAGGCTCGCAGCCTTGACCTTCTTGTCCCAAATATTCCTCAGATACTACAATACTTAACTGAGATACTGGACAAAGGCGCCTCCTTTTCATCCATCAAGATCCATGCCTTTGCCATCTCTGCTCATTACAACACGGATCCACCAATTTTCTCTAATCCCTTGCTAAAACAGTACCTTAGAGAGGGGCTAAAAACATAAGACCTCCCCGTAGAGCACCTACTCCAACTTGGGACCTCAACTTTGTGTTGAAAAAATTAACTTTACCTCCCTTTGAGCCAGCTAACACAGCAGATTTAAAATGTCTCTTGGAAAACTGCTATGCTCCTGGCAATAACATCAGCAAGAAGAGTTTCAGAATTACAGGGAATAATGGCAGTGGAACCTTTCATCATTTTCCACCAAGGCAGGGTGTCTTTAAGAACAAACCCTACTTTTATGCCAAAGGTGGTATCAAATGTGGCTCTAAACTAAACTATTCACTTGCCAACTTTTTATCCAAATCCACAGAATAAAGGGGAGAGACTTCTGCATTCTTTGGACATACACAGGCAATTACGCTTCTACTTGGACAAAACCAAAGCTTTCAGAAAAACTGAGCAATTATTGGTAGCATATGCTGCAGGAGCATAGGGAAAGGCCATTTCAGAACAGACTTATTTCAAAATGGATAGGACACTGTATAAGTTTCTGCTATATACACCATGGGAAACCTGTACCTAACACCGTTAGGTCTCATTCCACCAGGGCAACAGCCACTTCGACTGCCTACCTCAGAGGTGTACCTACCAAGGACATTTTGGAAGCAGCAACTTGGAGTTCTGTACATACCTTCACCAAGCATTACCATCTGCCTCTATACTCTAAATCCAGAGCTGGCTTTGCCACTGCAGTGCTGCAGGGCCTTATAGCCACCCCTAATGCCTTATAGAACCAGCCACCCTACCTCAGCTTTGGGATTCCACCCAAGTGTAATGACTGCAGCAGTGTAACACGATGAACATATTACAGTTTTGTACCTACCATAAATGTAGATGTTCGAGTGTATACACTGCTGCAGTCCAGGTTACCCTCCCTCCTTCCCCTCTTACTTGCTGGTACGTACCTATGTCTTCTACCCTTTACTACTTATGGGGAGTATTTGCTGGTAACTGAAAGTTGTTGATTGCTTTTCTTATGTATGTTTTATTAGCAATTTGAATTGCCTACCTTTTTGGGGGCACCTGACATCTGGGGCAAGAAAAACTGAAGAAAATGTCGTCAGCTGCATCTTATATACCCCTGTCGCACTGACGTCAGGGAGGAGGCGACAGCAACCGACGCTGGACCAAGACTTTGGAACTCAGGCCGACTGGGGAACCGCCTGACGGCAGGATAACCCAAGTGTAATGACTGCAGCAGTGTATACACTTGAACATCTACATTTATGGTAGGTACAAAACTGTACTTTGTTACCGGTTTTGAGGGCAAAATAATGGGGTGCCACAAATGTCCGAGTGAACCCTTCGGTTCCCGTTTTTGCAATTTTAAGCTATATCTGACATCACACATCACCATCGTATCCCGCAACATCATCAATGTGCAGGGGTATGCATGATGACATCAGCTACTTGAGGCAGTGCCTGGGACTGCCTGTTAAACTCTGAGACTGGGGTGGGAGTTTCAAACCATGGATGGTTGTGTTATAGGTTTAAGATGTCATTCACGAATGATGAAAGATTCATTAGTCTGACTGGGTAGCAGTGATACCTAATGTTTTTGAGGAGAAAGAAACAAAGAAAGATGCAAGTTTGCATTTACTGTGGCTTGGAGTGAGATTGAGGGGAAGTTTGCAATAACATGTCACAACCAGATTGTACAGAGACAAAGAATTGAGGCCAGAGATCCTGGTATGAGAAACAATAATGTTTATAGCTTGAACACAATAGTCCGTGTCTGAGGAGTGGGGTTAGGAGTCAAATTGTGGGTGATGCAGAAGTTATAAAAGAGAAATCTCTTGAGGTATTGGAGAAAGGTGAAATTGGTATCAGAAGTTCATCACCATCCTTCAGAGAGCTAGAAAACGACTTCCAAGAGGTAATACTGAAATTGTGTGTTTTGAACTCTTTGAATGCTTAGAGTCACAGTGGTTAGAACTGGAACATTTATAAGTAGCATGAAAAGGTGTATTTATAGTGTGTTTTGTCTTGGCCTGTTAAGTCACAAAATCTAAAAGTTTAAAGGACAGCTAACTGTATCATTTGCTAGGGAAATTGATGAGACAGCAGTATCTCGTAGTTAAGATGCCCAAACATAATAGTGTTTGAGGTTTGTTTTATCAGCTATAAACCGCAGTCAGATAAGTTGCTTTCTGGAAGGCTGCTACAGATTCAAATAGTAAGTTGTCTTTGTAGACTGCTACACTTTGCTGTGAAGGAAAGGTTAGTTTGCTGTTATTTTTTGTATTTCTGTATTGCCTTTCTATATTTTGAATACTGTAGTTTGTTTTCTTTATCTTGTGTTTTGCTTGCATTCTGTTTTAACAGCATATTAAAACTTCAAAAGAGACCACAGCTCTCTCTGTTCTGAGTCAGGCAGAATTTTTTCCCTCCCTCCCACCCATTTAAGTTGTCTTGTTAATACCACTGTCTTTCTAGTTGCCCGCCTCTTATGTTAATCTGACCATATATCTCATTTCTCTCTACTTTCACTGGCTTATGTGAGTAATCACAAAACCATCACTTTTGAAATCCCACCCCTTCAATTATTTAAATTTATTGGCCATCCTACAGTATTTCATAGTACCAAAATACAAAAGTAACCACCACTTTCAGTCCATCTTGCTGTTTTAAAAATAGTAACTCTCCACTATACCTTAACTTTTAAACAGGTAAAACTCAAGTTACCTACTTTCATATCTAACTTCTCTAGTGCACACTGCAGAGTGCATTCTTTTCAATCTTACCTTTAAGCATCCCTGTTACTAGCACTTTCTCTAATACCTAAAAAGATCATCTCTACTTGACTCCAAGTAGACTTTTCTCTATCTGTTAAACCTAGCACTTGCTCCTACAGTACTTATTACCTTGATACGGCACTCTTATAGATAGCACCCAAAAGGCAAACCCCCATTTCTCGGTCACCCACGTCCCCGGAATCTCTTTTAAAGTTTTTGTCTAGTCCTTCTAGCATGTCGAGGATCAGTTGCTAGTGTCCTCTCCTGCTCAGCTGGTGAACCTGGGAATATTGAGGCAATGTTACAATTGCCTCATGTACACAGACAACCCTCTCCTCCTCCCACAAAACACAAATACATGCGAGAGATGCAACTATACGGCCAAACTGGAGGCTGAGCTCTCTCAACATAGGACTGGCAAGACCAGTCAGGAGGAGAAGGTTACCACACACACTATAGACCCAGTCTCACATAGTACCATCACAACCTCAAATCATACACATAAACACACAAAGACATACTCGGCTCTGATCAAAAATCTACCAAAACAGCAGAGGCCACCAAAGCAGACACCCAAACAACCACCACCTCAGAACACAACACCTGCAACACATAGACCTCACAGTCAGAGTGTCAAACAGTCACAGCCCTTAACGCCAAACACAATGCCAGACACACTAGTCATTGGTGACTCCATAGTCAGACACACTGACGTCCCGCTCACCAGACTGAGTAAGGAGAAGGTCACAGTAAGCTGCCTGTCGGGCGCTAGAATCCGCCACATAACGCAAGCACTCAGGTCTCTCAACAGCAGGTACAAATACGACTCAGTCATTGTCCACACTGGTGTAAACGACCTGAAGACGTACCTCCTTGGACTACATGAAAAGAGACATTGAGGAGCTCTCTGATTATGTAGCCCAGGCAGGTATGACCCTGACCTTGAGCAGTATCCTACCTTCACCAAGAATGATGCCACAATACAGAGATAAGATGATCAGCTTTAACAATTGGCTTAAACTCTGGTGTCATTCAAAGGGGATCCAATGTCTGTCTGCCTGGGATGACATGCTGGACAAGCCACGCTGCTTCACAAGGGACGGCTTGCACCTGTCACCCTGGGATTCGGATATTGGCAAAGGCTCTTGCCACCCCATAGTGCCTTTTTAGGCAAGGCTCAAATTCTAAACCTACCACCCTAGAACACAAAAAGGAAAAAACTAAGGGTAATGCTGCTCAATGCCAGAAGTCTAAATCTCAAAATGCACGCACTCGAGGCCCTTCTCAGTATGGAGAACATCGATGTCTGTGCAGTGACAGAAACCTGGTTCAAGGCTCCTGAGAGCACCCCAGCACTATCAGGTTTTACCTCTTATCATGCATTCCGCCCCAAAATCCGGACAATACCAAGAAAGGAGGGGTATCCATATTCATCAAAGACACCCACACCTCAAGACTGGTGGCAACGCACGATGCATCGGAGACCATCCAGGTGCAATTAACCATAGGCAAGACTGCTCTGCAAATTGTAGCATGTTACAGGCCACCCTCACAAACTCAGGAACCTCACATGGCCTTCCTGAAAACACTAGAGGGATAAATGTATCACCAAACACCATCATACTAGGTGACTTCAATTACCCTAATATAGACTGGGAACACTACTCAAGCCCAAACACCCTAGCCCAAAAGTTCCTGGAATTCATAAACTCAAATGCCATGGAACAACTAGTCACCATCCCCACAAGAGGAGAAAACATACTTGATCTCATCATCACGAACATGGGAGCACAATGTTCAACACCGAAGTATACCCTCACTGGTGAGATCAGATCACAAACTAATCTCGCTGGAGGTCCTCATCCCACCCCACCTGAAATAAAAGACCCCAGTAAAGAACTTCTCGAAAGCCGACTTCACACTTCTAAAGACTAGTGTGGTCTGCTTTAAGGCCCCGAGCCGCAGAAAACAGTACTCAAGCTGAATCACTTACAAATGCCTTCTACCAGCACCTGCAGGACTGCATGGATAAGGCAATCCCAAGCAAAACAAAGACTCTTTGTACCAAAGGCAAGCGTCCAGTCTGGTGGACCCCAGCCATAAACAAACTCTACAACAAAAGGAGGAAGCTACTACAAGATAGAGCAAAATCCTTAAAAGGTAAGACACCCTTGATCACTATAAGTAAAAAACTAAGAGCTCTCATAAAATCATCCAAAGCAAATTTTGAGAGAAAATGGCTAAAGACACAAAAGACAATCATAAGGCCTTCTTTAGCTATGTTAGAAACCTGGGAGGAAACTCCCAGATATGCTCAGAACTAGTTCAAAATGATGTGAAGATTACTGATCCTACAGACATTGCCAACATACTGGCTGACAGGTTCAGTGCAAACTTCTCCCCTCCCCAAAGGAGAGATATCTATACCAAGCGATTGCAGCCCCCAAACATCTCCAACGCCCAAGTGAGAACTGCTCTCTCCAAAGCAAAAACACAGCATCCATGGGACCTGATGGTGTCCCGGCTGTGTGCTCCACGAACTCAACGAGGAATTAAACCCACAGCTAGGACAGCTGTTTAATCATAGTCTTACCTCTGGATACGCACCAGGAGTGGCGCACTGCAACTGTGGTCCCACTTCACAAAGGCGGTGCCTTCACCGACCCTGGAAATTACCGGCCCATTAGCTTGACAAGCCTTATCTGCAAAGCCATGGAGAGGATCATAATGGACTTCATAAATAAAGACATAGGAATTTGCAGACTTTGGATCCATCCCAGTTTGGCTTTGTCAAAGGCAGATCATGCCTTCTAAACTTGGTTGACTTTTTGAAACAGTCACCAAAGCCATTGATGAGGAAAGGCAGTCCATACAGCCTACCTCGATCTGGCGAAGGCCTTCGATACAATACCCCACTCGGGTATCATTGAAAAACTCATCAGCTTAAATGTTAACCCATACATCACAAGATGGGTTGCAAACTGGCTGAGTGACAGAACCCACAGGGTCAGAGTTGCTGGCGCCATGTCAGACTCAAAGCCTGTCACAAGTGGTGTACCACAGGGCTCAGTCCTGGGCCCACTCTTGTTTGGCATCTACTTTTCCAAGTACAAGCAAACACAGGAGGGTTATGGCTGACAAAGTTTGCAGATGACTGCAAACTGGCGCCATAGTAGAAGCGCATCTGACACAGATATCCTTCAGAAGGGTCTCACAGAAACGGATAACTGGTGCCAGAGCCATGGCCTAAAGTTAAATGCCAAAAATGCATAGTCATACCCTTCGGAAAAACAAGGTTACCCTAGCTACCAAATAGGTGGCAATCCACTGAGCACAGAAGAAGTTATCAGGGACCTGGGGACCCAGGTTGATAGTAGTCTGTCATTCGACACCCATGTAGCTAAAGTAGTTAGGAAGACCTTCTACATTGCCCACCTTATCATGAAGGGATTCTCATCTAGATCAAGGGAGGTCATAGTCTCCCTATACTCATCACTCATCAGACCAATGATTGAGTACAATGCCCCATTCGGAATGTATCTGACCCGACACTTGCAGCAGCTGGAGAGGCCACAAAAGTTCCTCACCAAAAGGATAAAGGGTCTCAAACATCTGTCCTATGCTGCCCGACTGAAAGAACTCCAGCTCTGTTCAGTCGCTTGCTCAGAGGTGACCTTTGCCTAACATACAAGGCCATGTCAAACCCAGATTTGATGAATATGCTTCACCTCAAAAAATCTAGATCCGTCAGAGCCACAAGGGCGGGAGACTTAAACCTCGACACGGCTATTAATAGGACGTGCTGGAGGGATAGATTCATCACCCAAAGACTCCCTATGCTGTGGAATAAAATCCCGGTATATGTGAGGCAGAGCACCTCGCTGGCCTTGTTCAAGAGAAATCTTGACCAATGGATGGGAGATCGCAGATATACCCCAGGGATTACCTCAGTGTCACTGCTCAACAGAGGCACAGCAAAATAATGGGTATAGTTCCCCATACTAAAGGGGTGGCGTAAGCCACAAAACTATGGGCTAGGCTTGTAAATGCCCTCGGGCAGATAGCCTAGTATGAACCTATGAACCTATGAACCTAGAGCTGTAGTGTATATTTTTATTTACTCAAGCCCTTTGTTTTTTTCCTCACTGTAGAAAGGTTGAATTAGAGAGATCCCCATACGTCTGTTTTAAATTTGCGGTAATAATAATAGTGTGCTTGTCATTAAGCATTTTACTTCTTAGAAATTTTGAACTATTTTAAGATTAAACAGCTAGAGCAGTGAAAATAGTTCCTTGATATTACAACTTTCTTAGATTGTCTTCTGTTTGTTTTATGTTTAGAATAGATAGTTTTATGGTTTGAAAGAATTTATAGTTTGGTCATATTTATTTTTATATTGTGGATTGAATTCAGTGTATGAAAAACACAATTTGCACATTATTGAATTCACTACAAGGGTTAATTAATGTGGAAACTTGCATCTTGGTGGATTGCTTTTAATAAAAATGAAAATGTTAATTGAATAATTGGGGGTGGGTATTTTAATGGCTGGGTTTGGGTGGGACACTGTTCTGAGGAAGTCTCTGTAGTGGAGAAGAAAGCGCTAAACAACTGTGAATAAAGTGTGGTGAATTTATTGGAAGTGTTCGACTCTTGCTAGCTTGAGTTTCTGTGGTTTTCCTTTCTTTTTGGAGTTAGGTTGTCTTCTGTGAAAACTGAACTTGGCGTTGTATAATTGTGCCTGCAGTCCAGCACATGGTGTATCATATTTCTTTTGTTTTGGAATCTCCCATCTGTTGCTTTTGCATATTTGAAACATGATACTAGTTTGAAACCGGTTGCTTCTGGTGAAAACTGTTTCAGTATGATGCTAGGGGACATGCACACTTCAAAGCAACAGTGGCCGCACCTCTTTAGTCCTGAATGGTAGGATGTTCTTCGTGTTTCACTGTTGCAGTCATCACATTTGGGTTATCCGCATGCAGGTAGCCCTCAGCCGGCCTGAATACCAGAGTCTTGGGATTTCTGCGTCGGATGCTGTCGCTTCTTCCAGGACGTCAGGGGTATAAAACATGCAGCTGATGCCATTACACCAGTCTTTCTTGCCGTGCAGTGCCCGAAGCAGAAGCAGTTCACAAGTGCCGGTCGGCCAACTCCTGAAATTGTCGTTTTTCGAGTTTCAGACCTGAAGTCTTCTAAAAGATAAGTATCCCATTGGGGATCCTTTTTTCTTGCTCTAACCGATGTCAGAAAAAATTAATAATGGTCTTGCCTATGGAAAGCAAATACCTCACAGAGATGTTCATTCTTACTGTGTCACCTGTTTAGGCCCAGACTACGACGTCCCTCGCTGTCAGTTTTGTGCCTTGTTCACCGCCCGAACTATTCGTCGTTGGGCTATTTTTGTGTCTAAGTTCTTTCGCTTTCGATCTCCGTACAATGAATTGACTTGGGTAAGCCATCCGACTACAATCTTCTGAAAAATACAAAAGGATAAAGACAGAGATAGACCGCATAGGTCCAAGGCTGCCGATGATGTTAACGTTAAGCTAGTCGCCAGTCCGCCGGTACTCAGTGAGGCGCTTTTGCAGCCCCTGATACCCGCTTCTACAGATTCGCAGGCCTTTACTGAGACCCATTCGGAGTTCGGTATGCCACGCGATGCTTCTTCGAATATGGAACCTGCAGATGTCTCTACCTTGGATGGGTCCGGAGCTGCTGTGCAGGTACTGCTTCTGAGGGTGTTTTCAGGCCTTCTGATCTTCATTTTAAACTGATGACTTCCTTTCAAACCAAAAATACCAAATTTCTCAAGCCTAAAGTTCGCACTGCGCCTAGGAAACCGACGACTAAAGTGCATTCTAAGGCCAACATGCCACAAAAACAAATGATTAGAATGGCTGAGGACCTCATTACTTTAATTAGGGGAAGTTGGCCTTCCCCCTCAAAAAGACCCAGAACTAATTTTCCTTCTGATTCTTCTGAACAGGAATCTGATTACTGTGATCCTTCTGATTTCCAGGACATACCCTTATCTACCTGTGAGGTTTCTGATGCAGAGGATTCCATTCCTTTTGCTTCACCTCCAGAAGATTTTTCCTTTGGTGAAACCCTGCACACCCTTAGAGAACATTTCCGCTGGGAGAGCCAGGACTTTTCCCAGTCCAAAAAGAGACTCTGGGAATTTTTAAGCTTGCCTCAGCACAGGCCTCTAGCTATCCCTCCTGTCCTGGAAATTGTAGATGATGTCTTCCTGGAATCCAGCCCTTACCCCGATACCTTGCCTCCAGCTCCCAGGATACCTTGCCTCCAGCTCCCAGGAAACCTGACAAGTGCTATAGAGTGCCCAACTCCCACAAATTCCTTTTTAGGAATCCTACTGCAGATCCAGAGACCATTTCCCAGGGACCTAAAGGGATTAAGGCTACAACTGCCAAAATTCCTACCCCTTCGGACAGGGATTCCAGGGCATTAGACAGATGGGGATGCATCTCTGCTAAGCTTGCCATTAGGGCTTTAAATTGCCAGTTTCATATGTTATAGTATCAGCAGCATGTTATGGGACTAATTAAACAAAAATGTTGTTGATTCCTGATTGTGGAGAACACAAAGATTTACAAGAGTCAATGCATATTCTGCTAACCAAGTTGGTCAACATACTTTGCAATGTGGGTTTGATGCTTTAGAAGCACCTTGCAGGGCTGCTGTCACTGGGTCTGTTCTTAGAAGACATGCTTGGCTTAAGGAACAGAACTTGCCAGATCATGTGAAAGCAAAACTACTGGATGCACCATTAAATCAAGAGCATCTATTTCATAATAAAGCAGAAGTCCTCAAAAGAATGGCAGAGAAAGCTAAATCTGTGCAAACTGTTGAAGCTTTCTTACAAGTACAGCCACCTAGATTCTGTAGACATTGGCTTTCAAATAACTGGTCTTTTCCAGTACCTACCAGGTCTTCTCAGTCCAAACTCAGGGGCAGCAGACCACCAAGACTTCAATCTCAGGTTTTGCACAAATCTAAGTAATGGAGTACTCCCATGTACAAAACGGGGAGTAGTAAGCCCTCCATCCTATGGTAAAATTGCACAGTGACTTATCCTTAACTCTTCCAAGCCTTGTCCAAGTCCTTGCACCTTTAGGATGGAAGCTTGCACTGCATGCCAAAAAATGGCAATATATTACCCAAGACAAATGGGTCTTAAACATTGTTTCCAAGGGATACAGATTCCAGTTCCACTCACTCCCATCCATAAGTGGATGGCCAGACCTCCCCCAAACCAGTGGGCAGAGGCCCAAAAGCAAGTACTTTCTCTTCTCAGTATTAAGGCTATACAACCTGTCCCAGCAGAACAAAGGGGGCAAGGTTTTTACTCCAGACTGTTTCTGGTCCCCAGAAAAGAAAACTCTTGGCGTTCTATCCCGGATATGTCTATTCTCAACACCTTTTTGGTGGTTCCAAAATTCAAAATGCTAACTCTCCAACAGCTGTTTCCTATGCTGGCCAAGGTTGCCTGGCTAGTAACCCTAGATTTAAAAGAAGCTTATCTGCACCTCCCCATAAGGGAATCTTGCAGGAAATATCTACGCTTCAGAGCAGGCTCTATGCACTATCAGTTCTCTGCACTTCCCTTGGCTTATCTACTGCGCCCAAGGTATTCACAAAGTGCCTAGCACCAGCCATTGCATATTGCAGGCAGAGATTAATTCAAATTTACCCATACTTAGATGATTGCCTGATTCAGGCGGACAGTTAGGAATAGCTACTTCAGCACCTGGCATTTGTAGAGACCTTTAACTTCACTGGGGTACACCATGAACGAAAAGAATTCACAACTGGTACCCAGCCAACAGATTGTATTCCTGGGAGCAAGCTTGAACACAACTTCCCAGATGGCATTCCTCACTCCAGAGAAACAAATTTATTTGACAAACTATTTCAGTGTACTGGCCACCAAAACCCAGCTATCTGCAAGAAAAATACTGCAAGCCCTAGGGTTCATGGCCTCTTGCATTCTACTAATTCCATATGCGAGACTGCATATGAGGAAACTTCAGTGGTAACTAAAAAGTCTCTGGTTTCAACATTCTCAGGACCTGGAAACATGATTCCTATCATTCCTTGCCTAAGGGCAGAGTTCTCTTGGTGGGCAGAGGCCTGCAACCACAACAAGGGACTCCCTTTCACTCTACCCCCTGCTGCCCAAACCCTAACAACAGATGCATCAGACTATGCATGTGGGGCTCACATGGCAGGGCAGTGCATTAAGGGCAAATGGGACCCAAAGCAAATGCATCTGCATATCAATCAAAAAGAAATGTTAGCTGTACAGAATACTCTGACAGCCTTCAAAGGCCTTATTCTTCCCAGACAATTATTGGTAAAGACAGACAACACCACAGTTATGTGGTACATAAACAAGAAGGGGGAACCCATTCTTACCCACTCTGCAGACTAGCCATGGCTCTGTGGATCACAGCCTTGAGCAACCAAGTGCACTTACAAGCTCAATTCCTGCCAGGCAAACTAAATTCACTGGCAGACGTCTTAAGCAGAAATCTCATGGACCCACATGAATGGAAACTGGAACCCAAAATATTCAAGCTTTTGAGGAACAGGTGGGGGACCCCAGAGGTGGACCTTTTTGCTTCCCCTCAGAACTATCAATCAAGCAAATATTGCAGCAGAACTCCCCACAACCAAGTTTGGAAAGTGGATGCCCTGTCCTGGGAAAGCCTCTCAGTCTATGCCTTTCCCCCTCTGCCACTCCTCTCTTGGTTTCTACTAAAAATGAAACCCGACAAGCCAAGGACAATCCTGATTGCGCCAGACTGGCCACGCCAACACTGGTACCCTCTTTTGCACTGTATGACAGTGCTACAGCCATGGCACCTTCCTCAAACTCATTCCCTGCTGTCCCAGCAGGTGGCCAGATTCTGCACCCTCCGCTACAGACCCTGAACCTTGCAGCCTGGCTAAGCCCCTGAATTCAACACCAGAAACCCTCAGTAAGCAGGTGCTGGATGTCATTCATGAGGCAAAGAAGGCCTAGTACTAGAAAATCCTATTCGGGGAAAAATGGAAAAGATACTGTTCCTGGAGCCAGTCTCAGGGAATGGGCACAACTGTGCCCAGTTTACCTCGTATACTAGATTACTTAACAGAAATGCTTCATAAAGGCCTATCCTTCTCTTCAATTAAGATTCATGCCTCTACCATCTCAGCTCATTATAATACTGAGAGCTCCCACTCCAGCATGGGACCTTAACTTTGTGTTAGAAAAGCTCACACTTCCGCCCTTTGAATCTTCTGCCACAGCAGAGTTAAAATTCCTCTCATGGAAAACAGCTTTACTTCTAGCCATCACTTTAGCAAGAAGAGTGTCTGAATTGCAGGCCCTTATGGCAGTGGAACCCTTCATTATCTTCCATGCAGACCGGGTTTACCTCAGGACTAACCCATCTTTTATGCCCAAGGTGTTGTCTAGTGTGGCTTTAAACCAGTCCATTCATTTGCCAACTTTTTTTTCCTAATCCTCAGTATAAAGGGGAAAGGATCCTGCATTCCCTGGACATGCACAGGCAGCTTAGGTTCCATCTGGACAGAACTAAGCCTTTCAGAAAGTCTGACCAGCTGCTAGTCAGCTTTGCTGCAGGGGCAGAGGGCAAGGCCATTTCAAAGCAAACCATTTCTAAATGGATAGTACACTGCATCCATTTCTGCTACAAGCACCATGGGAAACCTACCCCACAGAGGATCAGAACTCATTCCACTACGGCTACATCTACCTCTACAGCATTTCTCAGGGAGTCCTTACCAGAGACATCCTGGAAGCTGCAACCTGGAGCTCTGTGCACACTTTCACCAAGCACTACCACTTGCCTATAATAGAGCTAGATTTGCCACAGCAGTCTTACGGGGCCTGATTGCCAACCCTAATGCTTCATAACTACCTCCACCCTTCCTTAGCTTTGGGAATCAACCCAAATGTGATGACTACAACAGTGAAACACGGAGAACATAATACAGTTGTGTACACTTATCATAAATGTAGATATCAGAGTGTATTCACTGTTACAGTCCTGGTTACCCTTCCTCCAGCCCCCTGACTTCTCTCCTTTCTTTTTTGTCTGGCATATCTTATATCATTGTATTTGTCTTTTGCTGGGGGTATTACATACCATGTAATTGCTTCCTATTTTGGGGGCACCTGACATCTGGGGCAAGAAAAACTGATGTAATGGCGTCGGCTCCATGTTTTATACCCCTGACGACATGGAAGAAGCAACAGCATCTGATGCAAAAATCCCAAGACTCTGGTATTCAGGCTGTCTGAGGGCTACCTCTGCAGGCAGATAACGCAAATGTGATGACTGCAACAGTGAATACACTTGAACATCTACATTTATGGTAAATGTACACAAGTGTAATTTTTAGTGATCATTCCAGTGTTTTTGTTTTTCTAAATTTAATAACATTTTATGTGACTGCTTAATCTTGAATAACAAGTTGGATTGTGTTTGTTTGTGGGATGGTAGTGTGTGTACCATACCTCTCAATCTCTCAGAGCATGAAATCTGGACAAAGCCAAATATAATGGCTGGACAAAGGCCCAGAAGTAGGGATAGATTTTAAATATTGCTTCTGTAAATTGCTAGAATAACAGGTTTTGCATTATTATGTATTTTCTGAGGGATATGAAGTGTGAAATTCAAATGTCTGACATTATTTATTACTATTTAGTGAGTTCAGTCTTCATGTTGGTATCCCACAATTCTATTGGAGTGGATGCTGATGTTCTTCGTTCCACATTGCTGCAGTCCTTACTATTGGGTAGTCCGCTGTCCAGTCGGCCCGAATACCAGAGTATATGGCTGACGTCGGTCAGGGCGCATTAGACTGACGTCAGTACGTCAGGGTACTAATGCGCATGACCGACGTCATATCCTCAGTCTTTTTTGCCGCATGGTCCGATGCAGAAGCAGTTTTGCGAGTGCAGGTTGGCGTTCTGAAATATTTCCGAAACCGGAGTTTCAGACCGAATCAGAGTTGGCTAAGTACCCGTTGGGAACATTTTGTTTTTCTTGCCTCAGTATTTAACCGGATGTCAGAAAAAGTGAATAACTGTATTTCTTGTGGGAAACAGATACCTCATAGGGATTACCATACTTTGTGTATACCTTGTTTAGGGCCTGAGCACGACGTTGTTGGTTGCTGCTCTTGTGCTACGTTTAACAAACGCACTATTAAGAGAAGGTTAGACTGTGCCAGGTTAGTGTTTGGGAAGCGTTGCAATTATAAAATGCCGTCGGATGCTCCGACGCCCGCTTCGTCCAAGAAGCGCAAGGACAAAACAGCGAAGCCTAGGGTTGATGAACCGGCAGTCCCGGACGTCGGTTCTTTAGAAGGCTCAGTGGAGCCGGAGGTTTTGCCAGGAGTTTCTTTGGAGTCTCAGGCAGAGACTTTACTGTTACAGGATGTGCCTTCTCAAGAGGTAGGCCAGGCTGAGGGGGCTTCTCAGGTAACTGTTCTTCCCTCTCTTCCCAAGGTAGTTAGAGCCTCTCCTTCTGTTTCCAAAACTTCTTTGAGAGGTAGGCCAAGTTTAGCTTCAGTGGGGCTTCTCCTAGCACTTCAGGTTCTGTGCCTAAGAAACATATGCTTAAAATGGCAGAAGATTTGATTACTATGATTAGAGGTTCTATGCCCCCTCCTGATAAGAGGCCTAGGGTGGAACCTGAGTTTGATAGTTTTGAACAGTGTTCAGAGGCTTCTGACACTTCTGCGGAAGATTTGCAGGAGTATCCTCCTTATTCTGATTCTGATGTGGATGATTCCACTCCTACAGCTTCTCCTCCTGAGGATTTCTCATTTTCAGAGACTCTGCATTCCATGAGGGAGCACTTTAAATGGGAAGGCCAGGATTACTCTGATTCAGGAAAAGGCTTAGGGAATTCTTGTTTTTACCCCAGCATAGGCCCTTAGCTATACCTCCTGTGTTGAATGTGGTGGAAGATGTTTTTGCAGAGGCTTCCCTGAACCCTGATTCTTTGCCTCCTGCTCCTGTTAAACCTGATAGGTACTATTGGGGGCCTGAAGCTCATAAGTATCTTTTTAAGAGTCCCAGGGCAGACCCGGAAACTGTTTCTCAGGGACCTAAAGGTGTTAAGGCCTCTGTGGTTAAAAACCCTGTTCCCACTGATAAAGAGGCAAGGGCTTTGGATAGATGGGGAAAGAAAGTGTATACTTCTTCCACTTTAGCCATGAGGGCGTTGAATTGTCAGTTTCACATGCTAAAATATCAAAATTATCTCCTTTCACAACTGAAATCTAAGGTGGATGCTTTGGCGGAAGGTATTGAGTGTAAAGAGTTGCTAGATTTAGTTCATGTGTCTGAACAAGTGGGTAAGCATTCTTTGCAATGTGGTTTTGATGCTGTACAGGCCTCCTCGAGGGTGGCTGCCACTAGTTCTGTTCTTCGCAGGCATGCCTGGCTGAGGGATCAGAATTTAGCTGAGCATGTTAAGACAAGGATTTTAGATGCTCCTTTACAGTCTGATGTGTTGTTTGGTTCGCCTGTGGAAGCAGTTTTAAAGAAAATGGAGGACAAAGCTAAGTCTATGCAAACTGTTAAAGATTTTTGCAGGTGCAGCCACCAAGTTTAGTAGAAATTGGCCTACTAAGGGATGGACATATCCTGCTTATGATTCCCAGTCTAGGGGTAGGTCTAGGCGTGGTAGGGGCAGAGCTCAAGGTTCTTTTAGGCCTAGAACAGGAGTTCACCTGCTCAGACTTCTGGTGAGGGCAGGGGTCAGTCCTTTCGTAAACAGACCCAATGACCTGCCTTTTCAGCTGCCAGTAGATTCTCGTCTGGCAGCTCCTTTGGGAGGAAGACTGTCTCTTTTCAAAGAAAATTGGGATTTAATCACTCAAGACAGATGGGTGTTGGATATCATTCACCACGGTTACAGGTTTTATTTCCATACATTGCCCCCTTTCAAAGGCATGCCCGACGTTCCTCCTCCACAAAGGAAAGAGGCTCACAAGCAAATTTCTCTGTTACTTCAAATAGGGGCCATTCAGCCAGTCCCTGTATCAGAAAGGGGCCTAGGGTTTTATTCACGCCTGTTCCTAGTACCAAAGAAGGGGAGCACGTGGAGACCAATTTTGGATTTATCTATCCTCAACACTTATCTGGACATTCCAAAGTTCAAGATGTTGACGTTACAACAGCTTTTACCTCTGCTGGGCAAAGATCACTGGATGGTAACTTTAGATCTCAAGGAAGCTTACCTTCATGTGCCTATAAGATTAAGTTGCAGGAAGTATCTGCGTTTTCGAGCTGGAAATTCTCATTATCAGTTCTCTGCATTGCCCTTTGGCTTATCTACTGCGCCCAGAGTATTCACAAAGGTTCTGGCTCCAGTGATAGCTTACTTCAGGCTAAAAGGAATTCAAATCTATCCTTACTTGGACGACTGCCTGATTCTGGCTCAAGAAAAGGAAGACCTTCTACAGCATCTGGAATATGTTATAGCAGTGCTAAGATGCCTAGGGTATTCTGTGAACGAAATAAAGTCCAGTCTAGTACCCTCTCAAGACATGTGCTTTCTGGGTGTGAGACTGAATACAGCAGCCCAGATGGCCTTTTTAACCCCGGACAAACAGAAGAGTCTATCCCTTTACTTCCATCAACTATCTCATCAGTCCGTGCTGACTGCAAGGACAGTCCTTCAAGCATTAGGGTTCATGGCATCTTGTATTCTGGTGCTTCCCAATGCCAAACTGCATATGAGGAAGCTGCAATGGTATCTCAAAAATGTATGGACACAGCACTGCCAGGATTTGGACACTGTCATTCAAATAATACCTTGCCTTCAAAAAGAATTTTTGTGGTGGGCTCAGGAATGTCACCTAAACAAGGGACTCTCTGTGACCCGGCCAGAGGCGAGTCAGATTTTAACGACAGATGCCTCGGATATTGCTTGGGGAGCTCATCTAAATGGAAAGTGGATACAAGACAAGTGGCCTGCCAGACTACAGCATCTACATATCAACATGAAGGAGATGTTAGCAGTCCAGTTTGCATTAATGGCTTTCAAGGAGTTACTTCTTCCAGGGCAGGTGTTGATTCTAACAGACAACACAACTGTCATGTGGTACATCAACAAACAAGGGGGAACACATTCTTATCCTCTATGCAGGCAAGCAATGATTTTATGGGAGACTGCGCTCAGCTTGCAACTAACTCTTCAGGCAAGGTTTCTGCCGGGAGCACAGAACTCCTTAGCAGATGTGTTAAGCAGACAAATCATGGATCCCCACGAGTGGAAACTGGATCTTCATGTATTTTAGAAATTGACAGTGTCATGGGGAACTCCAGACATAGATCTGTTCGCTTCTCCACTAAACCACCAGCTGCCAAAGTTTTGCACAAAGGGGTTTCATCACACAGCTTGGAAAGTGGATGCTCTGTCTTTCAGTTGGAAAAATCTTCATGTGTATGCCTTTCCACCTCTGCCTCTTCTTCCAAAGGTGCTCTTAAAGGTCAGACAAGACAAGCCAAGGATGATTTTAATAGCTCCAGATTGGCCTCGGCAACACTGGTATCCACTACTAAGGAGTCTGGTAAGGAAGCCTCCATGGCCTTTACCTTTGATTCCACATCTGTTGTCTCAGAAGGACGGTCATCTGCTCAATGTCAAGCTTCGCTCACTTCATCTAACAGCCTGGCATATTCTGTGTTGAAACACAGCAGGTCTCAACTTCCTCAACAAGTTTTAAATGTGATTATGGAAGCTAGAAGACCTAGTACAAGGAAAGTGTACGCAGAAAAATGGAAGAGGTTTTTAATTTGGAGTACAGCAAAGAATTTGGAGATTTCTGAGCCTAATTTGAATGTGGCTCTTCAATATCTTACTGAGTTATTGGACAAAGGTTTGTCCTTCTCTTCCATTAAGATTCATGCTGCAGCAATTTCAGCTCACTATGATTGTGACCCACCATTGTTTTCGCATCCTTTGTTCAAGCAGTTTCTTAGAGGGGCAAAGAATATAAGACCCCCGTAGAGCTCCTACTCCTGCTTGGGATCTCAATTTTGTGTTGGAAAAACTTACTCTACAACCTTTTGAGCCTGCGGCTACTGCTGAGTTGAAATACTTGTCATGGAAGACTGCTTTTCTGTTGGCTATTACTTCTGCAAGAAGGGTGTCTGAGTTGCAGGCCCTTATGGCAGTAGAGCCCTTTTTGATTTTCCATAAGGATAGGGTATCATTACGTACTAATCCTTCCTTTATGCCTAAGGTGGTTTCTAGTGTGGCTTTAAACCAAACTATTCATTTGCCTACTTTTTATGCAGACCCCCAAAATAAAGGGGAAAAGATTTTGCACACTTTAGATGTACACAGGCAATTGCGTTATTATTTAAGCAGGACTAAGGATTTTAGGCAGTCTCAGCAGTTGTTTGTTTCTTTTGCTTTGAGTTCGCAGGGCAAGCCTGTGTCAAAACAAACTATTTCTAGGTGGATTGGGTTTTGCATTGCGTTCTGTTATTCCCATCATGGCAAGGAGATTCCAGCTGGGATTAGGCCTCATTCCACTGGGGCTACTGCCACTTCAACAGCATTTCTGAGGGGGGTGGCAACTAAGGATATTTTGGAGGCAGCTACTTGGAGTTCAGTGCATACTTTCTCTAAGCATTATCACCTTCCTATCTACTCTAAGTCTAGGGCTGGTTTTGCCACTGCTGTTTTGCAAGGCATGTTGTCAGCTCCTGCTTCTTTATGATTTGCCAGCCTCCCTTACCTCTGCTTTGGGATTCTACCCAATAGTAAGGACTGCAGCAATGTGGAGCGAAGAACATAGTACAGTTTTGTACCTACCATAAATGTAGATGTTCGAGGATCCACATTGCTGCAGTCCAATTTACCTCCCTCCTTCCCCTCTGTGTTTAGGGGTGGTTGTGTAGGTGAGGTTATATGCTGATATTTTTGTATATATTTTGTATATATTGTACATATTTTTGGTGCAGGTATTTTGGGCCTTGTCTTTTTAGGGTCTTCTGACATCTGGGGCAAGAAAAGACTGAGGATATGACGTCGGTCATGCGCATTAGTACCCTGACGTACTGACGTCAGTCTAATGCGCCCTGACCGACGCCAATATACTCTGGTATTCGGGCCGACTGGACAGCGGACTACCCAATAGTAAGGACTGCAGCAATGTGGATCCTCGAACATCTACATTTATGGTAGGTACAAAACTGTACTTTACATGATTATGTATGCAAATATTATGTTAATCAGCATCCCGATTTTTAACCAGTTGTACTTGCTTTTCATGGGCCTTTGTCCAGATTTTTAATGTTTCCTGGTTGAGAGGTATGAGGGTATCTGATTTGCAAGCTCTCGTGGAGAGTCAACCCTTACCTCATTTTCCACAAGGACAGGGTTTCTTTAAGAAAATCCTTTTATGAATAAAGTGGTATCTGAGTTTACTTTTTAGCCAAACTATCCATCTTACTGTTTTGTTTTCTCTGAATTTAAAAATGAGTGAAAACAAAATGAATGAAAAGGTCCACAGACAAACCAGTCAGTAAAAATTTAAAGAAAAATCTAACCAAGCTAGTTTCCACGGTGTTCCTTAAACCTCTTGTATTAGAGGCACATGGGATACATGCAAATGACCCCTTAAGGACATCAGGTGTTTCAGCTATATGGCAGTTGTGAATGCCCATGATTTTTTTTCTTTTTAAGTAGTCCATAACAGACTTAAAAAAAGTAATGGGCATTCAGAGTTCCCATATAGCTGAAACACCTGACGTCTTAAGGGGTCATTTACATGTATCCCATGTGCCTCTAATACAAGAGGTTTTAAGGAATCACACAGTGGAAACTCTAGCTTGGTATGAAGGAGAAAGGATATTTCATACCTTACATGTCCACAGACAACTCTGATACTGTCTTGACAGAACCAAATCTTTCAGATCTTTAGCTTAGTTGTTCATTTCTTGTGAAGGTAAGAAGGGACACCCTCTGTCAAAACAGACTATTTCCAAATTCTTGTCTAAGGTTATTACCTTTTGTTACACTCGGCATGACAAATCTATTCTTGGCAGGGTCAAGGCCCCCTCTACAAGGAATTTGGTTTCTTTTATGGCTTTTTGGAAAGGGTTATATTCTAGAAGCTGCTGGTTGTTCCTCTGTAAGCACTATAAGCCAGTTTCATTGTCTAGGTCTGTGTCATGCTTTGGTAGAACTTCTCTCCGGGGTCTCCTGGACCTTCTCCTTCCACATCCCAAATATAGTTAGGTTTGGTAATCTACCCATATAGCTAGGATTATTGCAACAGTGAGCAATGTGAAGAACGTAGTACAATTGTATAAGCTGAACTTACCGTATCAATAGATGTTTGAATGATCACTGCTACAGTAGCCACTCCCTCCCTCCCCCTTGTTTTGTGGTATTTTTTTTATGCCAGGGTGTGGACATTTATTTTTTGTTGTTCCTAGCCTTGTGCTTTCAGGGCTAGGAACAACAACACCTGTCTGCTTGCACAAAGCTCTGAAGGGCTTTGCACCCAAAATTGTCTTTTAGTCAGCTCATCTCAAGCTGCTTGAAGGTTTGGATGCGTGGAAGGTACTCTGAAGCTTTGGTAGATGACTGGCCATTATGTCCTTGGCAGGGTATAACCCATATACCTAAGGCTACTGCAGCAGTGATCATTTGAACATCAGCTATTATGTAGGTTCAATTTGTACAACTGTATTTTACAGTATGTGGCACTGCATCTAGTGTCACATCATTCACTACCAGCCAGGTTTGTTCTGCAGCTTCTGTGTTCGATGCTGTCCGTCATAACTGTTGTACCACTGGCAAGATCTTATGAGGGTATTGCAGTGGACGTTGGCAGTTCAGTGGTCTGTGAATCGACACCCCATAAATTTTCCCATTCGAATCACCAAGATTTACAAGGAACATGTAACCTGCTAGATTCATGCTCCACATGATGTTCTTCATTCCACATTGCTGCAGTCCTAACTATTGGGTAGTCCGCTGTCCAGTCGGCCCGAATACCAAAGTATATGGCTGACATCGGTCAGGGCGCATTAGACTGACGTCAGTACGTCAGGGTACTAATGCGCATGACCGACATCATATCCTCAGTCTTTTTTGCCGCATGGTCCGATGCAGAAGCAATTTTGCGAGTGCAGGTTGGCGTTCTGAAAGTTTCTGAAGTCAGAGTTTCAGACCGAATCAAAGTTGGCTAAGTACCCCGTTGGGGAATATTTTGGTTTTTTCTTGCCTCAGTATTTAACCGGATGTCAGAAAAAGTGAATAACTGTATTTCTTGTGGGAAACAGATACCTCATAGGGATTACCATACTTTGTGTATACCTTGTTTAGGGCCTGAGCACGACGTTGTTGGATGCCGCTCTTGTGCTAGATTTAACAAACGCACTATTAAGAGAAGGTTAGACTGTGCCAGGTTAGCGTTGTAATTATAAAATGCCGTCGGATGCTCCGACGCCGGCTTCGGCTAAAAAACGCAAAGATAAAGCAGCAAAGCCTAGGGTGGAGGAACCGACAGTCCCAGACGTCGGTTCTTTGGAAGGCTCAGTGGAGCCAGAGGTTTTGCCAGGTGTCTCTTTGGAGTCTCAGGAAGAGACTTTACTGTTACAGGATGTATCCTCTCAGGAAGTAGGCCACGCTGAGGGGGCTTCTCAGGTGGCTGTTCTTCCCTCTCTTCCTAAGGTGGTTAGAGCCTCTCCTTCAGTTTCCAAGGCTTCTTTGAGGGGCAGGCCAAGTTTAGCTTCTGTGGGGGTTTCTCCTAGTACTTCAGGATCTTTGCCTAAGAAACATATGCTTAAAATGGCAGAGGATTTGATTACTATGATTAGGGTTCTATGCCCCTCCTGATAAGAGGCCTAGGGTTGAACCTGAGTTTGAGAGTTTTGAGCAATGCTCGGAGGCTTGAGTCTTCGGCTGAAGACTTGCAGGAGTACCCTCCTTATTCTGATTCTGATGTGGATGATTCTACTCCTTCTGCTTCTCCTCCTGAGGATTTTTCATTTTCAGAGACTCTGCATTCCATGAGGGAGCATTTTAAATGGGAAGGCCAAGATTTCTCTGATTCCAGGAAAAGGCTTAGGGAATTCTTGTTTTTACCCCAGCATAGGCCTTTAGCTATACCTCCTGTTTTGCATGTGGTGGAAGATGTGTTTGCAGAGGCTTCCCTGAATCCTGATTCTTTGCCTCCTGCCCCAGTTAAACCGGATAGGTATTATAGGGTGCCTGAAGCTCATAAGTATCTTTTTAAGAGTCCTAGGGCAGACCCAGAAACTGTCTCTCAGGGGCCTAAAGGTGTGAGGGCCTCAGTTGTTAAAAATCCTGTCCCTCCTGATAAAGAGGCAAGGGCTTTGGATAGATGGGGAAATAAAGTGTATACTTCTTCCACTTTAGCCATGAGGGCGTTGAATTGTCAGTTTCACATGTTAAAATATCAGAATTATCTTCTTTCACAGTTGAAATCTAAGGTGGATGCTCTGGCTGAAGGTATTGAGTGTAAAGAGTTGCAGGATTTAGTTCATGTGTCTGAACAGGTAGGTAAACATTCCTTGCAGTGTGGTTTTGATGCTGTGCAAGCCTCCTCCAGGGTGGCTGCCACTGGTTCTGTTCTTCGTAGGCACGCCTGGCTGAGAGATCAGAATTTAGCTGAGCATGTTAAGACAAGGATTTTGGATGCTCCTTTACAGTCTGATGTGTTGTTTGGTTCGCCTGTGGAAGCAGTTTTGAAGAAAATGGAGGACAAGGCTAAGTCTATGCAAACTGTTAAAGATTTTTTTGCAGGTGCAGCCTCCGAAGTTTAGTAGAAATTGGCCTACTAAGGGATGGACTTATCCTGCTTATGATTCCCAGTCTAGGGGTAGGTCTAGGCGTGGTAGGGGCAGAGCTCAGGGTTCTTTTAGGCCTAGGACAGGAGTTCCCCTGCTCAGACTTCTGGTGAGGGCAGGGGTCAGTCCTTTCGTAAGCAGACCCAATGACCTACCTTTTCAGCTGCCAGTACATTCTCGCCTGGCAGCACCTTTGGGAGGAAGGCTGTCTCTTTTCAAAGAAAATTGGGATTTAATTACCCAAGACAGATGGGTTCTGGATATTATTCACCACGGTTACAGGTTTTATTTCCATACCTTGCCTCCTTTCAAAGGCATGCCAGACATTCCTCCTCTTCAAAGGACAGAGGCTCACAAGCAAATTTCTCTGTTGCTCCAAATAGGGGCCATTCAGTCAGTTCCTGTGCCGGAAAGGGGCCTAGGATTTTATTCTCGCCTGTTCCTAGTACCAAAGAAGGGGAACACGTGGAGACCAATTCTGGATTTATCTATCCTCAACACTTATCTGGACATTCCCAAGTTCAAAATGTTGACGTTACAACAGCTTTTACCTCTGCTGGGCAAAGATCACTGGATGGTAACTTTAGATCTCAAGGAAGCTTACCTTCATGTGCCAATCAGACTAAGTTGCAGGAAGTATCTGCGTTTTCGAGCTGGAAATTCTCATTATCAGTTCTCTGCATTGCCCTTTGGCTTATCTACTGCCCAGAGTATTCACAAAGGTTCTGGCTCCAGTGATAGCTTACTTCAGGCTAAAAGGAATCCAAATCTATCCTTACTTGGACGACTGCCTGATTCTGGCTCAAGAAAAGAAGATCTTCTACAGCATCTGGAATATGTCATAGCAGTGCTAAGATGCCTAGGGTATTCTGTGAACGAAATAAAGTCCAGTCTAGTACCCTCTCAAGACATGTGCTTTCTGGGTGTGAGACTGAATACAGCAGCCCAGATGGCCTTTTTAACCCCGGACAAACAAAAGAATCTTTCCAGTTACTTCCATCTTCTATCTCTTCAGTCCGGGCTGATTGCAAGGACAGTCCTTCAAGCCTTAGGGTTCATGGCATCTTGTATTCTGGTGCTTCCCAATGCCAAACTGCATATGAGGAAGCTACAATGGTATCTCAAAATCTGTGGACACAGCACTGCCAGGATTTGGACACTGTCATTCAAATAATACCTTGCATTCAAAAGGAATTTTTGTGGTGGGCTCAGGAATGTCACCTAAACAAGGGACTCTCTGTGACCCGGCCAGAGGCCAGTCAGATTCTAACGACAGATGCCTCAGATGTTGCTTGGGGAGCTCATCTAAATGGAAAGTGGATACAAGACAAGTGGCCTGCCAGACTACAGCATCTACATATCAACATGAAAGAGATGTTAGCAGTTCAGTTTGCATTAATTGCTTTCAAGGAGTTACTTCTTCCAGGGCAGGTGTTGATTCTAACAGACAACGCAACTGTCATGTGGTACATCAACAAACAAGGGGGAACACATTCTTACCCATTGTGCAGACAAGCAATGATTTTATGGGAGACTGCGCTCAGTCTGCAACTAACTCTTCAGGCAAGGTTTCTGCCGGGAGCACAGAACTACTTAGCAGATGTATTAAGCAGACAAATCATGGATCCCCACGAGTGGAAACTGGATCATCATGTATTTCAAAATTGACAGTGTCATGGGGAACTCCAGACATAGATCTGTTCGCTTCTCCACTAAACCACCAGCTGCCAAAGTTTTGCACGAAAGGATTTCATCACACAGCTTGGAAAGTGGATGCTCTTTCTTTCAGTTGGAAAAATCTTCATGTGTATGCCTTTCCACCTCTGCCTCTTCTTCCAAAGGTGCTTCTAAAGGTCAGACAAGACAAGCCAAGGATGATTTTAATAGCTCCAGATTGGCCTCGGCAGCACTGGTACCCATTACTGAGGAGTCTGGTAAGGAAGCCTCCATGGCCTTTACCCTTGATTCCACACCTGTTGTCTCAGAGGGACGGTCATCTGCTCAATGTCAAGCTTCACTCTCTACATCTAACAGCCTGGCATATTCTGTTTTGAAAGACAGCAGGTCTCAGCTTCCTCAACAAGTTTTAAATGTGATTATGGAAGCCAGAAGACCTAGTACAAGGAAAGTGTACGAGAAAAATGGAAGAGATTTTTGTTTTGGAGTGCAGCAAACAATTTGGAGATTACTGAGCCAAATTTGAGTGTGGCTCTTCAATATCTTACTGAGTTACTGGACAAAGGTTTGTCTTTCTCTTCCATTAAGATTCATGCTGCAGCAATTTCAGCTCACTATGATTGTGACCCACCATTGTTTTCGCATCCTTTGTTCAAGCAATTTCTTAGAGGGGCAAAGAATATAAGACCCCCACGTAGAGCTCCTACTCCTGCTTGGGATCTCAATTTTGTGTTGGAAAAACTTACTCTACAACCTTTTGAGCCTGCGGCTACTGCTGAATTGAAATACTTGTCATGGAAGACTGCTTTTTTGTTGGCCATTACTTCTGCAAGAAGGGTTTCTGAGTTGCAGGCCCTTATGGCAGTGGAGCCTTTTTTGATTTTTCATAAGGATAGGGTATCTTTACGTACTAATCCTTCCTTTATGCCTAAGGTGGTTTCTAGTGTGGCTTTAAACCAAACTATTCATTTGCCTACCTTTTATGCAGATCCCCAAAAATAAAGGGGAAAAGATTTTGCACACTTTAGATGTACACAGGCTATTGCGTTATTATTTGAGCAGGACTAAGGATTTTAGGCAGTCTCAGCAGTTGTTTGTTTCTTTTGCTTTGACTTCAAAGGGCAAGCCTGTGTCAAAACAAACTATTTCTAGGTGGATTGGGTGTTGCATTACATTTTGTTATTCCCATCATGGCAAGGAGATTCCAGCTGGGATTAGGCCTCATTCCACTAGGGCTACTGCCACTTCCACAGCATTTCTAAGGGGGGTGGCAACTAAGGATATTTTGGAGGCAGCTACTTGGAGTTCAGTGCATACTTTCTCTAAGCATTATCACCTTCCTCTCTACTCTAAGTCTAGGGCTGGTTTTGCCACAGCTATTTTGCAAGGCATGTTGTCAGTTCCTGCTTCCTTATGATTTGCCAGCCTCCCTTACCTCTGCTTTGGGATTCTACCCAATAGTTAGGACTGCAGCAATGTGGAATGAAGAACATAGTACAGTTTTGTACCTAACATAAATGTAGATGTTCGAGGATCCACATTGCTGCAGTCCAATTTACCCTCCCTCCTTCCCCTCTGTGTTTAGGGGTGGTTGTGTAGGTGAGGTTTTATTCTGCTATTTGTGTATATATTGTATATATATATTTTTTGGTGCAGGTATTTTGGGAGTTTTTGTTTTTGGCCTTATCTTTTCAGGGTCTTCTGACATCTGGGGCAAGAAAAGACTGAGGATAGGACGTCGGTCATGCGCATTAGTACCCTGACGTACTGACGTCAGTCTAATGCGCCCTGACCGACGTCAGCCATATACTTTGGTATTCGGGCCGACTGGACAGCGGACTACCCAATAGTTAGGACTGCAGCAATGTGGATCCTCGAACATCTACATTTATGGTAGGTACAAAACTGTACTTTTCTCGGAATTGTCCCTTTGTCCTACCCTTGCCCAAGATCATGGTGACTATGGATGCTTCTCAGTTGGGGTGGAGGTGCATTATCTGGGACAGTTGGCTCAAGGCACATGGTCTTACTTAAAGGCCAATAGTCACATAAGTATCCTGGAGATGAGAATAATCCTCCTAGTATTGCAGGCCTTTCAGGACGTTATCCCTATATGGATGATTGCCATATACCTTGTCAGTGGTTTGGTACATCAACAAGCAAGGGGGAACTTGATGTTAACCACTTATGTTGAGAGGCTTTGATGATGTATCAGTGGGTGATCTGTCTTGGCCACTTTTAGTAACACATTCTGGGGAACTCCCAACGATCTGATGTTCTTTTCATTCTTTCCTCACTTATGGGTTATGGATCTGATCCTTGGATCCAATTTGGCCACATACTTCAGTTCCAACTCTCAAGCTCTTCCATCTACCCATAATGCCCTACTCCATCCCTTTTGCTTAAGATGTCATTTGCCACTGTCATGGTTAAACACAGGTTGTCCTCTCAAGTAATTGTAAGAGTATTTACTTTTTTTCCTAAAACTTTAAAAACCTTAACCTTCTAAGTTTGCAATAACTTTAATACTCCCCCTTAGTTTTTCGCTGGCACTAGGGATATTTTTCTTTTTCCTTTTTCTCCCCTATTCTTAGTAGTTCTTGTGATACCATCATTGGTATTTTTTCTGTACCCTAGATAGGTATTTCTATCTTTGCCATAGTTGGTGATAACTTTGTGTTGTTGTCAGTCTTGTCTTCTCACCGATGGGTTGTATCGAATGCGTCATGTCCATCTCAGCCTTTACAAATGCCCAAGTATTTCAGCAAAGCTCATGGGCCTCCTTGCCTACCCATAATGCAGTTCCCTACTTCCCCAGATCTCGTTTTCCCCACTGCTAGAAGGACCTTCAGGCAAGCTCTGAGCTAAGTTTCGTTCAATACTTTATCGTATTCTTTCTCTGAGTTATCTGCACTGTTGGTAGCAGTTTAGTGCCTTCCCTATTTAGTTTAAAGTAGTTATAGTTATGTAGTTTTACTGTTCCCTTTCCATTAGCATCTGTTTGACCCACAGGATGTCTAACTCCACCAGTTTAAATTAGAGGGTATTCCTTTCTTTATCCCTTTCTACTTAACCATTCGTTTTAAGTAGGGAACAGTTGTCAGAGTCCACTTAAGTTAGAGGACTTTCCTTAACTTTGCAAGTTGTATTAATATTTCTACTTTTTTCTGCCATTGTTAACCGTTCATTTAAGTTAGAGAACAGTTGACAAGTGTCCACTTGAGTTAGATGACTTCCCCTTCATTTTACTGTCCCTCTTGTTAAAAAAAAAAAAAAAAAAAAAAAAAAAAAATTTTTTTTTTTCCCTAGTTTTAGTTTCTAGCTTCTAGTATGTCCCAAAAGGAGCATAAGCCTTTAGGCTTTAAAAAGTTTGAGAAATGTAGCAAAAATGTCCCTCAGTGATTCCCATATATTGTGGCTACTGTTTGGGGCCTCTTCACTTGCAGGAATCTTGTTCCATATGTCACTGTTTTAACCAAAGGGCATTAATGGAACGCAAAAATAAATGGATTTTGAAGGGGTTATTAAAAACACCATTTGCTGAGGCTATTTCTTCTGAAGCCTCTTTTCCTAAATCTGACAAGTCTGAGAACATGGGAAAGAGACCTTCTCTGGCTCCAAAATTGTCAGAGCCAAAAGCCAAATATCATAAGGCACCTACTCCAACAGTATCCTCTGAGCAGACTGCACCCTCTGAAGCAGGAACTTCCTCGGAGCCATCGGTATCTTCAGCTCAGAAATCCACTACAGACAGACTGGCTCCGAAAGAACCCAAGCCAGCCGAGTATCGTTATCAGCGCCAATCTCCATCCTTGGAGCCTGTATCTTCCCATTTTCCTTCTCCTCTCTTGGCTTGGTCCAGATCTCCCACATTGTCCACTATATCAACTAAGAGCCTCTCCGACGATGTGAGTAGGGTGGTGCAGAGGCTTCTTAAGACACCTGTCTTGGCAAAGCCGCTTTTTGTTCCGAACCCAAAGGAGTGCTCATCTTATCAATTTGGTGCCTATGACTCCGATATCCAACTAGTGTCTGTTTCAGGTCCAGAGTCTCTTGGCTCCTTGGATCCTGGTTCTGCCCCAAGTTCTTCCACCCAGATGGAGCAGGAGACCTCTGAGAGCTGATGCTCACTGATCAGGTCCTCTGAGCCAGTTCAGATCCACTCAGATCCGAATATGTCTCTCGAGGCTTTGACGCGGATGGGTTTCAGCTCCCACCTCATCTTCGGAGCTTCTGTCTCCTGCTTTGGGGGCTCTATTGGCTCTGACATCCTTTTTGTTGGGTCCGGGGAGTTCTTCAGAGCAGGGGCAGACTGCTTGCGAAGTTATGAGGAGGGTGATGACTGCTCCTCAGTCCCAGACGCAGTCCTTCTCTGAGCTTCCTCCCTCATCGGCGCAGGTGTCTTCACCTCATCACCTCCTTCCACAGGCCTTCAGAGATCCAAGGCCTCAGGATATCCTCCAGGGGACTCTCCCCCCGCCCCCCTTCCGACACTTCCCCAGAATATCTCACTGAGGAATTCTCTTAGAAGAGATCATGCAAGAGGAAGCATCTAGACTCCTCAGAGGAGTCAATCATTATAGATACCAATCTCGATGAAGCAGAGGGGTCTCCATGGTCACCTCCTGAAGACGTCTCTTTTTGGAGACATCCTGGAAATACTGAAACAGAGAGGTGACTGGCAGTTCTCTTCTCCTTTGGCCAAAGAGTCTGTATACTTGAAGGCTGTTGGATCTCGCCCTTAAACTTCCTGGGTGACACTGCCTTCCGATGAGCTTATTCAGTTAATCTCTCTGAAGGCCTGGGAGAACCCAAACTCCATAGACACCCTAGTCCTAGGAGGCCAAGTAAGGACCGTGCTTTTTTACCGAAGGTGTAGCAGTGGATGCCATGGTTGTGGAGCAGCCACGAAAAAGGGACTTCCTCCGACCAGTTCCTCTGTCCATCCTCCTAATAAGGATTCATGTACCATGGATAGGTACAGGAAGCGCATCTTCTCTTCAGCAACTTTTACTTTACTATCACTGAACCTATCTCACCCTCTTCCAGACTTCAGAGGGATCTGCTAAAAGAACTGTCAGACTCCTTCTAGGGAGCTGTAGCTGATGTGGTGGCAGATGAGATCAACACTTATCTCGCTACCCTGAACTCTGTGGTAAACTCTTCCATGAGACTCATCTCGTATGCAGCAGATGGAGCAAGTAGGGCAGTGGGTTCAGGCATCTCCCTTTGGAGGCAGGCCTGGATACGCCTTTGCAATTTCACAGAGCCCTTTGTCGCTCCCTTTGATGGCTCATCTCTGTTTGGGCACAAGGTAAAAGACATGCTAACTTGGTGTGAACAGGTGGGTAACATCTTGTCTGCTATTGGAGTGCATTTTTCCACACTCACCAGACCATTTACAAAGGGCAGAGGGGTACTGGGAAGATGTGGTTCAGAAAATCTCAAAGGTCTTACCAGGACACTCAGGGTGGAAGTTCCCTCAGAGGCAGAGGGGGGAACAATAATGGAAGACACTGCCCACGTGGCAGAGGAGGCCAGAAAAATCAGGGCTTCAGAGAATTTTTCTTTGGCAGACCCTTTCAGCCCTTTTGAAGGAGAGGCTGACTGCTCTTCTCTGGAGCGTGGTAAAAGATGACCAACAACAAATGGGTGCAGGACCTAATATCCAGGATATATATTATTCCCTTTTCTTTCCCCACCCCCCATAAACAAATCCATTCCAGACAATTCCACCCAGTCAGAAGGAACAAGCAACATTAGAAATTCAAATGTTCATAAAAAGAGTCTTCAAAGAAGTCCCCGCAGACCAGAGAGGATCCGGAACTTAATCGAGATTCTTTAGTTCTAAAGAAAACAGGGGACTGGAGACCGATATTGGATGTCAGCAAAATAAGCATATTGGTAAAGAAAACCAAGTTCCAAATGGGTAACACTGCAGTCAAAACTTTCATTCCTGGAAAAAGGCAATTGGATGTGCTCTACAGACCTTCAGGGAGCGTACTACCACATACTAATGGAAAGATGATCCAGAAGGTTTTTGCGCTTCCAGCTAGGAGTCAGTCACTTCCAGTTTCGAGCTCTGCCCCTTGGTCTCACTACAGCCTCCGGGGTGTTCACCAAATGCATGGCAATAGTAGCAGCTCACTTCAGATGCAGAGGATTCTGGGTGTTTCCAGATCTGGATGACTGGCTTCTTACCACCCCGACCAGGAATATTCTGCTACAAGTCAGAGACTAATACACTACAACTTTCCTTCTCTCTAGGCATTTCCATCAATTATGACAAATTTGCTCCAGAGCCATCTCAAAGTTTAAACTTTATATGAGCAGAGATAAATACAACCATTCCGATAGCAAGACTTCCCCCCGAAAAAGTGCAATATTTCCGTTTACATATGAAAATGTTATGCAAGAAAACTTTAGCCAGTGCAAGACAAGTACTACAAGTTGTGAGAAAAATGGCAGCTTCCATTGTACTTATCCCTTTAGCTTGCCTGCATGTGTGGATACTTAAGTGGTTACTTTTGACACAGTGGACAATTCTGAATTTGCCAGTGTCACACAAGATTCTCATAACTAAACACCTGCAAAAAGGATCTTGAATGGTGGATCCACTCTCCCTCAGTGTCTCGGGGATGTTCATTCATCCCTTCTCCACGCCAGGCCACGGTGACTGCAAATGCTTCCCAGATTGGGGGGGGGGGGCATTATTTGGGGAAGACGGTCCAAGGCACCTGGCAGGAACATGAGGCTCATCTGCACATCAGTGTTGTAGACATGACAGCAGTGCTGTTGACGTTGCAAGCATTTCAAAACACTCTTCCCTCCTAGGAACAATTGCGATTCATTCAGAAAATGTCAGTAGTCTGGTACATAAACAAACAAGGAGGAACCAGATCTTACCCCCCTTTGTCGAGAAGCTCTCAGGGTTTGGCAGTGGGCAATGTCTTCCAGCCGTTTTCTGATTGCAATGCACATCCATGGGAAATACAATGTAATTGTGGACAAACTGAGCTGGGCCATTTTGTGGCCTCACAAATGGCCGTTCAATCAGTATGTAGCAGAAAGCATTTTCCGCAAATGGGGCCAGCCTTGTTGCGATCTCTCTGCTTTGCACGTCAGTACCAAATGCAGCAACTACTTTGCCCTGATCCCTCCTGTGGGAGAGTCACCAAGGGATACACTTGTTCACGATTGGCCTTCAGGACTACTGTATGCCCCCCCCCCCCGATTCCTCTAATTTCCTGGTTTTTGCAGAACACCAGTCTGTTGGCGACCACAATAATCCTTATTTTGCTCCCTATTGGCCTGATCAAATGTGGTTCCCCTTTCTACAGCCTCATCTTCTGGACAGTGCATGGATTCTGGAACCGGCTGCAGATCTTCTGATGCATCTGTTGGGAATGGCTCATTCCAGCCTTCAAAGCTTCAAGTTGACAGCTTGACTGCTCCAGTTCCCTTGATTGCAAGGTTTCCTTCTCTTTCCTCTCCAGTAAAACATATCTTGTTGTCTTCTCATAAGGTCTCCACAAGAAAATTATACAAGCGTAAATGGAACAGGTTTATTACGTGGGCAACTGACAAACAAATAGACCCCTTTTCTGCTCCCACACATTCTATCCTGGAATTTCTAGCAGAATGTTTTCACGAAGGTGCAGCTGCTTCTACTGTTAAAGTCCAGCTAGCAGCAATGTGTACATATCATGTGGGAGAAAAGAGCTCTACTATCATGTCACACAGTCTCTGCAAATCTTTTTTGAAAGGAACTATGATTAGAGCTCCATATAAGTACCCACCTCCTCCTTTTGATCTAAATTTCATTTTAACAAACATTTACCCCCCCCCCCCCCTTGAACCTTCAGCCACATGCAATATAAAGTTTCTGTCTTGGAAGACTATTTTTAGTTGTAATTACCTCAGCCAGGAGAGTCTCAGAACTGTAAGCCATGTCCACAAAGCCAGCTTACCTGTTTTTCCATCAAGACAGACTCTCTCTGCACTAACCCATCCTTTCTTCCTAAGGTTGTGTCAGAAAATAATCTTAATCTATTGAGCTGCCTGTGTTTTTCCCAAACGATCAAAACAAAGGCGAGTATATGTTGCAACTTTTAGATGTACATAGGCAGTTAAAAACTTCTGGGTTTAGAAAATCAGACCAACTTTTCATGTCCTATTCCGTCACCAGAAAAGGTCAGCCAGTCTCAAAGATTACCTTATCTAGATTGCTATCTCTCTGCATGCCCTACATGTATGACTCTAACAGAGCTCTTCCATTCCCAGTAAAAGGTCAATCCACCAGGTCAGTAGCTCCATCTACAACTTTCCAAGAGAAGGTTACCTTTGGATAACATTTGTGCTGCAGCTTACGTGGTTAAAACCTCACACACTTTTGGTTCTGTGGTTCTGAAAAATATTCTCGCATGAGCCACCCAGGAATCAGATTGCTTGGGACATGGTCCCATCAGTGAGAATAAAGGCGAGATTGACAACAACACACAGAAAAGTTATGTACTTAACATAACGTTCCATGTGTGTTGTCCATCAGTACCTTTATTCTTACAACCCACCCTCCATGCCCCCTTCCACTTTTCTTGGGAGACTGAGTGGACTCTGCTTTTTGGACCTGTATAGCCTCAGCAACGCTAACTTGGCCCTTCATAATTATTACTACTGTTGATCATTTTGGCCAGATGAACAGTATTTCTCTCCTTATAAATTCGGAGTGGGCAAACAAAATCTGGAGGAAGTAGGGGTACTGCATTATTGATAGAGAAGGAGGCCCACAAGCTTTGCTGAAGTCCTCAAGCTTTTGTAAAGGCCGAGACAGGTCCGTCACATCGGCTCTGACCCATCAGTAAGAATAAAGGTCGAGATGGACAACACACATGGAACGTTATGGTAAGTACATAACTTTTTTTCTTTCTAACTTTGTTAGAAAAAAACAAAGATCTGAAGTAGTTAACTTCATTTGTTCATCAACCTGTGGGTTTCGGATCCGGACTGGATCCGAGATGGCAGTTTCACCAGCATCAGATCTGAGCTCCAAGCTCCTCCCCTTACCCATAATACCACTGTACTTCCTTCCTTCCCCCAGATCTCATTTGCTGCGGCTTCGCCTACAACGTGATCCCTTGAGCTCCAGGCTCGTAGGACAGTTTTGGGCTATTTTTTGGTGTGTGTGTAGAGTTTTTGGGTATACTCTTGATCCCCTTTTTCCTTGCCTCCCCTTCACATTCTCCGTTAGGTAAAAAAAAAAGTAAAAGTAGAGTTTCTTTTTGGTTAGTGCCATTAGTGCAGGCCTTCTTCCCCTTTTCCTCCTCGTGCTTGTGTGTGTGTGTCTGCCTTTGGTACCTTGTACCTATTGGGCTTGGTAATGTCTGATCAAAAGAAGCTGATCTTTAAGAAATGCACAGTGTGTGGCCATAAGTTGTCACCGGCGAATGGCCATACTCTGTATGTTTGGGGGCTGTTCACTTGTCTGACTGCTCCATATGTATGCGCGGGGTTTAACCCTAGGTCCCTGAAAGACTGCAGGGCCAAGCTAATTTTAAAGGGGCTTCTCCCTTCTACGGAGGCAGCAGCCTCGTCTGTTTCTGCCGTCACGACTGTGACCGTGTCTACTTTAGCTATTGTGTCCTTCCCTCCAAGGCTGGGACTCGCCATTCTGACCACAGACCTGGGGAAAGGGAGTCTAGGAAAGAGAGAGAAAAGGGAAGGAAGAGATCCCTGGAACGCTCGGATCTGGCGGGTCCTCCTTTCAAGCTACCTGCTATTACCAGACCGACTTCCCCTCGGCTCCGTTCTCCAACGTTTTCCCTGGAGCCGGAGGAGGTTCAGCATCAGTGGCCTCTTCAAGGTCTACTAGTAGCTTATCAGAAGCTGATATGGACAGGATGATGTGAAGGTTTATTCGCACCCAGTTGCAGATGGGAGTCTTGCTGGCACCCTCTCACTTTGGAGAGGGGAGCTCACTGCCGTTGTTTGCCCCCATTTCTCCTTCTCTGATCCACATCCTCTGGTATCAGAGTCCCTGGATCTGGGAGGTTCTGGAGTCAGCAGTTACCTTGAGTGTGTCTGGTCCGACTGAGTCGGATCCAAGCTCTCAGAGCCGTAGCCTGGGAGTCTGATCTGAGAGGTTGAGTTTTTCTCCGTCTGCTTTGACCTTGGGTCACAGTCTACCCCTCAGGGTCTCGGCACCTTCGGGCTTAGCTCTGATCCCCATGTCGGATCTGGGGAGAGCATCCTCTCTTTCTATGGAGACTCGTTCCCCCTTGGTATTCGACGTGGTGGAGAGGGTTCTCTCACATGGATCGAGGCCCCTGACTATTTCCTTGGAGTCCGCCCTGACCCCCTCTCTTCTGGGTGTGCCTTCTGCCATTCTGCCCATGCAGAGACAGCCCATGCTCGACATTCCCCAGACTGTTCCCTTCTAGGAACCACAGGCTGTTTGAGAGTCTTCTCTGGAAAGCCCCACTGAAGAGGTTCCTCACAAGCACAAGTGCAAGAGAAGACACCTGGACTCCCCTGAGTCCCTCACGGAGGATACCGACTTGGAGGAAGGGTAAGGCTTCCCCAGATCATACCCTTAGGATGTCTCCTTTGGAGACATCATGGAGATCTTGCACCAGTGGGGGGTTGGTCTGCCCCCCCCCCCCAAGCCTTCCTCTGACGAGTTGGTGTGTCAAGAGGCATTCGACATGGGCCCATCTACTTCTTGGTTGTCCCCTCCCCCTCCTGCGGACCCCCTGGTGGACTTCATTACCACCAGGGCATGGAAAGAGCCAGACACTGTGGAGCCAATTCCAAAATGTCCAGATAAAATCTTGAACCCTTCAGTAGATAGACCAAGCTGGAACAAGGGGTGGTGGTAGCTGCCATGAAGAAGGAACCAGCTCAGGAAAGTTCCATGGTCCACCCCCCGGACCAAGAGTCCAGGACGATGGGCCGTCTGGAAAAGCGGACTTACGTTTCGGCCACCTTTTGTATAAGGGCACTGAATTATATGGCCCATGTTACCAGACTGCAGTGCAACCTGGTCAATTAGTGCACTGAGTCTCCCCTCGAGTCTGTCGCCAGAGGATAAATGCACATTCTCTATGCGAATGGCCACTCTGAAAGTGGTTACCAACACGTCCATGTGACTCCTTTTTCACACCACCTTAGGAACTGCATTGGCAGCCAGGTCCAGCGTTGCCATGAGGAGACACGCCTGGCTCAAGCTATGTAATTTCGCGGAACCCTTCATGGTGTCTTTTGCGAATGCTCCCTATGACGGCTCTTCCTTATTTGGGAAGACTGTCCGTGACACACTAGTCCAGAGTGAGAAGGATGTGCTTCTCTAACCCCCAAAGATCCTTCTCCTGCAATTAGTGGGGGCAAAAGAAGATGTGGTTCTGGAAGACTCAGTATTCTTGGGATACTCAGGACTCCTTTTTCCCTAGAGGCAGAGGGGGACAAGACAGACACCAGCCCAGAGACGGGGGGGGGGGGTGTCTGAAGAACTTCAGGTCTCGAGAACCGTTATCGGACAGATTTGCGCAGCAACCCTGAGGGGTTTCCCGACTGCTGTGCTCTGGAGGCAGTCGGGGGCCATTTTTTGATTAACCTGATGGCGTGAGAGTCCATGTCAACAGACCATTGGGTGCTTCAAATAATAACTCCATAAAGCCATTTGCAAGGACACCAGTAAACAACCTTTTAAAAGAAAAACGATGCCCAAATAGCAGTAGAAACACCATAAGCTGCACACAGAATTCCACACGATAGTGCCAGGTACCAAAATCTTTAAGTGCTTTCATCCCCTGTATGAACCTAGGGGACTTCTTCAGAACTAAATTACCCCCTTAAAGTCACATTCTTTATATACATAAATTATTAAGTAATCTATTAAATTAAGTATTTAGACATTTAAAGATATACCATAAAATAATCTAAGACATCATTACATATAATTTCTATAAGTAAATACATGCCTTTACAAACAATATGTAGTGTACTATGTAAAACTTTTTTTCAAGCAATGTCACATTAAATGAATTAAATGTTATGAACTCTTAAAAACCAACCTAACAGATGTTATTTATCACTTAAAACATTAGAGCTTTCTTTCTCAGAACTGCTAACAGAGAAACAATTATTTAACCCAGGTTCGACTAAGGCATTAAGCCTTATAATCCAATGGAACTTTCTTAGGTCAACCCTTAGAAGGTCTGAACATATAGAAAATAGGAATAGACAGAGTTTTTTTTAGGGGACAGCCACATACCCAGAAACAACAACAGAGGAAATAACAGAGGAGGTTTCAGAAACAACTGCAGGTAGACTTTTCAGGAGTAAGTGAAAACATTGAGGTAATACAGGAAGGCAAATGTGCCTCTATGTATGGATTTAACATCTATAATTACACCAAGCAGGGGTTAGATTCAAAATACTTTTCCTTATTCAGGAAAGGGTTTTGCTGATCGGGCTCATTTTTTGGGTGGCAAACTCGACCTGAGGGAAGGAAGGAGTTCAGTGGTATTATGAGTAAGGGGAGGAGCTTGGAGCTGTGTTCTGATGTTAGTGAAACTGCCATCTTGGATGTGGTCCGGATCCGAAACCCACAGATTGATGACAAATGAAGTCTAACTATTCAGATGGAATGTTATGGTAAGTACATAACTCTTTTATTTTCCTTATCATTCTATATTGTTTTTTCTTGGTGTACTTTTATCAATGTCGAGAAACCAACAGATTTTAAGAAATGCACTTCTTGTGGGCAATAAGATCCCTAATTCAGATGCCCCCAAGAAGCACATTTGCTGCCTTGGACCCAAATACTTGAATAAAGCTTGTTCAGTGTGTTCTACGTTCAACCCTAGAGCTTTGTCTGACAGATGCAACAAATTCATCTTGACGGGTATACTTCCTGCTTCTTTTGGGGCTCAAAACCCTCCAAAAACCTCCAAAGTAGCTTCTTCGGAATCCAGAAAAAGGTCTCCTCCAAAGTCACAAAGAGCTTCTTCGGAGCCTATGGAGAAAATGAGAAAAATCACTGATCCGACATCCTCGGATCCGAAGTCTCTCAGCCTTTCATCAGACCCAAAACCTCCCTTGGATCCGAAGGTATCGGCTCCCATTGTCATATCTCCCTCGCTAACAACCTTTTCTTTAAATCCTAACCTTACAGATCAGAGCCATACGATATAATTTTTGGTTAAACCTATTTCACCTTCCTTGCATGCACAGTTATTTCAGACTCGGAAAAAACACTACAGGCTTTCCTCCACAGCGTCATCTAGGTCTTCCAGATATTTGTCAGAAATGGATGTGGATAGGATGATGTGAAAATTCCTCAGAGTTCAGATCCAGATGTGGGTCCTATCAGCTCCGTCCATTGCTAGATCTATGAATATGCCTTCAAAGTTAATTTTATCTCGTGCTCCAGTCTGACCTGTGGTTTCAGAGCCCCAGGATTCGAGATCCCGAGAGGTTCGGCATCGGAACCAAGGACAGTTTCCTCCTCCACTCTCTTTCCCTGAGTGGCTCTGCTCTGATTCCCTCAGATCAGAGCAGGTCTCAGAGCCGAGATCTTGCTGCTGGATCTGAGGGAGTGGGCTAGACTCTGATTTTGTTGGATCCATTACTAGCCCCCACTGGACATTCAGCCCTTGACAACTCCGATCAAATTTTCCACTTGAGGCTCTGATCCGGAGGTGGCCCTGGCCTAACTTCTTTGGAGCCCTCTGCTTCGAGGAGGATTGAGGCTTCCCCTGGTCCATCCACTTTCAAGGTGGTAGAAAGGGCTTTTTCTCTCCACAGAGAAGGGTCTTCTGACGTTTCAGATCCTACCCTTTTTCCTTCATTGGTTCCGAGCTCTGAGTCGGCCATACCTACTCCACAGGGACAGCCAGCTCCAATTAGTCTCCAGGCATTTCCACTAGAGGAGCTTCCCCTCTCTTCATCCCATGGAGGAGGTCCCCCACAAGTGAATGTGTAAGAGGAGATGCATAGACTCCCTCATGGAGTCTGTCATGGAAGGCACTGATTTTGATGGAGAAATGTCCTCCAGATCGCCACCTGATGTCATTTTCTTTGGAGATATTCTAAAAATCCTTCAGCAGAATGTCGTTGGTTGGCCCAAACTCCTGAAGAATCTGTGTTCTTGGAGGCTTTTGGTGCTGGGCCATCTACTTTTTGAGTGACACCCCCACCTCGCCCCTCTGCGGATGAGCTCAATGACCTGGTTTCCTGCCGGGCACAGGAGAAGCTGGATACTGTCAAGCTTATCCCAAGCACCCTGGCAACTTTTTGGCCTCATCCTCAGACCCCACTGATGCAGAGGAGTCCCGGCTGCTGCAATGGTGATGGCGGCAGTTGGTAAGAAAGAGCTAGCAGAGCAGAGTTCTGCTGTCCATCCTCCAGAGAGTCTAGAGCATTGGACAGATTTGGAAAGTGAGTATTCGCCTCAGCTACTTTTGCTCTGAGGTCGCTAAACTGTCTGGCACATTTTACTAGGCTACAGAGAGATGTGACTAAAAAACTGTCAGATATTCTCTCCGAGTCCATATCTGCTGAGGATTTCAAAAGGACTTCCTCTCAGCTGGCCACTCTTTTGCCTATTTGAGACACTTCAAGGAGGTTAATCTCTCATATGGCTGAAGGTACGTCATGAGCAGCAGGTTCAGGTATTGCCATAAGGAGACGTACCTGGATAGGGTTGTGCTATTTTGCAGACCCCTTTAAGACATCTTTTGATAATGCCCCATTTGATGACACTTCTTTGTTTGGGCCATCAGTTAAGGATACGCAAACCTGCAGTGAACAAGTAGGAAAGACCCTGTCTGCCATAGGAATCAAGATGTCCTTCAAGGATGCATCTGCAGTCATCACATATGGGTTGTCCTGCCTCAGGCAGCCCTTCGGTCGGCCGGATTCCAAAGTCTGGGTCTGGCATCGGCTGATGTCGCACTTTCCCCGATGTCAGAGCGTCTGGGGTATAAAAGCATCAGCCGACGCCATCTTCTCCAGTCTTTCTTGCCACGTGGTGCCCGAAGCAGAAGCAGTTCGCAAGTGCCGGTCGGCCAGCTCCTGTGATTCAGCTACCGAAGACTTCGAAAAAGCTAAGTACCCCGGTGGAGACTCTTTCTTGCCTCAGCCGATGTCAGATAAAGTTAATAATTGTTTAACTTGTGGGAAACAAATACCTCATAAGGATTTCCACTCTTACTGCCTCCCTTGCCTAGGCCCAGACCACGACGTCTCGGCCTGTTCAGCCTGTGCTTCCTTCAACCGACGAACTCTAAGACGTCAGTCGGAGTTTGCAGAGGAATTCTTTGGGGCTAGTTTTGCTTACAAAATGTCGTCGGAGACTTCGACTTCGCATTTAGTTAAAAAACGGAAGGACAAGGACAGACGCACGCGGGCTGCGGTTTCGGCTGAAACCACGGTCACGCCTACCGCGAGTGTCTCGGCTGAGACAGAGTCCTTGGTACTTCCTATTACCGAAACCGCACAACCGACCACCTCGGCCCCGGAGGCCCCGGCCGAGGCAGTTACTGAATTACCTATTGAAACCGGTGTCCAGGAACCTTCCGACACCATTCCTTTAGACAAATCTACTCCTGCAAGTGGTGCAGCCAGACCCCCTGCATCCATGTCCATTAAGGCTTTTTCTAGGGCTAAAGCTGCTAAACTTACTAAAGCTTTGCCTCCCAAGGTTTCCTCTCAGAGACCTTCTACTGGCTCACAGATTCTTAGCCTAGCAGAGGATCTTATCTCATTAATTAGAGGTTCTCAACCTCATCCGGACAGGGGCTCTCAACCAACTCCAGACAAAAGGCCCAGGGTTGAGCCCTCTGACCACCACTCCTCAGATGAGTCCACTGATGGCTCTGCTCTGTCAGACCCCCAGGAGGAGGCTTATTCGGCCTATGAGGATTCTGATGCTGAAGAATCTATTCCCTCGGCCTCCCCTCCTGAAGAGTTTTCCTTTGGAGAGACACTACACTCTGAGAGAACATTTTCAATGGCAGGGTCAGGAATTCTCTGATTCTAGAAAGAGATTAAGGACCTTTTTACATTTACCTCAGCATAGGCCTTTAGCTATACCTCCTGTTTTGAATGTTATTGATGATGTGTACTCTGATGCTAGTACAGCCCCTGACTCTCTCCCTGCGGCACCTGCCAAACCTGATAGGTACTACAGGGTCCCGGATTCACATCTCCACCTGTACAAGGCCCACTCTGCTGATCCAGAAACTATTTCCCAGGGCCCAAAGGGGGTTGCAGCTGCCACTGCTAAAAATCCTCTACCCTCTGAAAGGGAATCCAGCGCTTTAGAGAGATGGGGTAAGAAAGTGTATACTTCTGCAACTCTTTCCATGAGGGCATTAAATTGTCAATTTCATATGATACAGTATCAAGAGTATTTGTTAGATGAATTGCATAAGAAACTGTCCTCTTCTGAGCCCCTTGATCGCAAATCCCTTCAGGATCTGGTGCATAACTCCCAGCAGGTTAGTAACCATTTCTTGCAGTGTGGTTATGATGCATTGGAAGCTTCATGTAGGTCAGCTATGACAGGTGCAGTTATACGTAGGCATGCCTGGCTGAAGGAACAATCTTTACCAGACCATGTTAAAGCTAAGCTTTTGGATGCTCCTATGGAAAAGCAAAAATTATTTGGTTCCACGGCTCAAGAGGTCTTAAAGAAATTTGAAGAAAAGGCAAAATCTGTGCAAACAGTCAAAGACTTTCTGCAAGTCCAACCACCGAGATTCAGCAGAAATTGGCCTACTAAGAATTGGTCCTTTCCAGACTCAGACAGATCCCAGAGGGGCAGGAATAGGCGTGCCAGAGGTAGAGGGCAAGCTAGAGGCTCCTACAGAGGCCGTCAGTGGCAGCCTCCCAACCAGAGAGGCAGTACAGGAACCACAACTGCTACACCAGGACAGACTCAATGAGTTTATTTTGACTCCGCCGACCAGGGCTCAATTAGAAGCACCTTTGGGCGGAAAGCTTTCTTTATTCTCAAAAAATTGGCACAGCATTACAAGGGACACATGGACACTGCAGATAATAGACAAAGGATACAGGTTCCATTTCCACACATTGCCAAAAAGAAAAGGAATGCCAGACCTGCCACCAAATCAGAGGGCAGAGGCTTTGAAGCAAATTACCAAATTAATACAAATGAAAGCCATAGAAAAGGTACCTCTTTCAGAACAAGGCCAAGGATTTTACTCCAGATTATTCCTTGTTCCAAGAAAAGAAAATCAATGGAGGCCTATTCTCGACTTGTCCGCACTGAATACTTACCTCATTGTGCCAAAATTCAAAATGCTGACTCTACAGCAACTCCTTCCTATGCTGGGCAAGGAGTCTTGGCTGGTGACTCTAGACCTCAAGGAGGCATACCTGCATGTCCCTATTCGACAAAGTTGCAGAAGACACCTCAGATTTCTTGCAGGGTCAGAGCATTATCAATTCTCAGCATTGCCCTTTGGCTTATCTACTGCGCCCAGAGTATTCACGAAATGCCTGGCATCAGTAATTGCACACTGCAGACTTCAGGGGATTCAAATCTACCCATATCTGGACGACTGCCTTATACAAGCGGACAACAAGAAAATATTGTTAAAGGACTTGGACTATGCCATCCACCTACTACAGGCCTTGGGATATACAGTCAACATCCAAAAATCAAGACTTGTTCCATCCCAAAGAATAACCTTTCTGGGTGCGGATCTAGACACAAAAACCCAAATGTGCTTTCTCACAGAAGAAAAGCAAAAACAACTACCGGATTACTTCAAGAATCTGACAAGACAAACTCAGCTGACTGCAAGGAAAATCCTGCAGGCCCTGGGTTACATGGCATCTTGCATTCTTCTGATTCCACAAGCAAGGCTTCATATCAGAAAATTACAATGGTACCTAAGGAGTGTATGGACTCAGCACAGTCACAGCCTAGAAACTTTGATCCCACTCATTCCATGCCTTCAAAAGGAATTTCTGTGGTGGGCTCAAGCCTGCCAGTCGAACAGCGGGTTGCCCTTCAGCAAACCAAGAGCCAACCAAACCATCACCACGGACGCTTCAGACCAAGGTTGGGGAGCACACATGGAGGACAGATGTATCCAAGGGCTACGGTCACAAAGAGAGCTACGCATGCACATAAACCAAAAAGAAATGCTGGCAGTGATGCACGCAGTCGAGGCCTTCAAACCTTTCCTTCATCAAGGCCACCTGCTCATAAGGACAGACAACACCACTGTTATGTGGTACATAAACAAGCAAGGAGGCACCCATTCCTACCCTCTATGCGGACTGGCAATGAATCTATGGGAACTTTCCTTGAGACTCAATATACAGCTGCAGTCCCAGTTCGTGCCAGGGAAAGACAATATACTGGCAGACAGCTTAAGCAGAACTACCATGGATGCACACGAATGGATGCTGCACCCAGACATCTTCTTACTCATAACACAATCATGGGGAAGGCCGGAAATAGATCTGTTCGCTTCCCCCCACAATCATCAACTGAAGACATTCTGCTCAAGGACATACCACCCACAAGCATGGAAAGTGGACGCTCTCTCTTTCAGCTGGAAAGCTCTAACAGTCTATGCTTTCCCACCTCTCCCATTAATGACCAAGGTTTTACTGAAGATCAGGGCAGAGCAGCCCAGAGTGATTCTGATAGCTCCAAACTGACCAAGGCAGCACTGGTACCCACTGTTAAAGAGCATGTCACAGACGAAACCGTGGCCTCTCCCCCTATGGCCACTTCTACTGACGCAGCACAATTTCAAGACTCTGCATTCCAACCTGAAAACCTTGCAGCTAACTGCCTGGAGAATACCATGACTCCTCCTCAGGATAACCTATCCCAGAGAGTGAAGGATATTATTATGGAAGCTCGCCGCCCTCCCACAAGGAAGGCATATTCTGCAAAATGGGAAAGATTTCACACTTGGAACACAACAAAAGGCCTAGATGTGACAGTGATGAACATGGCACATATACTGGAATACTTGGCAGAATTGTTCCACAATGGCCTGTCTTACTCTTCCATTAAGATACTTGCCTCAGCAATTTCAGCAGAATACAATGTTAATTCACCTGTCTTCTTGCATCATCTCCTAAGACAGTTTCTAAGAGGAATCAAAAACATCAATCCTCCAAGGAAACCACCTCTACCTACTTGGGACCTTAACTTTGTGTTGGAAAAACTAACACTTCCTCCCTTTGAGCCAGCAGCATCGGCGGGTCTACAGTTTCTGTCTTGGAAAACTGCATTCCTTCTGGCCATAACCTCAGCAAGAAGGGTATCTGAGATACAAGCTTTAATGGCAGTGCAGCCATTTCTTATCTTTCATCAAGACATTTGAGAACCAATCCCACATTTATGCCGAAGGTGGTATCCAGGGTATCCTTGAACCAAGCAATTCACTTGCCTACATTCTTCCCAAAACCACAAAATAAAGGGGAGAAACTTCTGCACACCCTGGACATACACAGACAGTTGCGCTACTACTTGGACAGAACTAAAAGTTACAGAAAGACTGACCAGTTGTTTGTAGCATATGCTGCTGGGGCTCAAGGAAAAGCAATTTCCAAACAGAAAATTTCAAAATGGATAGGAAATTGCATTCGTTTTTGTTACTCCTTTCATGGAAAAACTGTGCCAGCAAACATTAGACCTCATTCCACGAGACCCACAGCCACCACCACAGCCTTCCTAAGAGGGGTGGCTACCAAGGACATTTTAGAAGCTGCTACATGGAGCTCCGTGCATACATTTGCCAAGCATTACAATTTACCTTTATACTCCAGAGCAGGCTTTGCTACGGCGGTCCTGCAGGGTATATTAACTACACCATCCTTCACTTAGTTCCTCCACCACCGCAGATGCATCCTTGAAGGACATAGTACAGTTTTGTACCTACCATAAATGTAGATGTCCGATAGGTATGCATCTGCAGTCAGGTTTACCCTCCCTCCTTCCCCTCTGTGGTATTCCTAGGGTGCTTACCCCTCTATTAGCTAGCTGGGGGATCTATTATGGTGTATTTGTTTGTGTGTGTATATATATAGATATATATATATATATATATATATATATATTTTTGCAAATGTTTGGAATTTTATTGCATTTCTCCAAATTTAGCCTTCCTAGAGGGCACCTGGCATCTGGGGCAAGAAAAACTGAGGAAGATGGCGTCGGCTGATGCTTTTATACCCCAGACGCTCTGACGTCAGGGAAAGTGCGACATCAGCCGAGGCCAGACCCAGACTTTGGAATCCAGACGACCGAAGGGCTGCCTGAGGCAGGACAAACCCATATGTGATGACTGCAGATGCATACCTATCGGACATCTACATTTATGGTAGGTACAAAACTGTACTTTTTCTACCCTTCAGCGGACTTTTCAAGAAACCAAAGAGGTGGTAAGATGTGGTTCTGTAAATATTGGGGACCTTTCCAGGATTCACACTAGGATAATTCTTCCAGAGGCAGAGGAAGAAATTTTCATTGGTAGACGTTGCCCTAGAGTCAGAGGAAGCCTGCAGAGCCAGGGTTTTTGAGATTCCTTTTCAGATAGGCCCTGTCAGCACTCTTGAAGCACTTGCCTGACTGTTCAACTCTGGAGGCAATTTGGGGTCACTTTTCTTTGTGCCTAGATGCCTGGACAAACACTGCAGCGGATTCATGGATGCTCAGAATAATATCCGGAGGTTACTACATACCCTTTTCCTTTCTTCCTCCTTTTCAAAGGAAGAAACTTCCTGACATTCCACCCAGACAGGGGAAAGAAACATCAGAAGAGATACAAAAGCTGCTAAAAAAAAGTCATCCAGAAAGTCCCACCCAACCAGATAAGATTCTGTTCTTGCTCAAGCTTCTTTTTAGTGCCAAAGAAAACTGGGGACCTCAGGCCTATTTCAGATCTAATTGGATTAAATCACTTTGTAAAGAAAGCAAAGTTCCAAATGGTCACGGTTCAGTCCATTCTGCCTTTCTGCACAAGGATGGTTGGATGTGCTGTATATATCTTCAGGGCACTTACTATCACATAAAAATAGACCATCCAGAAGTTGTTTCCGCTTTCGGCTGCTAGACAGTCATTACCAATTCAGAGCTCTGCCCTTTAGACATCCCCATAGTGTTTACCAAATGCATGGCAGTAGCGGCAGCTGGCTTGAAACCTCAAGGATTCCAGGTGTTTCCATATATCTGGATGATTTGCTTCTCACCACCTCCTCCAAGCATCAACTACAACATGCCAGGGACTATTTGCTCCAGATTTGCAATGCCTTGGGCATCTCTAAAATTCTTGCCAAATCGAAAATTATCCCAACTCAGAGCCTGAAATTCATTGCGACAGTTTTAAACTCAGCGACTCAGGTGACATCTTTACCTCTCCACTGCATTATCTCTAGCAAAAATCAGGTGCAGGCTATCCTTTTCACCCTTCTTCTGCAAGATTGGTGCTTCAAGCAGTTGGATCCATATCAGCTGCTGTATTACTGCTCCTTCTTGCGTGCTTTTTTATGCAAATTCTCCAATGGACTTTAGCTGCACAGTGGTCCATTCTACATCAACCTCTGTCTTTTCATGTAAAGCTCACCCCGATTTACCAGTGACACATTCATTGGTGGATTCAATCCAATGAACTTGTTCCGGGAAGACACTTCATTCTTCCGAATCCAGTCGTCGTAGTGACCATAGATGCTTCCCATTTGGGGTGTTGGGGGGGGGGGGGCATTTTTTGGGAAGAACCATCTAAGGCATGTGGTCCTCCCAAGAGACCAGATTCCATTTCCGTGTTCTAGATATGAGAGCAGTCCTAGTGCTGCAGGCATTTCAAGTGCTGTTTCCTTGAGACTGTTGAAGCTCAGGTGGACAACATGTCTGTAGTCTGGTACATCAACAAACAAGGAAGAACTCTATCTTACTCCCCTGTGCGGAGAAGCCTTGAGGGGTTGGGAATGGGTGATATCATCAGATCACTTTCTTATTGTGATGCACATCCTGGGGAAAACTAGCGTGCTGGTGGACAAACTAGGCAGATCCATTCTGATGCCTCACAAGTGATCTCTCCATCAGTTGGTAACGAGTATGATCTTTCAGCCTTGGGGCCAACCTTGGTGCAACCTTTTTGCCATCCCACAACAACAAATGCCACAGGGAGAGTCACTGATAGATGCTCTACTTCATGCTTGGCCCTTGGATCTCCTTTATGCTTACCCTCCTCTTCCCTTAATTCCTAAGTTCTTACAGAAAGGAAACAAGCTGAAGAGCTCATTAGTCCTCATTGTCCCCTTCTGGCCTCGGCAAGTGTGGTTCCCCTTTCTACAGTCCCATCTTCTTTTTCCTCCATGGATACTGGAGGCTGCTCAGTATCTCCTGTGTTGCCTGTCAGGGATTCAATGCCCCAGTCTTCGTGTCCTCAGGTTGACCACATGGTTTCTTCACTTCCATTAACAGACTGTCCAGAATTTCTTCCCAGTTCATGAAAAGTATGTAGAAGTAAATGGAAAAAATGTTCTATTTGGGCTTTTGACAAGGACGTCAACCCCTTTTCTGTATCATCATCTGATATTCTTTATTTTCTGACAACTCTTTAAAGAGGGGGCCAGTTTCTCTATAAATAAACTTCAGGAAATAACTTTTTTCCCTTGCTTCCTCCAGATTGTGCAAAGCTTTTTATGAAAGGCATTTTTCTATCGAGCCTTTTCTGTAAAGGATCCTTTACCACCTTGGAACCTTACTTTGGTGCTTCAGAGTTTAATGCAAAAACTCTGAACCGTCAGGCAAATGTGATCTAAAATTTCTATCATTTAAGACTGTTTTCTCAGTAAGCATAACTTCCCCCCAAAAATAATCTCTGAACTCCAGGCTCTCAGCAAACACACCTTACATCATTTTTTCATAAAGATAGGTTTTCTGTCCAGACTAACTCTTTGGCTTTTGAAAGTAACATCAACCAATCCATTAATTTACCAGTCTTTTTTCCAGATATTTCCAATAAAGGTGAGTCCATGCTACACCTTCTTGATGTTCACAGACAACTATATTTTTACCTTCACAGAATCAAATAGTTTAGAAAGTGAGATCAGCTTTTTTGTATCCTTTTCCTCAAATTGCCTAGGTCGTTCAGTTTCAAAAATTATCCAAGCCAAATGGATTACAGACTGTATCTCACTCATTTACTCTCAAAAAGGTATGACCTTACCAAGACCCCCACCCCCACCCCAAGCTCATTCACCTAGGTCCATGGCTGCTACCTTGGCTTTTTTGTCAAAGGCATCTATTGATGGCAATTGTGCAGCAGCTATATGGTCTGACCTCATACGTTTGTTTCACATTGCAAATTGGGCATCATATCCAGAAGTAGAACCTCCTTTGATTCAGCAGTACTCTGGAATTCCCTTCCGTAAGGGCAGCCCATGGTCAACATAGCTGGGGACCTTGTCCCATAAGTGAAGAAGAATGAAAAGGACATCATCAGATTTATAAGTCAGGTACTCACTACTCCATAACCAGGCATCTGTGTTGCCCAGTCTCATTTTTCCTAAACTCCCTTCCCATCCATCCTCCTTTTCTTCTGGAAGGACCTATTAAACTGTGTTTGGAACCGACAGATGTTCATCGTGTTACCCTGCTGCAGTCATCACACTTGGGTTATCCTGCCGTCAGGCGGTACCGCAGTCGGCCTGAGTTCCAAAGTCTTGGTCCGGCGTCGGTTGCTGTCACTTCTTCCCTGACGTCAGTGCGCCAGGGGTATATAAGAGGCATCCGACGCCATTTTCCCAGTCTTTCTTGCCGCGCGGTGCCCGAAGCAGAAGCAGTTCGCAAGTGCCGGTCAGCTGACACCTGAGATTTTCGAATCGAATTTCAGTCTGAAGTCTTCAATAAAGCTAAGTACCCCGTTGGGGAACATTTTCTTGCCTCAGTCCGATGTTAGAAAAAGTTAACAATTGCATTTCTTGTGGGAAGCAAATACCTCATAAGGACTTCCATTCTTATTGTATTCCTTGCCTAGGCCCAGACCACGACGTCACAGGTTGTCGGATTTGTGCTAGGTTTAATAAACGAACTATCAAATGCCGTTTTGACTTCGCACAACATTACTTTGGTAGGAAATGTAATTATATCATGCCGTCGGAGCAGCTGACGACCAGCATGCATAAAAAACGCAAGGATAAGGACAGCCAGCCTAGGAACAAGCCAGATTCCGAGACCTCTGCTGGGCCTGTCGCCAGCTCTCCGGTTTTCAGTGAGGTGTCTATGCAGCCTCTGACGACCGCAGAATTGGAACCCCAGACAGCTTCGGATTCTCAAGCAGAGTGTACTAGGCCGTCGCAGCCATCTTCATTAGGCCCTTCCAACACCGGAGTAGAAGGAGATCCCGGGGCAGTAGAAACACCTTCGGTTGCAGAAGGTGTCTTCAGACCGACTGCACTCACCATTAAATCTTATGCTAAGCTTAAAACTCCATTAAAACCAAAAAAGACTGTACATCAGTCTCCAGTTCAAGGCCCCATGCCTAAGAAACGGATGCTTAAGATGGCTGAAGATTTGATTACCCTAATCAGGGGTTCCCATCCCCCTCCAGATGAAAGACCAAGACAAGAGGAGGATTATGCTTCCTCTGACCAGGTTTTTATTTCCTCAGATTCTTCTGAGGAACAGGATTACGCTTTTCCCCCCTTATGAAGACTCTATTCCCATAGCATCTTCCCCTGAAGACTACTCCTTTGGGGAAACTTTACATACCATGAGGGAACATTTCCACTGGGAAGGCCAGGACTACTCTGATTCTAAGAAAAGGCTCTGAGAGTTCCTTTTACTACCCCAGCACAGACCACTTGCTATCCCTCCAGTTTTAGACATTGTGGATGATGTTTACTTGGAGTCTAGTCTAAATCCAGACTCTCTACCTCCTGCTCCAGCCCAACCAGACAGATACTGCAGAGTACCTGACACACAAATTCCTTTATAAAAGCCCTGTGGCTGACCCAGAAACAATTTCCCAGGGTCCCAAAGGGGCTAAAGCTTCTATGGCTAAAAATCCTGTGCCCTCTGAAAGGGATTCCAGAGCCCTAGATAGATGGGGAAAGAAGATATACACCTCAGCTACTCTGGCTATGAGAGCATTACATTGTCAGTTTCACATGCTGACATATCAGCAATTCCGAATGTCTCAATTAAAACAAAAAATGAGCACACATTCTGAACAGTCTGAATTCAAGGAAATGGCAGGATCTGTTGCTTGCAGCTGAACAGGTGGGCAAACTTACTTTACAATGTGGATTTGATTCATTGGAAGCTTCCTGTAGAGCAGCTGTTACTGGGTCTGTCATACATAGACATGCTTGGTTAAAAGAACAAACCCTACCCGATCAGGTTAAAGCAAAATTATTGGATGCACCTTTACAGCAGGATGTATTATTTGGTGTCAAAGCAGAAGAGGTCTTAAAGAAAATGGAGGATAAGGCAAAGTCTATGCAGATGGTCAAGGATTTTTTACAGGTACAACCCCCTCGTTTCAGCAGAAACTGGCCAACAAAAAACTGGTCCTTTCCAGCTTCTGACAGATCACAGAGAGGCAAATACAGACGCCCAATGAGCAGAGGTCAGTCACAAGGCCCTTACAAACCTCGCCAATGGGGTACTGCTACCCAGAAAGGAGGAGAAGACAGGCCCCAAGCTAGCAGAAGACAAACACAATGACTCAACCCTCAAACTACCAAGCAAATCTCTCTTGGCAGCTCCCTTGGGAGGAAAATTAGCACTTTTTGCAGACAACTGGCACATCATCACAAAAGACAAATGGGTCCTAAACATTGTCTCACAAGGATACAGATTCTACTTTCATACCTTGCCAAGGATAAAAGGAATGCCAAACCTGCCACCAAATCAATGGGCAGAGGCACAAAAACAAATTACAGCTCTCATGGACGTGAGAGCCATTCATCAGGTACCTACACAGGAGCAAGGACAAGGATTTTACTCAACTCTTTCTAGTCCCCAGAAAGGGCAAATCATGGAGACCCATTCTGGATCTTTCAGTTTTGAACACTTATCTGCAAATACCAAAATTCAAGATGCAAACACTACAGTAGCTTCTTCCCATGCTGGGCAAGAATGCTTGGCTAGTAACGTTGGACCTCAAGGAGGCATACCTGCATGTCCCTATCAGACAAAATTGCAGAAGATACCTCCGCTTCATTGCAGATTCAACTTATCAATTCTCTGCACTGCCCTTTGGCTTATCTACTGCGCCCAGGGTCTTCACAAAATGCCTGGCACCAGTAATTGCATACTGCAGACAAAGAGGAATTCAAATATACCCATACCTGGACGACTGCCTTATTCAAGCAGAAAGCAAGGACATTCTTTTAAAGCATCTGGCATTTGTCAAACGCCTTCTAAGTTGCCTAGGGTACACAGTAAACGAAAAGAAATCAAAACTAGTGCCCTCACAAAACATAATATTCCTGGGTGCCAGCTTGAATACAACGGCCCAGATGGCTTATCTCACACCAGACAAGCAACAGCAGCTGACTCAATACTTCAAAATAATGGCAACAAAGACCCAACTCCTTGCAAGAAAAAATTCTGCAGGCCTTGGAATTCATGGCATCTTGCATACTACTAATACCATTTGCAAAACTGCATATGAGGAAATTACAATGTTACTTGAAAAGCGTATGGACTCAGCACAGCCACAGCTTAGAAACAATGATACCACTCATTCCCTGCCTTCAACAGGAGTTTCTATGGTGGGCACAGGCATGTCACCTCAACAAGGGTCAGCCTTTCACCTTACCCACAGCCAGGCAAACTATGACAACAGATGCATCGGACTATGCCTGGGGAGCACACATGGCAGGACAGTGCATTCAGGGCAAATGGACTACAGATCAAAGACATCTACATATCAGTCAAAAAGAAATGCTAGCAGTACAGAATGCCCTAACAGCCTTCAAGGACCTCTTACACCCAGGACAACTAATAATAAAGATGGACAATACCACAGTAATGTGGTACATAAGCAAGGGGGCACACATTCCTACCCTCTGTGCAGGCAAGCAATGACCTTGTAGAACACAGCACTATCTTACCAAGTTCAACTACAAGCACAATTCCTGCCAGGAAAGAAAAACACATTGGCAGACTACCTAAGCAGAAACATCATGGATCCCCACGAGTGGAAACTAGATCCACAAGTATTTGCAATGATAACTCAAAAATGGGGGCGCCCAGACATAGATCTGTTTGCCAACCCCCAAAACTACCAACTTCAAAAATTTTGCACAAGGACATTCCACCCACAAGCTTGGAAAGTGGACGCCCTCTCATTCAGTTGGAAAACATTAACAGTGTATGCCTTTCCTCCACTGCCTCTTCAAGCAAAGGTACTGCTGAAAGTCAGATTAGAGAGGCCACAAATGACTCATTGCACCAGACTGGCCACGCCAGCACTGGTATCCAATTCTAAGGAACATGGCCCACGGCCCACCATGGATTTTACCACAAATTCCTCACCTGGCGAGACAATCCGATTCTACACAGCCAGCTCAAGACTTTAAACCTGGCTGCATGGCAAATTACCTAAACAACCAGCCAACACCTCTATCCAAAGCTGTTATGGATGTCATTCTGGAGGCCAGGAGGCCCAGCACCAGGAAAACCTATTCAGACAAATGGAAGATTTTGCGCCTGGAACCAGGCTAAAGGCCAAAATCCCCTTGATCCCAACATTCTAAAGATTCTACAATATTTAACTGAGATGTTGCACAAAGGACTTTCCTTTTCATCTATTAAGATCCACGCCTCAGCAATTTCAGCTCATTACAACACGGATCCTCCTTTATTTTTACACCCACTCCTAAGACAGTACCTCAGAGGAGCTAAGAACATAAGACCACCCAGGAGAGCACCAACACGTACTTGGGATCTCAACTTTGTTCTGGAAAAGCTTACACTGCTGCCCTTTGAACCCGCTTTTTCAGCTGATTTAAAATTTCTTTCATGGAAAACTGCCCTGCTACTACCAATAACTTCAGCTAGAAGAGTCTCAGAGCTACAGGCACTAATGGCAGTGGATCATTTCCTCATTTTTCATCAAGACAGAGTTTCTCTATGAACTAACCCTTCCTTTATGCCAAAGGTGGTATCCAGTGTGGTCCTAAACCAAACCATTCATTTGCCCACCTTTTTCCCAAATCCCCAGAACAAAGGCGAAAGACTCCTGCACTCTTTGGACATTCACAGGCAATTACGTTACTACTTGGATAAAACTAAGGCTTTCAGAAAATCTGACCAGCTCTTTGTAGCCTATGCTGCAGGATCACAAGGAAAAGGTATCTCAAAACAGACCATTTCAAAATGGATAGGACATTGCATACGTTTCTGCTACATGCATCATGGGAAACCAGTACCTGCTAACATTAGGTCCCACTCCACCAGGGCTACAGCTACATCAGCAGCCTTTTTCAGGGGAGTGCCAACCAAGGATATTCTGGAAGCTGCAACTTGGAATTCAGTGCACACCTTCCCCAAACACCATCACTTACTCTATAATTCTAAGACTAGAGCTGGTTTTGCCACTGCAGTTTTGCAGGGCCTACTAGCTTCTTCTAACCCTGTTTAACTCCACCACCCATTCTTAGCTTTGGGATTCAACCCAAGTGTGATGACTGCAGCAGGGTAACACGATGAACATAGTACAGTTTTGTACCTACCATAAATGTAGATGTTCGAGTGTTCACCCTGCTGCAGTCCAGGTTACTCTCCCTCCATCCCCTCTGAACTAGCTGGACTTATCTATACCATTCTATCCTATACAACCTCTGTGGTGTATTTGCTTGTGCCTGAAGGTATTGTTTTATTTTTATATGTACATTTTTATATAGCAAAATATATATATTGCCTACCTATTGGGGGCACCTGACATCTGGGGCAAGAAAAACTGAAGAAAATGTCGTTGGATGCCTCTTGTATACCCCTGGCGCACTGACGTCCAGGAAGAAGCGACAGCAACCGACGCCTGACCAAGACTTTGGAACTAGGCCGCCTGCGGGACCGCCTGATGGTAGGATAACCCAAGTGTGATGACTGCAGCAGAATGAACACTCTACATTTATGGTAGGTACAAAACTGTACTTTCCAGGTTTGAGCCGTCCTTTTCTATCTGGCTATATATTTTCTCTTCCATTATGGGACAGTAGAGCAGCAAACTCAATCTGAGGCAGTAGGGATGGCGTAGGGCATTATGGGCAGAGAGGACTCGAGACTGGGATCCAAGCCTGAAGTATGCATCGGAGTCATATCAGAGGATTGGATCTGTAACCCGTAAGTGAGGAAGAATGAAAATGGACAACACAGATGCCTAGTTATGGTGAATACATAACTTATAATTCTAGCGGACAGACTGAGCAGAGCTATTTTACTGCCTCGAGTGGTCTCTTAATCCTTCTGTGGTGGAACAGGTTTTTTTTGTCAGTGAGGCTAGCCATGCGGTAATCACTTCACTTCTGTCCCAACTTTAAATGCAGCAGGTATTTTGCCCTAATCACCCCAGAGGGGGAGGCACAGAGAGATGCTCTGAATCACAGTTGTCCCCCCCCCCCCACACACACACACACACACACACACTGGTGTCCTTTATGCTTACATCCCTATTCCCCTCTATCAAAGTTTCTACAGAAAGCATGTCAGTGGAAGAGATAGGTGATCCTTACTGCTCATTCTGGCTTCGACAAGTGTGGATACCCTTCCTTTAACCTCATCTAATACACCATCTTTGGGTTCTGGATCCCTCTCCAGATGTTCTGTCTAACCTATCTGAACTGCCTCATCCGGGCATACAAGCCCTCAAGCAAAACACATGGTTTCTCCACTTCTTATGATGGCTAGACAGTCCGGGCTTTCTTCCCAAATGGATTCAGCTAGGAAGGTGTACAAGACCAAATGCAAAAGTTTGTCTGTTTGGGCCAATCAGAGGCCCCTGGAACCGTTCTCAGTACCCATTCCAGCTGTCCTAGATTTTCTGGCTTTCATTTTCCATAGCGGGTCGAGTTACTGTCCAATCAAGGTACAGTTCACTGCGATTTCCAATTTTCATATTGGCAAAGACCATTCTTCCTTGGTGTCTCTCTCAGGCTATTTTAAGCTTTCCTGAAAGGTACGTTTCTGCTCAGAATACCTTTCGAAAATCCCACCCCTCCTTGCAATTTGACAATACTTCAGGGCTTGACTCATGGCTAAAGCAGATTTGAAATTCTTGTCATGGAAGACCATTTTTCTAGTCACTATTACATCAGCCAGGCAAGTCGCCTTGCAAAGCCACTTTACCTTATCCATCTTAGAGTTGCTCTTTGCACTAACCCTTCCTTTCTACTAAAGGCAGCATCAGAATCTGCTCTTAGCCAGTCCATTAATTATCCAAATTTCTTTCCAAAATGTTTTAATCAAGGGGAAAATATGCTTCATTTGTTAGATATGCACAGACATCTCCATAAAATAAAAAAATTCAGGAAATCTGATGAGTTTATTTCTGTTTCAAAGGCTAAATTGGACCATTCTGAATAAATTCACTTTAGCTAGGTGGCTCACTGATTTGTATTTCTCATGTTTATAAGGAGAAAGGGTTGATTTTTACAGAGACCACCATAAACTCATTCCTTAAGATCTGTTTCCACTTTCTCTGCCTTGTCAAGAACTTCTATAGATAACATTTGTGTGGCTGCCACTTGGTCCAGTGCCCATACTGTCATTGCTCATTACAAGTTGGATATTTTTTTATAGAGACAAGACAGCATTTGGTTCTGATATACTCTGGAATATCATTCCTTGCAGACCACCATAGATTTTTACCAGCTGGGGACTATGTCCCAATGGTTGAAGAATGGATGAAAATTACAATACTTAGTACAACATTTATTTACTCAACATAATGATGCTTCTGTGTTGTCTGCTTTTGTCCTTCCTCAGTCTTCCTCTCTTCATACCCCCTTCCATTTGTGGAAGATATAATATATATATATATATATATCTCACTTTGTGGGATGACCTTGGAGGTATGCCCTGTGGGACTTTCTGATTAAGCTCCAGATACTATTTTTTTTTATCCTGTTTGTAGAGTATTGCTCGCTGTTTGCAGGTCTACATTTGTTTCTTATGTACTACATCCATAAATTAAGGGGTCAAACTCCATCTGAGGTAATATGAGGTTTGGAGGGATTATGAGAAGTGGCCCAAGTCTAATCTGAAGTCAGATCCAAAACCCAGTGGTTGAGAGAGGACGAAAACAGACAACACAGATGCAATGTTATGGTAAGTACATAACTTTTGTTTATTTCTGGTGGTGGGGTTGGTCAATGTGAGTGAGCGACTGGGAAGAAGACTGATGGGAGGAGACTCCATGGTCAGCAGGTGTGCACGAAAATGTCATGCAAAATAAAAATATATAGGTCATCTATCCCCTCCAGTCTGTTAGCCAGAGTTTTTTTCCTCTGTATAATATGTTGGGGATGTTTAGTGCTTGAAAATCTTCAATACCTTTCATTTTTTTCCATTTCTTTCTCTGATGCTGATCATAAAGTTCCACTGTTTTTCTGTGTTCAGTTTCCACATTGTTTCAGAACAGAAATTTTTTGGCCTGTATGACCTAAGTTTGCAGAAATTCAGAAGGGATTTTGTCCTGGCTGACAATAGCGCAAGTTAACAGAATTTCTGTAGTTCTCAATTGCTGGTTGTCCACCATAGTTTTTCACCTTGAGATTCTGCATTTCTAAGTTCAGGAAAGTATTGCAAGTAATTCTTCAGATGCTAACTCTCTGGAAGAAAGTTTCAGTTTAGCTGGTTTATATGAGTAGCAGGGTTGTTAATCTACAACCTCCACGTGAACAAATTAAGTACTGTCATGTTTTGGCCATTGGAGTGTTTTTTTTTCTGTGCAACTACAAAATGATGTGCCGTATCAAAAACTACAGTCAGTTGTCTTTTTTTTTTTTTTACCAGCTTTTTGAAGTTACAGTTATCAGTAATTGATAAATGTGCAAAGCTGGCAACTTTCACATCTGCTAAGAAGGTAAGAGAGGGAGGATCTGGAATCTTTAAGAACTACTTTGTACACTTAGCAGAAATCCTACTTTTGTCATCTCTTTTGAATTGAACAAAATGTAAGTGGACCACAGATGTATTTTACCAGCTTAAAGTAAGCAGTGATCAGCGTAATTCAGTTAAAGCAAAATACGAGCACTACTTTCATAGATTTAAGAAGACAATGACTCACAACATTGTCAGTGTAATTGGAAGGAAAGAAAAAAAAATGTGTTTATGTATGTATACGTATACACACACACACACATATGTGTATGTACATATTTGTGTTTGTGTGTGTGTGTATATATATATATATATATAGACACACACGCGCGCACACACACGCACATTATGCATACGCACGTCTAGACTGTCTTCTGCCAGTATTCCTCTTGTGATACAAGAACTTAAAATGTAATAATGAACAGCAATTCTTGTGTATTAGCAATGCATAAAATATCAACATATAATGAATGGTGTAGGATGGAGTGTCCTTTACAGTTAACAAAAGAGTGCGAGGAGTTCTGGCAGTTTCACAGGCTATACTTGGTATAATTTAGTCAAAATGGGAGTAAGTGTTCATAAGTAAGTTAGCTGTGGGTAAATCCTGGCACAAACCAAACCTTTGAGTTAGGTTACTTTGTTCATAGGTTCATAGATTCATAGATTAGTACTAGGCTAACTGCCCTTGTGAGCCATTTTAAGCTTAGCCAGTTATCCCTTGTGAGACTCAAACCCAGCGACTTGCGTTTGTAAGACAAGCACTTTAACCATTAGGCCACCCTCCCAACCCCTCTTAAGTAAACCTTGTCAGCAAAGAGGTATAGAAGTGTATTAGTACTTTGTTACTTGCATATTTATGTATTGGTGCTCTCATTCCTTGGGGAAGTAACTATTTGTCGGTCGATAGTTATTACTCTTTCTTTTGGTTGCAGCTAGGAGTACCACATCAAGTCTTTTCCCCAGCCATTTGATTTTGAATGTGGTGATGAAGATGTGGGTTTTGGAACTGAAGGTTGTCCTGACTGAAATCAGTGTTGCAGTATTTTTAACTAATGGGTTGTCATTACTGACGTCAGGCTGGGTTTCCAAATCTTTACCTTCCTAAGATTGTACTTCCAACATGTAACCTTAGTTCGTAAGCGTAGTCTATCTTGCCTCCAGCCCAAAAGCAGGTCATGCATCCATCTGACAGGTTGTCATTTGATCATTGGTACCATTTCTTCGAGTATACAGATAATTTCCCTGTTGGAGATCATTCCTTTGCCTTTCTAATATGTTTTGCCTTATGAGGATTAGATTTCAACTAGGAGGGGGTAAGTGTGAGTGCGTCAGGCAAATCCTATACAGACTGGGATACCCAGTGTATCTTTGCTTTGGAGTGGAACATAACTACAAAACCTGTCCCATTTGCCAATCTTTTGTACCCAAAATATTGTGATTCCTTTGTCATTACTCAACACTTTTTTGGAGACCCAGTGTCTGAAATTCTTGGTGCACCCCAAGATGGCAGATCCTGCTTCCCCAGATGTACTTTCACCAGTTCAGAAAATTCTTAGAAGGCCTAGGCTGGAAACTCAAGTTGGCTCTTTCTGTTTCTAATGTACCCAGTGAGGTTTCAGAACCCACGGTACATCCAATTCCATCTCAGATGCCCTCTACTGAGACCCTGCTGGAGGCCAGTATGGTGTCAGATGACTTTACCACTGAGGAATTCACAGAGGAAAGGCAAGATACAAATTATCTCTGTGGGTCTGGAAGGCATTTCCAGATACTGGTTAGGGAAGAGATCCCAGGTAAACTTATTGAGGTATGTCAGGGATCTGAAACTGCACTTTTGGTTCAGGCGAATGTCACTGCAAAGTAGAGGCATCAAAAAACTAAGCACTCAACTTCTTCCCTTTGTTTTAGGTAGAAGAAATGACTAGACTTTTCTCAGGATTTACTCAATGCCATTTTGACCCTGAAATCTCCTTCCTTTTCTTCCTAAGCCCCTCCAGCACTCCTCAAATGCTTGCTGTGGAGTCAACTTCGTGTGAAGATGAGGAGGCTTCTGATTCTGACCATTCTCTGGGCTACTTTTCTCAAATCCATTCTCCTGACCAGGTCCTTTCTGATGAAGATTCCATTTCTCCTGACTGTCCTGCAGAGGAAGCTTCTTTTGGAGAGACAGCTTTAATCATGATGAAGCATTTTGAGTGGTAGTATAGGCAGATTACAGAGGTTCAGAAAAGATATTACAACCTTTTGGAAATGGGCACCTCAACCCCTTCCCCAGGGTCCTTTCGATCCACTTCTGAGGCCCCTCTCCTACAGCCTGTTGCCCCCAAAAGGCCAGACAGAAAAAAGTTCCGGATTGTCTTAAATTTTTGTTTAAAAAGACCCCTCTGCAAAATTTCTACAAGAACACATCAGGTTGAAGGAGATGAGGGTCTTAATCCAAGTTCTTCGGGTCTTTTCTCCATATCTGGAGACCAGGTCCCCTACTAGTGTTAACAGACAATATATAAGCAAGGAAGAGCTAATTCATGTGATAAATTAAGCAAGCCACTTAAGTCAAAGGTTGGTCTAACAACAAAGAACAACTAAGAAGTAAAGAAAAGTAGCAGCCCAACCAATCACAGCCAATAAAAAGAAAATAAAATTTATTTATAAAAGAACAAGATGAGTGAGCGCTTTCTTGCAATAAATGCACTACGTCAGACCAAGATTACACAGTCAGAACATCCATATAAATAATAAAGGCAAATAACTTAATGAACCAGTTTACGTACCTTAAACACAGGTTTTAAAGGTATACAAGTATTCAGGCCAGGAGCTCTGTATTCTTGTGAACTGATGATCCAGTTCATTTCTGCTGCTTCCACTTTATTCACCATATCCCCACCTCTCAAATTATTAGTAAGCATCTGTAATACTAAAAAAGAACTGTGTGTAATAAAAGCATCCACATGCTTCGCCAAATCATTGTTTAGATTTCTATACCTATCATCTCTAACATGCTCTAGAATACATTTCTTAAGGGGACGGTTAGTTTTGCCAATATAAAAACAAGTGCAGTCATTACAGGTAGCCAAATACACAGTCTTTAGAAGTACAATCCGAATAAAACCTAGAAACAGATTTCCTACCAGTTAATGGTTGTATAAAAATACATCTCTTAGATAGGGTAACCCTTTCTCCTAGAGCTGCTGCTAGCCATTATAGTCTTCTTTAGAAATCTGTAACCTCGGAATATCTGTGAAAACAGTTGCATGGACCTTCATTCTTTTTTTATTCCAGGAACTGCATGTTGGAATCCTTTTCCACAAGTACAGCAGGGCTTGCTAGCTCAGTTACCAGTAGGTCTGTGGTCAAGAAAATCACTGCTTTGGTAGTTTTTTCCTGTTATCAATGCTAGTGTAGCAGTGTGATCTGCATGACAAATGTACAGTTGTATTATAACCCACCATGGCAGTAGATATTTGATTGCAGATATCACTGCTGCAGTTTAACTACCAAACATCATTCCCCTTGTCTTCCTTTTCTTGCGACCCGTAAGGTTTGGGTTTTCCACCTTAGGTTTGCGTTGTTAACGAGTAATCTGGCTTGGAGGCCTGAGGGGAGAGCCTCCACAAGAATGCATTACAATATACAGGCATAGTAGTAATACATTATATCCCTACATCTAATTGTAGAGTATTGACAGTTACTGTACACATTATAGTAAACAGAGGAGTAAAGTACTTTATTCATAAAGCACAATAGACACATATTGTAAGTTGCAGCATAACATAACTGATAGTGTCCATTTCCAGATGTGCAAGTCTCTGTCAGTTTCAGACTGATTTACAGTATTCTTGAGGTGATAGCATATTGAATCAGTAGGTTATCTGTTACTACAAAAGCAAAAAATTATATATGCAGAAAAATATTCTGAGGACATGTAGTGATGTGTATCATACCTCTCAACTGTCCAGATTTTTGCCTTATATTTTTGGTCTGTTCCTCATAAAATTTATGGTTTTATGACAAATTTTTGAAGATTGAAGTCATTAAATAATAGATGAGAATGTTAGATTTCATATCCTTCAGAAAATGCATGACAACACAGTACCTATTATTTAAGCAACTTTTAAGTTTATAAGAGCAAGATTTAAAAGGTGTCCCTGTTTTTGGATCTTTGCCCCCCCCCCCCCCGTGTTATTTTTGGTTTTGTACACATTTCTTGTGCTAAGAGGTTGATATGTATGATGTGTATACATCTGCAATCTTCAAGAATATTATCAGATAAATATTAATATAATGTATAATATTGAATTTTTACAGTTGATTGTAGAGAGGATGAGGTATTAAGCTGCCTTCCCCTCCTTTTTAGACAAGTCACTGTGCAAGACAACACTGTTTCTAGAGGACCCGTCTAATTTTCCATACAAAGTACACTTTGGGGTGATTCAATTCTTTTTTGTGTGAAAGGAGAGAAAAGTGCAACAATTCTCCCCTTTTTACCTAGCATTCCTCCCAAAGTATCCATCATAGTGATGAGACAGGCCTTCTCTGGGGGCATCTGAAGCTCTGAAACTTGGGTCAGGTGGCCACATGTCTGCTAGCAGCTGAATTTCTGTTGGTGATGACTGAGACTGCAGCAGTGAACCCTATAAATATGTAATATAATATAATATAATATATACTGTGTGTGTGTGTGTGTGTGTGTGTGTGTGTGTGTGTGTGTGTGTGTGTGTGTGTGTGTGTGTGTGTGTATGGGTCTACCTCGACCCAACGAAATTGCGTTTCTCCGAAATGTAATTAGGCGATCCCTGTTTCCCGAAACTGCATTTTTTCTAAGATGCATTTTCGTGAAAAATCAACTAAACAAAAAAAAAAAACACCAACATGTATGGAGGGGGCAAGCCCAACTACACCCCCCAACATCCCCGCTACTTATATATTCTCACTCCGAGATCACATTACAGTGGGGAAATGTATACTGTGCCACGATCCAAGCAACAACCTCTGTTGCTGTTCGCCAAGTTGATTTTTCGAGAAACTGCATTTTCGAAAAAATGCAGTTTTGGGAAATAGGGGTTGACTAATTACATTTTGGAGAAACATAATTTTGTTGGGTCAAGGTAGATCCATGTATATGGTAATCTGCAACACACACACACACTCCCTTGTGAGGGTTGCAGATGGATTTGTTGTACACAGGAAAGCTCCTAACATTGTTGGCTTTTTAAGCTCACCTTGCCCATCAGCTAAGGTCGTACACCATTGGCACAAAGACCATCAGTGGTTATTTTGTGAGCAGGGGCATCTAATTGATCTACTTTAGTTGATTTCCACTCTGTCAGCTGTCATTAACATGCTGCCAGTGTGAAATTTGTTTTACTTGCAGTCAGCATCAACTTGAAAAGTATTTATTTATTTTTTTTACAGGGGCAGCCAAGCCCCACTGCCACTCCCTCCCTACACTTAAAACCTCTACCCAACATCCCTGATTTCTAAATGCACTACCTCCAAGGTTGCACCATCCTGGAAAAGACATATTTGGCGATAGTCTATTGCACTCAAGTACACTGAGCATTCAGCTGAGAACAACTGAAACATGAGTCACTTCCTCGTGAATGTGAAAGACTATCCTAAAGGCACAGCTGATTAACTTCAATGGTAGAAGGAAACAGTATGTGGTTGACCACAAATATAATGATCTACTGTTATCATTGCCTTTCTTTTGAGTATAAAATGTTAATGTGTCTCACTGAACTGTACTTAGTGGAGATCTTCTAGATAAGGCTTATTAGTACTCTAAAATCAGAAGAGTTTACATAATGCAGCTGTCCATATCTTGGGATTTGCTGGTAATTTTGTATATAGTAATCTGTTGTATTATTATTGTGATAAAAATTTGTTGCAGGGATTTTAACATTGAAGTGTACGGTCTGTTAGTAATCTGATAACTGATTTGTCTGTTCTTAATTAGGACTGAATTATTTTATTTTATTTTTTTCAGTTTTTTGCCAGTATGGTGACGTATCCATTTGTTTTAGTTTCGAACCTGATGGCTGTCAACAGTTGTGGGTAAGCGTATTATGTGATTGCTTGAGCCTTGACATTCATGGTCCACTAAGAATGTCTGTGACTCTGTGATGCACTTTTCCTTGTAGCCTTTGGCATTGTAAGCCATACAGGAATACACACAAAGCACTTAAGTTTAGCAGTTTATTTTTAAGTTTGAGATTAAGTTCTGTAGATTCAAAATGATACTGTCTGGTTTTGACAGATTGAGGTAATTGTTAATAGCTTGTTAGATAACATTGGGTAGTTTGTACATTTTAAGTTACCACTGTCATCTTGAATTTAAATTATTGTGAAGATAGCCCAGTTTTGATGCATTCCATACAAACTATACAGATGAACAAGACACAGACCTGGAGGAATTGGAAGTGATTCTTTTTAGGAAGACTCTTCTTTAGCATAGGGACTTTCCCTCCAGTAATATTTCTAGCTTCACTCTAGAATAATTGTTCTATTTCTCTAGCATAATTTATTGTCATTGCTTATGTGGTGTAAAACTTTTCTTATTGTTGGGTTGAGTTGTTTTTTATCGTGTCAGATGAGGCCTCTGACCTTAAGAAGTATTTGGCCTGCAACCACAAGATACCACCACAGGACCCCCATTGTTTGCATGTTTATTGTTTAAGGGTAGACACATACAAGGACTGCAAAGTGTGTGCTGCTTTTGGTCCCAGAGCTCTGCAAGGATGAAGGGACAAACTGTTACTAAAGGGCTTTCTTCTCACCCAGGTGGCAAAAAAAAGTCAAAGCTAAGTCGACTAAGACTAAACCAGCAAGAGAGTGGAGAAAAGATATTCTGCGGATAGGGGTTGACTGTGGTTAGGGATACAGTTAATAGGCAAGAAGGGGCTAAATGGAGTTTATTGGTGAAAACTGGCAAAGGAGCCAAGGTATTGGGAGCAAATAACTAGAAAGGGAAAGGTAATAAAATGGGATGAGGCCAAGAATTTATTTGGACTGCAGATTAGAGATTGCCTTCCCTATCGAGGATTGATATCAGAGTATAGGCAAAGGGAAAGAAATGGGGGGTCCTAAATGAAAGACCAACACTAGTAGAGTTTTTTTTTTTTTTATAGAAACTAGAACAGAAGCTGCCATTAAAAAAGGAATAATTAGTAGAGCATGTAAAATATTGCATAATAATTATAAGAATCAGAGAAGATTTAAAAGGATTGGGAAGAGAGATTGGATAAGCAATTCACAAAGAGACACGGGGGGGGGGGGTATGTGTATGTCTCCCAAATATGCAACAAAGTCTAGAAGATTTAGGATCTTTGCCTGGAAGTGTTTACATAGGTATTTTTATACCCAAAGTAGACTCCAGAGAATTTTTCCTCAGGTGGATACCAAATGTTGGAGGTGTGACAGGCAAGAAAGAGGTGGCTGGGAACATATTTTTTGGGATTGTAATAAGCTGGCCAACTTTAGGGATACCCTGCTAACTACTCTGTTGGAGATGCTGAGTGAGTGGATCGGATTGACTGGGGAGATGATTTTTTTGAGCTACGATATAGAATCGGAATTGCCTAGACATAGTAAAGCCTTGCTGAGTCTAATCATGGTGACTGCCAAAAAAGCAATTATTAGAAAATGGAAATCAAAGTCAACTGTGCTAGTAGTGTATATAGTAACAGAGATAAAACAACTGGAATTGGGATCTTTAGAAAAGGGATGGAGCAATCTACATAGAAAAAATGGGACTTGTGAGAGCGCTATATGCAGAGAAGGAACAAGGTTTAAGAAGCAGGATTTGAATGAGCCCTGTAATGCTTTACTGACAACTGAATAGATTATAAGTGGTGTATAACGTATGCAACTACAGTTGTCTCAATTGTGTCTTTGATGTATAATGTTTGCAACTAAAGTGGTGTCCGTGTTTGTTTTTCATTTATGTAAAAGTAAGATTGCCTGTGCCATACATGATAATTTGATAGCTTTTTTCCAATAAACATCTTTATTAAGTCAACTAAGGAGAAGGAAAAGAAGAGGAGAAAATCGAGAGAGAGAGGACAGGGAATCCAAAAAGGGCTGAAAAATCTAAGAAGCTTTGACAGATCCCTTGGAGTAAGGTAGTCCACTCTGAAAACTCAGAAATACTCTGATCCAGAATCCCTTTGGATCTGATTTCTGACCCCTCCTCTTCTTTTCTTACCGGAGCCAGTGACTCCAGGCTACACTCTACATTTTTGCAGGAATGCTGATCTTCTCAAGCACTTTTGGTGATTTCTTATTTCAGTTCCTACCATTGAAAGAGTCTGTCGTAAGTGGATGTTAAGTAGATGATGCAGAAGTTCCCTCAGGCAAGATTCAGCTTAGAATCATCCTGGCACCTACCACTTTGTGGACTCCAGGCTTAGTCCCTACTTCCCTTCTGCTAGTTTCTCCCATTCAGGTCCAAATTTTGGATCCAGGTATTCCTGCAAGGTCATCCTTCTATTCAACTCTGATGCTGGTTTCCCTTAGTCTCTTTAGTCTGACACATTCAGATCTGGACTGATTCACTGGGCTGAATCTTCAGTGCCAAGGCTCAGGGATCAGGATAGACTCCAAAGTTTTTGGATACATCCCTTCCCCTTGGCTCTTCAATGCTCGACAGCTCAGCACTGATGTTCTTCGTGTTTCACTGTTGCAGTCATTACATTTGGGTAATCTGCTGGCAGGTTGCCCTCAGTTGGCCTGAATAGCAAAGTCTTGGGTCCTGCATCAGTTGATGTCTCCTCTTCCATGATGTCAGGTCGTCAGGGGTATAAAACATGCAGCCGATGCCATTTTAATCCGTCTTTCTTGCCGCGTGGTGCCCGAAGCAGAAGCAGTTCGCAAGTGCTGGTTGGCCGACTCCTGAAATTTTCATTTTCGAGTTTCAGAACCGAAGTCTTCAAACTAAAGCTAAGTACTCCATTGGGGAAACTTTTTCTTGCTCCTTACCGATGTCAGTAAAAGTTAGTAATTGCATTACTTGTGGGAAGCAAATACCTCATAAGGATTTTCATTTGTACTGTATTCCTTGCCTAGGCCCTGATCACAACGTGCCTTGCTGTCGGTTTTGTGCTAAATTTAACCAATGCACTATTAAGCGTCAGTATATTTTTGCTTCTAAATATTTTGGTTCAAGATTTAACTACCCTGAAATGTCGTCTGTTAGCAGTCCGACTGCCGGAGTTCACAAAAAACACAAGGGAAAAGACAGAGACAGACGTCGAGGTCCAAAACCGACAACGAAGCTTCTCTTAAGCCAGTCGCCTGTTCGCCAGTACTCAGTGAGGCGCTTTCGCAGCCCCTGTTACCCACTACTTTTGAGTCGCAGGCTTCTACCGAGACCCATTCAGAGTCCGGTATGCCACGAGATTCTGCAAGTATTGAACCCGCGGGATGTCTCTCCCTTGGATGGGTCCGGAGCCGCTGAGCAGGCACCGGCTTCTGAGGGTGTTTTCAGGCCTCAACATTTTTCTATTAAACTGACGCCGTCATCAAAAACAAGGCCCAAACCAACTTCTATGTCTAAAAAAACAACGCATGTGCCACGTGCTCAGGCCCCTATGCCTAAAAAACAAATGATCAAAATGGCTGAGGATTTAATTACCTTAATCAGGGGTTCCCAACCCCCCCCCCAACTAAAATGCCTGGGCAAGGCACTGATTATGAATCTTCATATCAGTTTTCCATTTCTTCTGATTCCTCTTCTGATCAGGAATTTTCTATTCCACCTTATGAGGACTCTGATGCAGAAGAATCCATCCCTTCTGCTTCTCCTGAGGATTACTCTTTTGGAGAGACTTTGCATACTTTAAGGGAACATTTTCACTGGGAGAGTCAGGATTTCTCAGAAACAAAAAAGAGGCTTAGGGATTTTCTTCTTCCTCAGCATAGGCCTTTGGCAAATACTTCCTGTATTAGACATTGTTGATGTGTTCTCAGAATCAAACATGGCTCCTGATTCCCTTCCTCCGGCTCCTAGTAAGCCAGACAGATATTACAGGGTTCCTGACTCCCACAAATTTCTTTTCAAAAATCTTGCTGCTGATCCTAAGACTATTTTTTAGGGTCCCAAGAGCGTTAAGGCTTCTACAGCCAAAAATCCTACCCCTTCTGATTAGAGATTCCAGAGCGCTGGATAGATGGGGAAAGAAGGTTTATACGTCTGCAACCTTGGCAATCGGGGCTTTACACTGCCAGTTTCATGTGCTTAAATATCAACAGCATGTTATGGGCTTACTGAAACAGAAAATGATGTTGATTTCTGATTGTATGGAAAATAGAGTTACAGAATTTATTGCATTCAGCAGAACAGGTTGGAAAGCATACTTTGCAATGTGGTTTTGATTCCTTGCAGGGCCGCCGTAACTGGATCTGTGATAAGAAGGCATGCCTGGCTCAAGGAGCAAAATCTGCCTGATCGTGTTAAAGCTAAATTGTTGGATGCCCCTTTACAGCATGACAGTCTGGTAATAAGGCAGAAGAGGTTTTAAAAAAAATGGAAGACAAAGCTAAATCTATGCAAACTGTAAAAGATTTATTGCAAGTGCAGCCACCCAGGTTCAGTAGGCACTGGCCTACTAAGAATTGGTTCTTTCCTGTGTCCAATAGAGCCACTTGGGGCAAACCCAGGTGCTCAAAAGTCTCCAGATATCAATCACAGGGATCTTACAGGTCAAAGCAATGGGGTGCCTCCACCTCCAAATGTGGAGGTAACAAAGCACAACCCTACAGTAAGCAGTCTCAATGACTTTCCTCTGCCATCGCCAAGCACTTATCTTTTGGCAGCCCCCTTGGGGGGGAAACTAGCACTTCATGCTCAGAGTTGGAAGTTAATTACCCAGGACAAGTGGCTACTAAACATAGTATCCCAGGGGTACAGATTTCATTTCCGCACGTTGCCATTTTCAAACGGATGGCCAGATCTGCCACCAAACCACTAGGCAGACGCCCAGAAACAAGTCATGTCTCTCATGGATATGAGGGCTTTTCATCCAATACCAGAAAAGGAAAAAATGGCAAGGATTTTATTCAAGACTTTTCCTGGTACCCAGAAAAGACGAGTCATGGCGTCCAATTCTGAACTTATCCGTTCTTAAACACGTTCCTGGACATTCCAAAATTCAAAATGCTGATGTTACAACAGCTACTGCCTATGCTAGGCAAGAATGCCTGGTTGGTAACTCGACTTAAGAGGCATACCTGCATATCCCAATAAGGGAATCTTGCAGAAGATACCTCCGCTTTAAAGCAGAGCTTTTTGCATTACCAATTCTCTGCGCTGCCCTTTGGCTTATCTACTGCGCCCAGGATCTTTACAAAGTGCCTGGCACCAGTAATTGCATTTTGCAGACAAAGAAACATTCAAATTTATCCTTATCTGGGCGGTTGTCTCATTCAGGCAGGGGACAAGGACACTCTTCTTCAACATCTGGCATTTGTAAAAAGGCTTCTAGCATGCGTAGGGTACACCATAAATGAAAAGAAATCACAACTGGTACCCTCTCAAATAATTACATTCCTGGGTGCAAGCTTGAATACAACTGCCCAGATGGCTTACCTCACGCCAGACAAACAAATTCAATTGATAACATACTTCAAACAAATGGCAACAAAAACCCAGCTATCTGCAAGACAAATTCTGCAGGCTTTGGGGTTCATGGCATCCTGCATTCTACTAATTCCATATGGGAGACTGCATATGAGGAAACTTCAATGGCATCTAAAAAGCTTATGGAGTCAGCATTGTCACAACTTGGAAACAATGACTCCTCTTATTCCCTGCCTGCAACAGGAGTTTCTCTGGTGGGCAGAGACATGTAACCAAAACAAGGGACGGTCAATTTATTCTACCCCCTGCCACCCAAACCCTAACTACAGACGCATCAGACTATGCTTGGGGGGTACACCTGGCCGGGAGATGCATTCAGGGCACATGGAGCCCAAACCAAATGCATCTACATATCAACCAGAAAGAAATGCTAGCCATTCAGAGTGCTCTGACAGCCTTCAAGGACGTCCTTCATCCAGGACAACTACTGATAAAGACAGACAACACCACAGTTATGTGGTACATAAACAAGCAGGGGTGTACCCACTCCTACCGCCTTTGCAAGACTAGCCATGGTCTTGTGGAACACAGTCTTGACTTCCAAATACATCTTCAAGCTCAATTCCTGCCAGGAAAGCAAAATACTCTGACAGACGACCTAAGCAGAAATCTTATGGACCCGCACGAATGGAAACTGGATCCACAAATCTTCAGCATGTTAACACAAAGATGGGGGAGGCCAGACATAGTTTTTGGGAGAGGCAAATAGATCTCTCATTTGGACAAATTCTGCACAAGGACTCATCATAAAAAAGCTTGGAAAGTGGATGCTCTATCCTTCAGCTGGAAAAACCTATCAGTCTATGCCTTTCCCCCTCTGCCTCTCTCCATGGTCTTACTAAAAGTCAGACAGGAAAAAACAAAAATGATTCTGATTGCTCCGGACTGGCCTCGCTAACACTGGTACCCGCTCCTGAGGAATATGTCGCACCTTCCTCCATGATACTCAAACACCTCACCTATTGTCTCAGCAGAACTATCAAATTCTGCACACTCTGCTCCAAACTCTGAATCTTGCAGCATGGCTAATCAACTAATTTCACCAACCACATCTCTCAGTAAACCTGTGATGGATGTTATTTTGGAGGCCTAGTACTAGAAAATCTTATGCTGATAAATGGAAGAGATTCTGTGCTTGGAACCAAGCACAAGGAATAGACTCAGCAAAGCCCAATATTCCTCAGATTTTGCAATAGCTAACAGAGATGCTTCACAAGGGCCTATCCTTTTCTTCAATAAAAACCCATGCCTTTGCCATCTCGGCTCATTACATCACAGAGCCTCCCCTCTTTTCTCATCCCCTGCTAAAACAGTACCTCAGAAGGGCCAGAAATGTAAGGCCTCCCAGGAGAGCACCAACTCCTGCATGGGACCTTAATTTTGTGTTGGAAAAAACTCCTTCTACCTCCTTTGGAACCATCAGCTACTGCGGATATAAAATTTCTTTCTTGGAAGACCGACTTTCTTTTGGCAGTCACTTCAGCTAGAAGGGTTTCGGAACTACAGGCTCTCATGGCAGTGGAGCCTTTCATTATTTTTTAACCGGACAGGGTGGCCGTCAGGACCAGTCCTTCTTTTATGCCTAAGGAGGTATCCAGTGTGGGTCTAAACCAGACCATTCACCTGCCAACTTTCTTCCCAAATCCGCAGAAGGGGGGAGCGGATTCTGCATTCATTGGATGTACACATACAACAAAGATTCTATTTAAACAGAACAAAATCTCTCAAAGTCCGAGCAACTACTGGTGGCATTTGCTGCAGGATCAGAGGGGAAGGCTGTATCAAAGCAGACTATTTCTAAATGGATAAGCCATTGCATTCGTTTCTGCTGCTTGCACCATGATAACCCTGTGCCCAAGGGGATCAGATTTCATTCCACCGGGGCTGCCTCTACTTCAGCAGCTTTCCTCACAGGGGGTCCCCTACCAGAGACATTCTAGAAGCTGCTACTTGGAGCTCAGTTCATACGTTCACAAAGCTTTACCATTTACCTCTTTTCTAAATCCAGGGCAGGCTTTGTCACTGCAGTTATGCAAGGCTTTATAGCTGCTCCTAATGCTGTTTAGTTCCATCCTCCCATCCATAGCTTTGGGATTCTACCCAAATGTAATGACTGCAACAGTCAAACACGAAGAACATAGTGTATTCACTGTTGCAGTCCAGATTACCCACCCACCAGCCCCCTTTCTATACCCTTTCTTTCCTTCACTATACTCAAAAGCCTTTGTGGTGTATTTGCTTTTAGTTGATTTCTAAAGTGCATTTATATATTTATAGTGATATATATATATATATATATATATAATTTTTTTTTTTTTTTGCTCCCTATTTGGGGGGCACCTGACATCTCGGGCAAGAAAAACTGATTAAAATGGCGTCGGCTGCGTGTTTTATACCCCTGACGTCATGGAAGAGGAGACAGCAACCGACACAGGACCCAAGACTTCGTTATTCAGGCCGACTGAGGGCAACCTGCCAGCAGATTACCCAAATGTAATGACTGCAACAGTGAATACACTCGAACATCTACATTTATGTTAAGTGTACACAACTGTACTTTGTATGCCTAAGAGCTGGACCGAGTGGGAGTGGAGGGCATCTCTCCAGTCCCTCTTTCAGATCAGAAGAGCACTTTCTCAGACCTGATTGAGTCCTTTGCATTCATGGCTTTTGAGTGGGTTCTTTCAAAGTCAAAAGAAGGTGTGTCTGCCACTGTGTTCCATCCTGACTTTTGGTGTAACCAGTTCCAGAATCCACTCATCCATATGAACAAGGACAGTTAGCCTCCTTCAGCCTTGGGGATTCTCGCCTAACAAATTCCCCATCTGTTTCTGAGCCCAGTCCAGAAGACCTTATGGGAGAGATGCTGAGGAAACACATGTGCAGGAGAATACACTTAGACTCAACATCAGAGTCTTATCACTTAGAAACAGATTTCGATGTGGGGGAGGGTTTAGAGGATGTCTCTCTTGGAGACATTTTAGAACTGATGAAGCAACAAAGGGGTTGGTCTTCTGAAGTGCCCTGTTCTGAGAAATCTGTATTACTTGAGGCATTCAGGGCTAGCTCTTCTACGTCCTGGGTGGTGCTGCCCGCTGATGAACTTATAGACCTCATTTCTCATCTGGCATGGAAAGAACCTGCTGTTGTGGAGGCAATACCATGAAAACCTACTAAGATTTTAGTAGCTCTCAGAACCAAGACACAGATCCCTAGAGGATGCTGTGGTTGTTGCTCTGACTATGAAGAAGGAAATATCGGAGGAAAACATGTCTCTCCATCTCTTGAGTGTGTAGGGCTTCAGACAAATTTGGGAAATTGACATAAACTTCTCTGACTTTCTCGTTTAGAAAGTTGAACTGTCTTGTTCATGTGACACATTTTCAGAAGGACATGATCATGATGAAGGAGCTTACCAAGTTCCTGTCGGGTAACTTAACCTACATACATCCAGAAGTCCATTGGCGTCTGTTGTCTACCCAACAGCATATGTCTAATGTATCCATGCATCTACTTTCTAATACAGCTAATGGTACAGCTGGGGTGGCAGGCAAGAGCATTGCTGTCCTGATACACCTGGATGTGCCTGTGTCACTTTGTGGAGGGTTTTAAGATGTCCTTCATGAATGCCCTTTTTGATGGTTCAACTCTTTTCAGACTGAAGGTGAGGAAAATGCTCACCAAGAGCAAGTAGGAAGGCAAGGCGATGTCTGTTGTCAGAATCTACTTTTCCACCCCACAAAGGATCTTTTCCAGGAACCAGAAGGGGGTGAGCTGTGCTTTCAAAAATCCCATGGTTTCAGCCAAGATGCTGTTCCGGACAGACCACCTCTGGGCAGAGGAGGGCATAACTGTAACAGACATTACCCCAAAGCCAGAGGAGACCCACAGAATCAGGGGCTTAAGAAAACCCTTCCAGTGCACCTAAAGAATTGCCAGACTGCCACACTCTGGATGCAGTTGGGGGGGGTGCTTGTCCCTGTATCCTCTAGCCTAGCAGTCCATCACACAAGATGCATGGATGCAGAGAGATAACCACCAGAGGCTATATTATTCCCCTTGTTTCCCCTATGTAGGAATAGAAAAGAATTCTTGATGTGCCATACAATCAGATGGAATCTGCAGCAGCAGAAGTAAAAAAAAAAAAAAAAAAAAAAAAAAAATGCTAGAAAAAAATCATACAGTAGACCGTCCAGATCCAGAGTTTATTCCAGGTTCATTTTAGTTAAGAAGACAACATCAGATGGGGACCCTAGGGTGAATCTTGAACCTAAGCCCACCTCAGTCATTTCATGAAAGAAAATTCCAGATCGTCATATTACTCTTCATTTTGCGCCTGCAGAGGAAGGAAGGCTAGATGTGGTCCATATATCTCCAGGATGCTTACTATCGTATTAAGATAGCAAATCAGTTCAGGAGATTTCTCCATTTGTGTCTGGGAGCTAATAATTTTCAGTTCAGGGCACTGCCTCTTGGTCTCACCACAGCCCCTGGGGGGGGGGTGTTCATTAAATTAGACTGTTGGCTGCTTAATGCACCAGCCATGGATCTACTGGTCTAATGCAGGGGAGTTATTGCTCAAAGTTGCCCCATGATTGGGGTTCACAGACATCCTTGCAGAGAGTCAGCTGTTTCCAACGCATGCAGTAGAATTTATCTGACACCACTTGGACATAACCTCTGATAGCCAAACTTCCATGCTTCAGAGTATTGTCCCTCCATCAGGCAGCTTTGGAGGTTTTACACCACCCTTGTCCCCTAGTAAGATTTGTCCTCAGACTATTAGGATTGATGGTAGCTTCTATCACACTGCTTCCTCCAGTAAGGTACTACATGAGAGTCCTACAGTAGATTTTTTCCATTCCAATGGCTCTTGACATTTCATACTCTGCATGCACCAATAAGCCACACACCAGTATGCAGGAAACATCAGTTGGTTGACATCCCCACAGTGACAGATTGACCTCCGTCTCCTCCACCTCTGGTAGCCACCAACTATGGCCACTACCGTACTGGGGGCAGGGGTGTACATTTCAAAGGGAAGACATTTCAGGAAATTTGGTATGAGATGGAGGATGACTGCACATCTGTGTCTTAGAAATTACTCCAGTTCTTGCATTGCAGGCCTTTCAGGACTCCATCCCAAAAGGTGTGTGATCTCTGGTTCTGACCAACAGCATGGCAGTGGTCTGGTATTACATCAACAAACAGGGAGGAACTTGATGTTATCCACTTTGCTGGGAAGCTGTGAGAGTGCAGCAGCAGGTGATGTCTTCCCTTTGCTTTCTCATTGCAACACACATACTTGGGACTTTACAATGCTCTGGTGGACAGGCTGCACATATCTATTATCCTGCTCTACCAGTGGTTCCTCAGTCAGAGTGGTGACTCAAATTTTGAGTCAATGGGATCAGCCTTGCTGTAATCATTTTTGCTTTTGTATCTAAATAACAAATGCAGAAGTTACTTTGCCTTGATCCCTCCACAAGGTCAAGCACTGAGAGATGCTGAAGTCCACAACTGGCTCCAGGGTAGTCTTTATGCCTTTCCCTCTCTTCCCCTCAAAATCAGTTTCTTCAGGAAGCCAAAAGATGCAAGGTTATCTTCATTGGCCCCTTTTGTTCCCAAGTTTGGTTTCCCTTCCTCTGGCCTCATGTGGAACATCCACCCTGGATATTGGATCATCATTCAGATCTTCTGAGTCACTTGGACCTGAAGACCCTAAGGTTAACTGCATGATTTCTCCAGTATTAGAGTGCCAGAGATGTCAGACTGTTTCCTCCAGTGATCCATAGTTTATCCTCACAGAAACCTGATACTAGAAAATGTTAACTTAGTAAATAAGAACGTTTACAATTTGGGCTTCCTTCAGTGGGCTGTATCCCTTCTTTGCTCCTGTTCCATCTATTCTGGATTTCTTGGTGGAACTTTTCCATAAGGGTGCTAATTTCTCAGCCATCAACGTATAAGTTGCTACATTTCTAGTTTTCGCATAGGGCAAAATCAAACATCTGTTGCTTCTCTAAATATTTCAAAAGCCTTTTTGAAGGATCCTCCTTATTGAGGCCACCAATTAGGGACACTGGTCCCCTGGAATATTGCCATCATGCTTTAGGCTTTAACAAAAGCTCTATTAGGACCTGCTTCAGCAGATCTGAAATACGTGTCTTGGAAAACTGTTATTGGTAGCCAGTAACTATGCTAGGAGAATCTCAGAGCTGCAGGGATCATCTTATAAGCCTCCATATCTGGTTTTCATTAGGGCATTGTCCCCTTTAGAATAAACCCTAATTTCCCCCGTAAGTGGCACCCAAAGCAAACATTAATCAAACTATCAATCTGCCAGTATACCTCTAAAATTTTCTCACAAAAAGGAAATATATTTTGCACTTGCGAAATGTTCAGTGAACAAAACCAGTAAGAAAATCTGATGAGCTTTTCATTGTTTTCTCTAAAGCCAAGTTTGGCCAAGAAGTATCTAAAGTTACACTATCCAGGTGGCTTTCCAATTGTATTACCTTTTATGTATGAAAAGTTGGAATTGACTTTGCATGGCAGACTGAAAGCGCATTCTACAAGGGCGATAGTTACTTCCATTGCCTTTATGGGTTAGGGTCCCTATTGATGAGATTTGTGTTGCATCTACGTGTTCTTCTGTTAATATGTTTGTGTCACATTACAAGCTGGATGTAAAATCTAGATCTTGTACCCCATTTGGCTCCACCATTCTCAAGAATATCCTTACTTGATGCTATCCAGGTGTTTCAGTAGCTTGTGAATCTGTCCCAAAGGTTGGATTAAAATGAAAATTGACAAAATCTGATACAAAGTTATGCACTTGGTGTAACACTAGATCTGATTTGTCTTGTTTTTCATCTAGTTCAGCATTCTTGTCTTCATCCCAGTTCTAAATTGTCATTCTTGGGTCCCTGGATGAATGGTTGGACCAGACCCAGGTGCTTTGTCTTCTGGACAGTTTTTCTTGCATTTCCCACAGATCATCACTGTTATCTGACATATCAGATTAGGCCTGTGTTTAGATTTCTTGTAGGAAAAGATAATGTAACTATAAATAGGCTAACTTTATCTGAGGTAATGTGGGGATCAGAGGGTATTATAGGTATGTGAGGAGTCAGATCCCTGGATCAAAGCTTCTGAAAAAGCACCAAAGTCAGATCCGATGACTCAGTTTGAACTGGACGAAAAACAAGACAACACTAATCTAGCTTTATCATAAGTTACATACCTTTTTATTTGATGTCAGTTTTCATTCTGTCCTCAACTGATGGGTTCGGATCTCATCCCCTCAGATCGGACGCGGCCATTGCTAAAGCTCGTGGCAACCAAAAAACTTTCGAGCTTCTTTTACCCATAATGCACCAACCACAATCACCTCAGATCTCCTTTGCCACTTCAAGCAAAAGACATGGTCCTCCATCACTCTTGAGCTTACAGCAGATAAGTTTAATATTTTTCTTTCAAATCTTATTAAAAACTTTTATATTCTTTCCCTTTCCATTCATTTTAAATTTCTAGTGGTTTCTTAGATTTTTTTTTCTATTTTCTGTCTTTAGTACAATTTTGTGTAGCTCTGGGGTACTATTGTTAGTATCTTTCTTCCCCCTGTGACACTGTCATAGTTTAAGTTTTTTCCATAGTTAGTATTTCCCTCTCTCCCTTTTCTCTTTTCCACCCTTAAGGTTAGATAAGCAGAATTTTTTTTTATCTATCCAGCTCCTTTGTTTTTTCTTGTAATTATGGCAGAAAAAACGGCAGGGTTTAAAATATGTGTAAACCCCACACATCATGCATTTATTGTTTAGGCCCTCTCTATGTGCAAAAAGATTGCTCTATATGTCATAGTTTTAACCCCCTTGCCTGAGTGGAAAAATAAATTGATTCTAAATGTTCTTCCTTCATCCTTTGAAGAAGCTATATTGGAGTGTTGCTCTTTTACAGAGATTAAAAAATATATATATTCTTCTCTGAAGCCATCTTCCTCCCCCCTCAGCTTGACTACTCGAGGAAGAGGTCTCATAAGGATCCGGTCTCAACCCCAGACCCAAAAAAGACAAGTCCATGAACCTGAAAAAGTAACACTGTCTGATTTGGCTCCTTCTAAGTCTGATCTGATGGAATCAAAGCTGTTGCATCTGACTTTGTCTGATCCAGGTCAGTCTGCACAATTACTGCCCAGGACAAGGTATTCCCCATTTCTGGATCCAGTTCCTGACAGGGTACCTTCCCCATTTTGAAAAGACCCAAGTCGCTATCCATTTATTCCACTTGTTCTTCCAGAAGCCTTACAGAAGAAGATATGGAGAGACAGGTGACAAAGATTCTCTTGAGTCCTTCTGGGACAAGAGATCCATACATCTACTACTCCCCTGTTTCAGATTCCTTCTCTGACTCTAGCTTTAGAGTTTTTGGATCCGTCTGGCTCAGATCCAAGGATCAGTGTATCTTTGAGATCTTCTCTGAGTGCTACTATTCTGTTAGATCTGGAGAGCTCCCAGATCCATATTCTACCTGTCTAATCCAAGGTGTTGCATTCAGCTAAGAAGCGCGGATCCTCTGCACTGGATAGACTGGCTCAGACTTCTACTTTTGGTAGTTTTGCCTTCAGAGCGGGGGAAGCCTATGCTTCAGAAGCTTAACTTCTCAGAGCCGCTGGTCTGTCTCTGTCTCTCTCTCTCACTCTGTCTCTCTGAGCTGCTCTTCCTTCGAGACTGTGAAGAGTATTTTCTGCCTCGGCAGTTCAGATAGAACCTTCACCCTTGGATCTGAAGGACCCCTTCCATGATGGCTCAGCACTCAGAGATTCACCATCTCCTTCCACAAGGACAGCCAGCACCAAAACCCCAGGCTCTCACTCAGGGAATTGTGATCATCTCTTCTGATACCTGTCCAGAGCATCCCACTGAGGAGGTTCCCTAAGAAGAGGATGTGTAAGAGAAACACTTAGACTCCCCAGAGACGTTCATCACTGAGGATACAGATTTTGATGAAGGTGAAGGGTTCCCACAATCACCTCCTGAAGATGTCTCCTTTGGAGACATCCTGGAAATCTTTAAGCAGATAGGTGGTTGGACCTCCAGCAACCCTACATTGGAGGAATCTGTTCTCCTGGAGGCTTTTGGTACTGGACCCTCTACCTCCTGGGTGACTCCACCTGCCGATGAGCTCATTGAGTTGATTTCATGGTGGATATGGAAGGATACTGACACCATAGAGCCCATTCCTCACAGACCAGCTAGGATAATGGCACCACCGGCGGATAGCCAGTTTTGAGGGAAGGTAGCTCCTGTTGATGTCATGATCATTGCAGTGGCCACCAAGAGGGACCTAGCAGAGGAAAGTTCCACTGTTCGTTCCACCAACAGGGAGATGTGGGCAATGGGCAGATTTGGAAAGCATGTCTATGCTTCATTGACCTTGTGATGCCCCTGCACTGGCCCAGTAATCAAGGAGCCTCAGTCCTCACCACTGGCAACAGTGAGGGATATACACAATGGGATGATAAGAATGGGATAAGTACACACACAGTAAAGTACAATTTCCCTTAAGATCACACAGAAATCACAGTTAGTCTGGGGCTGGTTTCTCCCTCTTTCTCCAGATTCCCAATAAGACTCCCCACTGGCACAGTGTGGCCAAGTCAAAACTCCTCCAGCATATTGTCTGTCCAACCAGTGATTCGTGTCCCTGCCCAAGTAGCTGACACACACACAGACACGCACACACCCTTTGAGATTGTGTTTATATACAACACACACACCTGCGAAAGGCTGACACAGGTTTCTAGCTCTGCCCCTTCTGCCCAAACTGTAAGGTAGTTATCACTGCCACCAACCACTCTATTAGCTACTATAAGGCCCTTAACAAAGGGTGTCCAATCCTACTGTGTAATGTTACTAATAATCCAAATGGTAGTTCTGACCAAGAGCAAGGCTGTTTAGGAGTGGCCTGTAGAGTGTCGCCAAATACATATGCAGGTGATCTAAGAGCTTAAATATCTCTAAATAAACCAGCCACAAGTAAAAGGTTTAAATACATTTAATAATAAATAATAAGAGAACAAGACAATACTTTGTATGCAAACAGTTACTTTAGAGTTCAGAATTGCAGGAAATATTTTAAAACAACATTGCAGGACAGTCTCAAATACAGAAAACATCTAATCTTTACTATATTCCTATCTATATCTAAAAGAGATACTAAGCCCTAAATCTTGCTTACAGACGGGCAGATGTTGATGATGAGAAGATGTTCTTGCTAGGTCCAAGACAAAATGCACAATCTCTCTCTGAGCGAGTTCTTAAATCAGTATCAAGTATTACTGCTGGGTTAGCTTGGATTACATCACTCTGTCACTTGACTTCAGTTCCCAGGCTAAACAGAAACTTAACAGAATTTTAACATCTCTGTGTGAGAAATACATCTCTCTCAGATCTGTGCAGCCGCTAGGAAGTCATAAAGCAATAAAACACTTTTTACATTTTAAAGCTAGAAGCTACTACTCTCCAACACAATAGAAAAAACATTTAGCTCTAGACATCCTCTCTCCTTGCTGCAGTGAAACTAACTTAGAAAACTTCAAGAAAATAAGTTTAAATTAAGTGCTTTATGATGTGCTATAAAAGTTAATCTATGTTCCAGCAGGGTATGCTGTGATTACATTCTCGAAGCTCAGTACATAACATATAGTTCTATATGAATCATATCAATATTCACAAATGACATAAAATTATTTACAAAATTCCAGATAGCTGGGCTGGCAGTGTCACAGACCTTCGCCTTGAGGTTTTTGCATTACTTGGCGCACTTTACTAGGCTTCAGAGGGATTTGATCAAGGAATTATCATATACTCTCTCAAGTGCACTTTCTGATGAGGTTCTTGCATCTGTGACTTCTCACTTGAAGACGCTACAATCCATATCCTGTTCATCCATGAGGGTGATTTCCCATGTAGCAGAAGGAACCTGAAGGGCAGTGAGTTCAGGTGTTTCCATAAGGAGATGCGACTGGATGCACCTCTGTAAGTTTATGGAGCCTTTCAAGTCTTTCTTCGTCAATGCTCCCTTTGACGTATCATCTGTATTTGGCCCCAAGATTAAAAAGCTCTGTCCAGGTGTGGAAATGATGGGAAGATCCTGTCTGCCATGGGTGTGTTTTTTGACTCCTCAAAGAACCTTTTCCAGGAATCAATGAGGTGGTCGAAAAATGTGGCTCATGACGTGTCAGGGTCCTTTTCAAGGCACACATGGAAGGGGTTCTCCCAGAGGCAGAGGAGGGAACTCAAATGGACGAAGAAGCTCCTGTGGCAAGGGAGGCCCGCAGAATCAAGGTTCCAGAAAATCTTTTTGACAAACCCTACCAGCTCTCCTGAAATGAGACCCAACTGTCCACCTCTAGAGACAGTTGGGAGATGCTTATCCCTGCATCAGAGAGCCTGGGTAGATATAACAAAAGATACTTGGGTGCAACACAGTTCGAAAGAAAATCCCCGATGTTCCACCCAGTCAGAGGGAACAAGCAGCAGTTCAGATTCAAAAACTGCTGGAAAGAAGTCATTCAAGAGGTCCCACCAGACCAGATAGAATCTGGAACTTACTCAAGGTTTTTTTTAATGCGAAAGAAAACAGGACTGCAGACATTTGCTGGATCTCTCCAAACTAAACAAGACCGTTCAAAGAACCAAGTTTCGGATGGTCACGGTTCAGTCCATTCTCCCATTTCTAGGCAAGGACAAACTGGATGTGCTCTGTAGACCGTCAGGATGCATACTATCACATAAAGATGAAGAGACAATTCAGAAGGTACTTACACTTCCGGCCGGGCGCTTAGTCATTATCAATTTAGAGTACTGCCCTTTGGACTCACCACAGCTCCCAGGGTATTTACAAGAGTATGGCAGTAGTAACAGCTCATGTCAGGCTGCAAGGATTCTAGATGTTTCCATATTTAGATAACTGTCTCGTTACCGCTCCGACTAGGCATCAACTTGTATGTGCAAGTTACCAGGTTCTCCAGACTTGATGTCTAGAGAGTGCCATAAACTATGACAAATATCTGGAACTGACCGGAGGATTTAGGAGCCATTCTCAATACAAAGACAATCATTGCTTCCCTTCCATTACTGAGAGTTCAGACCCTAAGATTTCTAGTCAAAAAGATAATATGCAGCATTTTAATTTCAGCCAGACTGGTCCGTCAAGCTCTGGGATTGATGGTGGCAGCAATAACTTTAGTACTACTCACCAGGTTCTAAATGGATGTTAACTACTCAGTGGTCAATGCTTTATCAACCAGTGTCTTACAAAATAAGAATCACTCACATCTGCAAGAGAGATCTGAAATGGTAGATTTATTCAGACCAGGTTCTACAAGGTCATCTATTCATTCCCACTCAGCCCAAAGCCATAGTGAGCACGGATGCTTCTCGACTACAATCTGGGGAAAGGCATTATCTGGGGAAGACTGTCCAAGGCACCTGGTCCCCCGAAGAGGCCAGTTTGCATGTAAATGTCCTGGAGATGAGATCATTGCTGTTAGCGTTGCAGGCATTTTAGAATGCTCTCCCTTTGAGGACAATTGCAGTACAGTCAGACAACATGTCAGTTGTCTAGTACATTAACAGACAGGGAGGAACCAAATCCTATGCATTGTGTCGAGAAGTTCTGAATGTAGCAGTGGGTGATCTGTCCCATCCACTTTTTTTGTTAGCAATGAACATTCTGGGGAAGTCCATCGTGAGAGACAAATTGAACACATGCATTCTTCTACCTCATGAATGGTCCCTCAACAAGAAAATTGTGAAGACTGTCTTCTGACAGTGGGGACCAGCCTTGCTATGATCTGTTTGTGTACCCCAGAACAACAAATGCATCGGTTTCTTTGCCCTAATCTGCCCACAGAGAGTATCCCCAAGGGATGCTCTGTTTCAGAATTGCCCCCCCCCCGCCCCCCCTGGTTCCCTTTATGCGTATCCTCTAACTCCTTTAATATGCAAATTTCTTCTGAAAGCTGCAATATTGAAGAGCAAGGTCATCCTCATTGCCCCTTACTGGCCTTGACAAATTTGTTTTCCCTTTCCTTTGGCCTCACTTGATTCAACCACCTTGGTTTCTGGATCCAACTCCAGACCTCCTGTCTCACCCAAAAGGCATGATGCATCCAAACATAGTGAATCTCAGGCTGACTGCCTGTTTCCTCCAGTTCCATTAATAGCCACACAACCATGATCTCTTCTCCTGTCCATCAAATTCTTTTGTCCTCCCATAAACCGTCCGCCAGGAAACTGTAGTCCAGCAAATGGAAAAGATTTATATTTTGGGCCCATAAACATAATATTGAACCTTTCACATCCCCTGTTCATAATATTTTGGAATTTCTAGCAAATCTTTTTGAAGAAGGAGCTAGTTGTTCTACTGTTAAAGTAGAACTAGCAGCTGTTTCAAAGTTTCATGTTGGAATACATGGTTCTTCCGTAGTGTTCCATAAATTGATGAAAGCTTTTTTTTGAAAGTCACTGTAGTCTTAAGGCTCCCCTTTAAAGATCCTACTCCCTCTTGGGACCTAAACCTTGTGCTGCAGTCTCTTAAACAGTCTCCCTTTGGACCCTCAGCTACATGTGAACTTGAATAGCTTTCGTGGACGAAAGAATCTGATGGTGATAATCCTCGTTCATTCCTTACGCACGGGTATCGTTTCCGACCTCGGAATCGAGCCGGCCATTTTCCAAGCTCACGTCGGCCACAAACTCTCAAGCTAAACTCTTACCCATAATTCCCCTCTGAGCCCTGTTACCCCAGATTTCGTTTGCCGTGTCGCAGTTAGGTCGTGTCAGGCTACTTCTCTTAAGCCGAGTACACATTTTTGATCTTTTCAAAAATTTGACTAAACTTTTTGAGGTAAAGTAGTTATTTAGTTATGTCTTACCATATCGCACCTAGTGACTACTCCTTGTGCTCTTATTTATTTATTTTCTTTCTGTTACCGATGAGGTATTTCTTTCCCTTTATCATCGTTGGTAAATCTTTCTGGGCCTTACCTTCGGGTAATTCCTTCTTGGTAACCCTTCTTTCCCTTTCTTTACTATGACATATAAAAAAGGCAGTCTAGGTTTTAAAAGATGTGTGGAATGTGGCCATAAATTGCCTGTCTCTGATGTACATTCTTTGTGTTTATTGTTTGGGTGTGCCTCATTTAACAGTTGACCTGCCTTGCGGGATTTGTAAGAATTTCACTAGTAGGACTGTCATTGAAAGAAAGAATAAGTTGATTTTAAAGGGGCTACTTAAATCTTCCTTTTCAGAGGCTATTTCTGGGACAGAGGTTTCATCCCTTCCAAGCTCCCACAAGAAAAAGAGTGATGATTATAAAAAAAAATCTAAGTCTCTTCCATCCTCTCCGGCTGGAGGCCCTATGGAACCAAGACCTAAAAAACCTAAGCTTTCCACTACGAATTTGGCCTCTTCGGCACCGATTTTGGAGCCTAGTTATTCGGTTCCGAGTCTATCGGCGCCATCTACTTTTACGGCACCGAGTAGTGTGCCTCATACAGCATCAGAACTGAGGGCCTCCTCGGTTCAGACTCCTTCATCGGCACTGACAAGTACAGTCCATGCATTTTTTGTCAGTGCCGATAGGTATGTTAACGCCGGTCTCCCTCTTGATTCAGACCATCGATTCGGCGCCGACTACTCGCTCAGCACCAACCATTCCCTTTCTGTTGTAGACTCTCTCAACACCGCCATTTACCACTTCGGTACCAACCTCATCGGTGCAGACATTACCTTCGGCACCGTTGGTTGCTTCGAGGTACACTACTGTTGTTCAGGTCATTCCATCTCCTCTTTGTACGGTACAAACTCCCACCGTTGTGGGCACTGAACTTGTTCCGACTTTGGATAGACCTGATTTTCCTTCAGCTATGTTTGTGAGATCCACTAGTAGCCTCTCTGAACATGATGTACTGCGTCTTGTGGATCAATTGCTTCTGGCTAGAGGTATTCTTCCTCCCATGACCTGTACTTCCTCGGGAGGTGACCATTTCATCAGAACCCCCGTCACTGTCTTGGAAGCCCCTTACTATAGCACAGTCTTTCCCTGCAGTTCCCCTTTTGGATCTCACTAAGGAGCCTCAGTTGCCTTTGTGGCAGGATTCTCTTGCCACTACCCAGGATGCAAACTGTGGCACCCCTTCATCGGCTTTCTGCAGCCGCCCAGGGACTCCAATTCGGGAGAAGACTATTGTGTCGGCTGATGTTTCTATACTATCAGTGCCTCCGCTTTTTACACAAGAACACCCGGCACGAGAACCTCAGGATTTACCCCCACAGATGGCCCCTATTGAGCTGTCTTCCCCAGTTTCTCCCTCTGAGGAAGTTCATCGAAAGTCTTTGTGTAAGAGGAAACACATGGACTCCAATGAGGAGTCCCTCACCGAAGACACAGACTTGGATAATGGGGAAGGGTCCTCTAGGTCACCCTCTGAGGTATCCTTTGGAGATATCCTAGAAATCCTGAAACAGAGAGGTGATTGGCAGCCCTCTAACCCGACCTCTGAAGAGTCTGTGTTCCTACAGGCCTTTCATGCTTGACTTTCTACCTCCTGGGTTACTCCACCTGCCGACGAACTGGTCTGGCTCGTCGTGCAGTGTGCATGGAAGGCTCTTGACACAGTTAAGGCCATTCCCCGGAGGCCAGATAAAATTTTTTCCCCTCCTGAGAGCAACCCCAGTTGGTCCAAAGGTCTTCTGATAGATGCCTTGATGGTGGCGGCCGCAACTAAAAAGGACCTGGCGGACGAAGAAAGCCAGTCTGTTCATCCGCCCAACAGAGTCTCTCGGGCTCTGGACAGAATTGAGCAGCATACCTTTGCATCAGGGACCTTTGCAATCAGGGCTGTGAAATATATGGCACATTTTACCAGGTTTCAAAGAGACTTAATCTCTGAGCTCTCTGAAACTTTGGCTGGTGCTGTGTCTGATTAGGTCCGTAACAGTGGCCTCTCATTTAGCCACCATTGAATCTATTTCTAACTCCTCCATGCGTCTCATTTCTCACGCATCAGAAGGAGCAGCTAGAGCAGAGGGTGCAAGCATTGTTCTGAGACGACTTGCCTGGATGCGATTTTGTGATTTTGCGGAACCCTTCAAGGCTTCCTTTATCAACGCTCAAGTTGAAGCCTCTTCATGGTTTGGTCCCAAAGTTAAAAGCACACTGGCTAGATATGAATAGGACAGTAAGATCCTTTCTTCTGTTGTTGTCCGTTACTCCCCCTCAACAGGCTTTCTCCAGAAACAAAAAGAGTGGGAAGATATGGCACAAAAAAATCTCAGGGCTCCTTCCATGACACACAGGCCAATTTATCCCCTAGAGGCAGAGGGGGGAATTCTCAGGTAAGACTCCCCTTTTGGGGCAGAAGAGGTCCACATAAACTGGGTTCCACGGATTCTTTCACTGGCCAACCCTACCAGCGCTCCTGAGGAGCGGCCCAACTGCTTTCCTCTGGAAGTGGTTGGGGGTCTTTTCTCTTTGTACCTTTCTGCCTGGCTAACAGTCACCACCGATTCTTGGGTAAAAAAGAAAATCAGAGGTTACCATATCCCATTCGATCTTTATCCCGCCACCTTAAGGAAATTACCCGACGTGCCACCCAGTCAAAGGGTACAGGCTGCATTAGAGATTGCAAAACTGCTAAGCAAAAGAGTCATCCAAACAGTCCCACCAGACCAGATAGGATCCGGATTCTACTCGACTGTTTTTGGTTCCCAAAAAGACTGGGGATTGGAGACCAATTTTGGATCTCAGTGTGTTAAACAAATTCGTAAAGAGACAGAAATTCCGGATGGTCACTATACAGTCTACCCTCCCACTTTTGGAAAAAGACAATTGGATGTGCTCTGTAGATCTTCAAGATGCGTACTACCACATAAAAGTGGACAAACAGTGAAGGAGATTCCTTTGCTTCCGTGTGGGAACCCGTCATTAGTTCCGAGTACTGCCCTTCGGACTCTGTACGGTCCCCAAAGTGTTCACAAAGTGCATGGCAGTCATCACAGTGTTCCTACGACTACAGGGATTCTGGGTTTTTCCATACTTGGATGACTGGCTCATCACTGCCTTCACCAGTTATCTATTGGAAAAAGCCCTGGCTTTCTCTCTTCACACTGCAGAAAGGCTAGGCATAACCATAAATTGGCAAAAATACAATCTCACCCCATCTCAATCCAGAGTTCATAGGGGTCCTCCTGATCACAAAGAACTGCAGAGCATCCATTTCAGAGCACAGAATTCAAAGATTGAGACAACAATTGATTCCAGTCCTCTCAAAGGAGAAATCCTCAGCTCACTCGGTTCTACAGCTGTTGGGTTCCATGACAGCCTCCATTACAATTGTTCTTCTGGCCAAGTTTCACATGAGGCTTCTACAGTGATTACTACTCAGTCAGTGGTACCCTTTTCAGCTCCTTCCTTCAGCCAAGATTCGGATAACTCACAGGTGCAAGCAGGACTTAAATTGGTGGTTGTCTCGGAATCCACTTCAGTAATCCCGTACCTTCTCCACCCAACAGCCCACGGCCACAGTGACCACAGACACTTCCCTGATGGGGTGGGGGGGGCCTATTTCAGGGAAAGATTGTCCAAGGTACGTGGTCCAAAATGGAGGCCCATCTGCATATAAATGTTCTGGAGTTGAGGGCTGTGCTTCTGGCGTTGCAAGCATTTCATCTCCTGTTGCCGTCTGGGACCATTGTGATTCAATCAGACAACACAGTGGTGGTCTGGTACATTAACAAGCAAGGCAGAACAAAATCTTACCTCCTTTGCCGGGAGGCCATGAGATTATGGCAACGGGCGATGGCTACCAACCGCTTTCTTCTAGCAACCCACATTCCCGGGAGTTCCAACGTGATAGCAGACAGACTCAGCAGGTGCATTCTTCAACCTCATGAGTGGTCCCTGAATCCCTTGATAGCGGTGGAGATTTTCAACCGCTGGGGTCTTCCTTGCTGCGACCTCTTTGCTTCCCCAACCAACTACAAATGCAGCAATTTTTTCGCCCTGATTCCTCCTCTGGTACAGTCACCCAGGGACACTCTAGCCCACGGTTGGCCCTCGGGTCTACTTTATGCATTTCCTCCTCTTTCCCAGGTCCTGAAGAAAGCCTGCCGGTTGAAAAGCAAATTAATCATAGCGCCTTTTTGGCCTCGTCAGATTTGGTTCCCCTTCCTGTGGCCTCACCTGCTAGATCAGCCGTGGACTCTCGATCCAAACCCAGACTTGATCTCCCATCCACAGAACCTGATTCACCCCAACCTAAACAGCCTAAAGCTCACAGCTTAGCTCCTCCACTTCCAGTGATTGCCAGGCAGAATGATCTATCCTTAACTATACGTGACATTCTCATTGCATCTCATAAGCCGTCTACCAGAAATACAACCTCAGCAAGTGGAAGAGGTTTACTATCTGGCTAAAAGAAAAACAGATAGATCCTTTCTCAGCACCAATTCCCATAGTGCTATAATATCTGTCTGATTTATTCCAGTCTGGTCTTTCTGCTTCCACGATCAGAGTTCACTTAGCTGGCATTTCTAATTTCCATAATGGGGTCCAGGATTCTTCTCTCATGTCTCTCAAATTATGCAGGACCTTCATAAAAGGCATTTTTCATCTAAAACCTCCCTTTAGAGAACCCACTCAACCATGGGATTTGGCTTTAGTCTTACAAGCTTTGAAAACATCACCCTTCAAACCAGCTTCTTCTTGCGACTTCAAATACTTGTCCTGGAAGACTTTATTCTTAGTTGCCATTACTTCTGCCAGACATATCTCCGAACTTCAAGCCTTGTGCATCAAGAAGCCGTATCTGACCTTTCATAAGGACAGAGTGTCATTGAGAACTAATCCTACCTTTTTGCCCAAAGTGATTTCTGACATGTCCATTAACCAAACCATTGAATTGCCAGTTTGCTTTCCCGATCATTCAAACACAGGAGAGTATTGCCTACATACCCTAGACATTCACAGACAACTTTGTTTCTACTTGCACAGAACAAAAGTTTCTTGCAAGTCAGATCAGCTTTTTTTGGCCTTTTCTGGACCTAGATTAGGATGTGCTGTTTCCAAGGTCACGTTGGCTAAGTGGTTGAAAGACTGCGTGACCTTTATTTACAGCAAGCATAATGTTCAGTTAACTACCATTGTTCAAGGCTCATTCTACTTGGTCAGTAGCAACCTCAGCTGCTTTCCATGCTAGAGCTTCTTTACATGACGTTTGTGCAGCTGCTATGTGGGCTAGACCACATACCTTCATCAGCCATTACAAATTAGATCTGGCTTCCAGGGGAAAGAGCATCATTTGGCTCTGTGGTGCTCAGGAACGTCCTTCCATGAGGACCTCCCAAGAGGTAAGGTAGCTGGGGACTCTGTCCCATGCGTAAGGAATGAACGAGGATTAACATCATCAGATAAAGAAATTGTCTTACCATAACGTTCCATCTGTGATCCTCGTTCAGTCATTACAGCCCTCCCTCCATCCCCCTCCTGAGGCTTATAGTGGATCTCCCCTTCCAATTCAGATAGGTCAGTTGACCAGAGGTAGCCTCTACCTTCTTTTGACTTTCAAACTCAATCTGAGGTAACAGGGAGAGGGGAATTATGGGTAAGAGTTTAGCTCAAGAGTTTGTGGCTGACGCGAGCTTGGAAAATGGCCAGCTCGGTTACGAGGTCGGAACCGATACCCATGCGTAATGACTGAACGAGGATCAACATCGCAGATGGAATGTTATGGTAAGACATGACTTCTTTTTTCTTAGTGGCCGTTACCTCGACCAGAAGAATTTCTGAGATCCAAGTATTGGGTTCAAAACGCCCATACTTGATTTTCCATAAAGACAGTTTCCTTATGTACCAACCCATCATTTCTTCCAAAGGTGGTGTCAGAATCCAGCATAAATCAATATTATTTCCCAAATATTCTAATAAAGGAGAATATGTAATACATTTATTGGATGTTCAAAGACAGTTGTGTTTTTACTTGCATAGGACAAGAAACATCAGGAAGTCTGATCAATTATTTGTTTCTTATGCAGAACCGACATTGGTTAAACCAGTTACCAAAGTTACTCTTTCTAGATGGATAACGCATTGCATTTCCTTTGTGTATAACAAATTGGGCATTGCTCTGACAAAACCTCTTCAAACTCATTGCACCAGATCCATGGTAACTTCCTCAGTTTTTCAGTCCAGAGTGTCTATGGATGACATTTGTGCAGCAGCTACTCCCCTTACTTTATTACTCATTACAGATTGGATCTGGTCTCCAGAGGAAGGGCATCCTTTGGATCTGTGGTACACAGGAATATCCTTCTTTGAGTCCACCCTGGGAATTGGGTAGCTGTAGAATCTGCCCCATCAGTTGAGGACAGAATGAAAATTGACAACATCAGATAAAGAAGTTATGTACTTACCATGAGGGTCTATATTAGAACATCGAAGTTTCAAAACTTCGAATGTTCTAATATCGACCACTATTCAGAGAAATCTGAAAATATCGAAGCAACAGAAAACCAAATTTTTTTCCTAGGGAAAGAATTTGGTTGTCCGTTTCTGTTGCTTCGGTATTTTCAGTGCTGTGGTGGAAAGTTACGGGTTGGGTTCAGGTAAGTGTGCTGGTTAGGTGAGTTAGGGTTAGGGCGTGGGTTAGGTGTGTGTGCGCGATTGTGTGGACGTGAGGGTTAGGGTTTTTTAGGTGAGTTAGGGTTAAGGCGCAGGTGAGGTGAGTGTGTGATAGTGACGGACCTTTGGGTTAGGGTTTGGGTTAAGGTAAGTGGATAGTTAGTGGTGTGTGTATAGTTTAGTGTAGGGTTAGGTGTAAGATTTTTGGTGTATGTGTGTGGATTGCTCTTTGTTTGGTGTGCTTGTGTTGTGTGTATGTGTTTTGGAACAGCAAATTTTTTCCCTAGGAAAAAATTCGCTGTTCTGTATGTTCGATGTTTTCAGCTTTCACTGAATAGGGGTTGATATTAGAACATTCAACGTTTTGAAACTTCGATGTTCTAATATAGACCCCACCATGATCCATCTGGTTATCCATTTTCATTCTTCCTCAACTCCCCTCCCACCATCCCCCATCCTTGAGGTTTCTGGAAGAATGAGTGCTTAGTGGACCTATATGTCCTTTTATCTTTATATAACCTCCAGATATATTTTCCCCATTATGGTTTCCATAATAATTTCCATCTTTACTTTCTACTAAGGCAGCAAACAAGATCTGAGGTGATTGAGGTTGGTGCATTGTGAAGTAAGGGAGAAGCTTGAGAGTTTTCTTGTTGCCATGAGCTTTAGCAATGGCCGAGTCGAATTTGAGGGATCCGATCCAATCCAAACCCATTAGTTGAGAAACAATGAAAATGGACAACACAGATGGAACGTTATGGTGAGTATGTTAATTTCATTTTTCTATTCCCACTCCAGCTGATTGGATTGCTGACACTGCAGTGTAGCATCTGAGTGTGTTGTCCTTTGGATGAGACATTAAACCAAGGTCCCATCTGATAGAATTGGTGGTAGCTCAGCTGGGTATAAAAGATCCCACGGCATGTATCAAAAACTGCAGGGAAAGATCCCTGATACCCTGGCCAAATTTCCTTCAGTAGTAGAAATACCACCTCCGGTCTCCCCTGATAAGGGCTAAGTAAAATAAGGTAAACAAAAAAATGAGAATACCCTTTGAGTAAAAATGTGACCAAACCTCAACTTTGGTCCCTCTGGCCAGCTCTCTGATGCATGCATAGGTTCTAATTGTTCATGGTATCTGGAACAAGAGAAAGGTAGGCAGCCACATTCATGTCAAAGAAACATTAGCCACTGCATGTATTCTCTTGTTATTTAGACCAGTCTTACATATGTGAGCTTCAGGAGAGGAGGCACCTGCTGTTAACTTTGTGAAGTTTAGGAGTGTTTGTCTGAGAAGTGGTCTTTCAGTATCTGGCTACATGCCATTTTCGTTCACTTAACTCAGAATTTGTTGACAATCCATCTCGGCAGGTCTGTATGCAATTCCTATCAATGGAGGATGAATTCAAAGATGATCTAATTGTTCATGGTCTGGGATGTTCCAGAACTAGAGGTATTTTCCTTCCTGATTAGATGAAGTTGTTTTCTTGAGGTAGTCTTGTAAGACCACTTTTAGTGGTGAGTGCATACTCTCTCTTAATACGGAAATCTCTTGTATACCTTTCCACCTGACAAAGCCATCTTTCCACTGTGGCACCAAATAACTTCAGAGACTTGAATTCTGAGGATCATTAAAAAAGTCTACTAGTGGCAGTGAGATTTCCTTCCTCCTTCCCAAAGGATTCCTCTACATCCATCCAACCAAACCTCCCTGTTTCCTCCTCTACTGGATCAAATGATGCGTCATGAGTATATAGAGCCTGTTCCCTCAGATGAAGTAGGGAAAGGGTTTTGCTCAAGAATGTTTCTGGTTCCAAAGAAAGAGGGAACTCAAAAACCTGTCCTAGACATTCTTTTTATAAGCATTCATATCAAGATTCCAAAATTCAGAATGCTTTTTCTACAGTTTGCCTCTTATTCCACATTGCATGTTTTAATAACTCTGAATTTAGAGATGCTTGTCACATCCAGTTATCAAAGATTTCAGACACTTTTTTAAGATTTTCTGGGTGTGGTTTACACGTTCAGCTTCCTGCTTTACCGTTTGGGTTGTCAACTACTCCAAGAGTATAACTAGTGCCTAGTTCCTGTAATAGCCCATTGCAGATTACAGGGCATTCACATTTTTCCGTGTTTAGACTGCTGGCTTATTTTTACAGACCATTTCATAAGTTGCATTAATCCCTTTCTTGGGTTAAAGACCTTTTTCTCAGTCTGGGATTTCCAGTATGCCTAGAGAAAACCCTTTCTCATTCCGTATCACAGGACAATGTTTCTAGGATCTACCTCAAGATAAAGTGGACTTTTACAAGAAACAGTTTTTGGCATTTTCCAACCACACTTTGACATCTGTCAAGGAATATGTTAGGATTGTAGATTTATTTCATTATTCCTTTGGTTAGGCATCTTGTGAGAAAAATCCAGTTGTGCCTCAAATCAGTTTGGACCAAACACCAGCACCTCCTGTCTTTTCAGATCCCAGTGCTGGAGTTTGTCCAAAGGCAGCCCTCTGGTGAGTGGGTCATCTTTCTTTCAACCCAGGTCTCCCATTTCCTCCTCCTGCTGCAACTCAGTTTGTAACCACAGGTGCCTCAGACTACCTGTGGAGCTGTATCTAAAGGGATGAAAGTCCATGGTTTGTGGAACGAACAGGACAAATTGAAGCCCGTAAGTGTCAAAGAAATTGTTACTCATAAATGCTCTCAGATTGCTAAACCATCTTTTGATCCCAGGTCTTTGTCTAGTAATCACAGACAACACTCCAGTGATGTGGTGTATAACAAATAAGGGGGCACCAGATCATACCCACTTTACTAGCCATGGTGGCCTGGGAACTAGCAAATCAGTACTGCCTTTCCCCTGCCGGCTACTTACAGTCTGTCAAAGCAGAATTTTGTAACATAAGCTGAGTTGGACCAGGATAGACCCCCACAAATGGAAGCTTCATTTCTAAAGATCATCCGTTTGTTTCAACTCACAACATGCAGTTAAACAAGATGTTCTTCATGTTTCACTGTTGCAGTCATCACATTCGGGTTATCTGCTTGCAGTAGCCCTCAATCGACCTGATTAACAAAATCTTGGGTCCTGCATCGGTTGCTGTCCCTTCTTCCATGATGTCAGGTCATCAGGGGTATAAAACATGCAGCCGATGCCATTACATCCGTCTTTCTTGCCGTGCAGTGCCTGAAGCAGAAGCAGTTCGCAAGTGCCGGTCGGCCGACTCCTGAAATTTTCATTTTTGAGTTTCAGAACCGAAGTCTTCAACTAAAGCAGGGATCCCGATTTCATTTCCACACATTGCCAACGCCAAGTGGGTGGCCGGACCTAGCCCCAAATCAGTGGGCAGAAGGTCAAAAACAAGTACTTTCTCTCTCAAGCATGGGGGCTATTCAACTGGTACCAGAAGAGGAAAAGGGACAAGGTTTCTACTCAATATTTTTTCCTGGTACCCAGAAAAGACAAATCCTGGTGTCCTATCCTGGACCTGCCTACTCTAAACACCTTTCTGGACATTCCAAAATTCAAGATGCTGACTCTTCACAAATTACTTCCTATGCTAGGCAAAGACGCCTGGTTGGCAACACTAAATTTAAAAGAAGCATACCTGCACACCCCAATCAGGGAATCTTGCAGAAGACACCTACGCTTCAAAGCAGGCTACACGCACTATCAGTTCTCTGCACTGCCCTTTGGCTTATCTACTGCACCCAGGGTGTTCACTAAGTGCCTAGCTCCAGTTATTGCATTTTGCAGGCAAAGTATTCAAATATACCCATACCTGGACGATTGTCTAATTCAGGCAGAAAGCCAGGACGTACTTTTGAATCATCTGGCTTTTGTAAAAAGGGTTCTAACTTGTCTGGGGTACACCATAAACGAAAAGAAATCACAATTGGTACCCTGTCCACAAATTACATTCCTGGGAGCAAGCTTGAATACAACTTCCCTGATGGCTTACCTCACGCCTGAAAAGCAAATTCATTTGACAACCTACTTCAAACAAGTGGCCACAAAAACCCTGCTATCTGCAAGACAAATACTGCAAGCCTTGAGGTTCATGGCTTCCTGCATTCTTCTAATTCTATATGCACGACTGCATATGAGGAAACTGAAGTGGTATCTAAAAAGCCTATGGAGTCAACATTCTTTCAGCCTAAAAGCAATGATTCCTATCATACCTTGCCTAAGCCTAGAGTTCCTTTGGTGGGCAGAGGCCTGCCACCAAACCAAGGGACTACCTTTCACACCACCCCCTGCCACCCAAACCCTAACAACAGATGCATCAGACTGAACATGGGGGGCTCACCTGGCAGGGAAGTGCATTCAGGGCAAATGGAACCAAAGTCAAATGCACCTGCATATCAATCAAAAAGAAATGTTAGCTGTTCAGAATGCTCTGACAGCCTTCAAGGACTACATTCTTCCAGGACAACTAATGGTAAAGATGGACAACAACACGGTTATGTGGTGCATAAACAAGCAGGGGGGGTACACATTCTTACCCCCTCTACAGACTAACCATGGCATTGTGGAACACAGCCTTGAGCTACCAAGTGCACCTACAAGCTCAATTCCTGCCAGGAAAATTAAATACACTGGCAGATGGACTAAGCAGAAACCTCATGGACCCACACGAATGGAAACTGGAGCCAAGGATTTTCAACATGTTGACAAGCGAATGGGGGAGCCCACATATAGACCTGTTTGTCTCCCAACAGAACTACTAGTTGGACAAATTTTGCACAATGACTCCCCACAAACAAGCTTGGAAAGTGGATGCTCTGTCCTTCAGCTGGAAAAACCTATCAGTCTATGCCTTCCCCCCGCTGCCACTGCTCTCCAAAGTACTACTAAAAGTCAAACAGGACAAACCAAGAATGATTTTGATTGCTCCAGACTGGCCGCACCAACACTGGTACCCCATCCTGCGCAGTGTGTCACGGTTATCTCCATGGCACCTGCCTCAGACTCCTACCCTATTGTCTCAGGAGAACCAGATTCTGCACCCTCAGCTTGATACACTGAACCTAGCAGCCTGGCTAATTACCTAAGCTCTCCTTTACTGTTCCTCAGTAAACCAGTGATGGATATCATTTTAGAGGCAAGGAGACCTAGTACTAGAAAGTCTTATGCTGAAAAATGGAAAAGATTCTGTGTCTGGAACCAATCTCAAGGGATGAGCACAGCAGTGCCCAATTTACTTCAGATTTTACAATACTTAACTGAGATGCTTCAAAAGGGCCTGTCTTTCTCCATCAAAATTCACACCTCAGCCATTTCAGCTCATTATAACACAGAACCCCCCCCCCTTTTCTCTCATCCGCTGCTTAAGCAGTTCCTCAGAGGGGCCAAAAATATACAACCACCCAGGAGAGCCGCAACTCCAGCCTGGGACCTTAACTTTGTATTGGAAAAACTCACCCTTCCTCCATTTGAGCCAGCTGCCACTGCGGATTTAAAATTCCTTTCTTGGAAAAAACAGCTTTCCTTTTAGCAATCAGTTCAGCAAGAAGGGTATCTGAATTACAGATCCTCATAGCAGTGGAGCCTTTCGTCATCTTTCATGTGGACAGTGTACCCCTCAGGATCAGTCCCTCCTTCATGCCCAAGGTGTGGTATCCAGTGTGGCTCTTAATCAGTCCATTCATTTGCCAACCTTCTTTCCTTACCCACAGAACAAAGGGGAACTAATACTGCACTCCTTAGACGTGCACAGACAACTTTGATTCTTCTTGGATGGGACTAAACCTCAAAGGAAATCTGACCAACTACTGGTGGCATTTGCTGCAGGGGCAGAGGGGAAGGCTATTTCAAAGCAAACCTTTTCCAAATGGATAGGCCATTGCATTCATTTCTGCTACAAGCTCCATGGAAAACCTATCCCACAGTGGATCAGGCCCCACTCAACCAGGGCTGCATCTACCTCTCCAGCCTTTCTCAGAGGCGTCCCTACCAGGGACATCCTAGAAGCTGCTAGCTTGAGTTCAGTACGTACTTTTACCAAGCATTACCATCTGCCAATTTTTTCTAAATCCAGAGCTGGCTTTGCCACTGCAGTCTTGCAGGGCCTTATAGCTGGTCCTTATGCTATCTAAATTCCTCCTCCCATCCTTAGTTTTGGGAATCTACCCCAATGTGGTGACTGCAACAGTGAAACACCAAGAACATAGTACAGTTGTGTACACTTACCATAAATGTAGATGTTCGAGTGTATTCACTGTTGCAGTCCTGGTTACTCCCCCTCCAGCCCCCTTTCTTTTTTTGGCTATACCTCTACTCTCCTTTACTATGCTCAAAAGCTTTTTGGTGTATTTGTTTTTTTGTTGGAGGTATAACCTTGTATATTTATAGATTTAATTGCTTCCCATTGGGGGACACCTGACATCTGGGGTAAGAAAAACTGTAATGGCATTGGCTGCATGTTTGTTTTTTTTTTTTTTTTTTTACCCCTGACAACCTGACATCATGGAAGAAGGGACAGCAACCGGCGCAGGACCCAAGACTTTGTTAATCAGGCCGACTGAGGGCTACTGCAAGCAGATAACCCGAATGTGATGACTGCAACAGTGAATACACTCGAACATCTACATTTATGGTAAGTGTACACAAATGTACTTTCTCCCTTCTTTTGAAAATGGCAGAGGGCAATCCTCAGGCTTACTCACTGGATGAACTTACACAAGACTGTTTCGCTGATCCACCCCAAACTTAATTTTCTTCAGCTTTTACTGCCTGGATGAAAGAATTCTAATACTTTTTAGGCATCTGTTTTTCTGATACATCCAGCACGTATTACAGGCAAAGAAGCCTGCTACTAGAAAATCATATATATGGCTAAGTGGAAAAGATTTTCTAGTTGCTGCCAAAACAAGATTCAAAATCCTTTTAAGGCGCAAATAACCTTTGGTTCTGCGATGTTTGTGAGGGTTCACTGGCCTTTCTTACTCTTCTAAGATTTACTATCTCTGGTTGTCTGCCCATGGATGCCCCTTTCTACTTAACCTGAAATTAACATTTTTAAAGGGGTTTTGCATATTTGTCCAACTAGAAGAGAGAAGGCTTTTGCATAGGATCTTATTTTTCACTGGGGAACTTACACTTTTTCATTTTAACCTACTTATGAAACTGTTTTAAAGTTCTTATTTTTAAAGACTGCTACTCATGGCTCTGACTTCTGCAAAAAGAGCATCTGAGTTGGAAGTTCATAATTGTGATTCAGCCCTGTTGTGTCTTTCACAAAAACATCGGTAACCATGAGAACCAATTCTGTTTAAGCCTAAAGTGATTTCAGAGTTTACATCGAGCCAGGCAATTCATCTCCATGTTGTCTTTTCATACATCAAAAAAAAAAATTTTTACACTCCAAATGTACACAAGCAACTGAAGATACTACACTGCCAGAACAGAAAGCTTCAGGGATTGTAGTCTGTTTTTTATATCTTATGAGGAAAGATAAAAGGACAAACTGTGTCAGAACAGACCACTTTTCATCATATTGATCACCGCTGCAGTAGCCTTAGCAATAGGCTGATCTCAGTCGCCCTGCTAGACAGGGGCCCAGAGAAGTAAATATTGTGGAAAAAAATTTCCAGGGAATTTTTATGGCTAGGCTTGCATAGGCCTTAGGGCCAATAGCCTAGTACCAACCTATGAATAGGTGTTATATCCTGCTAAGGATGTAACAGCCAGCCAGCTTCCAAACCTTCTGGGAACCTTCCACATGGCCAAACTGTCAGACATATCAAGCTGAACTGACTAAAACACAAACAAGTGTGGGTACAAAGCCCTTCAGAGTTTTACTATCACCGAAGAGTATTCTCCTCTGAGATTTTTGAGGATCTATAGCCTGCTTGTGCTTTCCTTTGGTGGGCAGAAATGTTCCCTTTGGAGGGGCTTCATTTTCTTAATTTTGTTGATGTTTTTGATACTTTCCTCTTCAGGAACGTTATTTTAAAGCTAGGAGTGTTGTGTTTTAATGGACTGTCTCGAGATTGTAACACTTTTAAACAGAGCGTTCATATTTTTCTGTCAGTTTAAAAGTGGTGTAAAGTTATTGAAAACCTATCATGTGGAGAACTTTCGTGAGCTGGTATAGTGTTTTAAAGTGCTTTTTTGAGTGTTTGGTCTGTCAAAAAAGAAACTTTTGTGGACTGGTAATGTTTACTGACAGTTGCTGATGGTCTGCCAAGGAAGAGGTACCTTTTTTGGCTTGACCAGGGAACAAACTATCAGTCCCATATCGGTCCTTCTTTCAGCCCCAAAGAGAAAAAAATTGAGCAAACAGCATTTGCTGCTGCATCAGACTAGCAGTTTGCCTCAGCCTCAGGTGGGTGACTCTGCTGTGGCCATTTGTTATATCTGACCACTTTTTTTTTTTTTTTTTTACCCAGGATACCTTAGGTGTGTAGCATCTACAGCCACTATGAACCAGTGTTTAGCCACATCATCTGCTGCTGTTGTGGTCCCTTCAGTGGGCAGGGGAAAGACACTTGTCAGTCGTGGGATAGAGGACAGCGAGAGCGTTTCCGTGTTGAGTCAGAATGCTGTGCCCATTCCTAGGGAAGCTGCTTCTGCCCATCAATAACATTGTTGGCCCCATTTTTCCTCTCGAAGAAACAGAAAACCAAGCATGTATCTACTCTTCATTTTTCTTTCGATAGTAGTAGTTTACTGGGTTTGGCACAGGGCTTAATTGGAGATGGTGATCCTTCTTGTAAAGTAGTTTCTAGTAAAAGAAAAACAGATTCCTCTTTTTGTGTAGAGTATCAAAATTCTAAATCTGAACAGGAAGATGCAAGGATGGAGACATTTTTTCCCTCAGATTTCTGATTCAGACTCTGAGAGCTCAGTTTCTGATGCTCCCTGTAGGGATTTCTCTTTCTGTGAGACTATTGCTAGGAGATGCCAGTAGTGTTTTCTTTGAGAAAACACTAAGGTTTCTCAGTCCCTTAGAAAATATGAGTTGTTACGGAAGGATTTTCCAGAGATAGTGTGTGCACGTGTGTGCGCGCATGTGTGTTTTACTTACTGCCTACAGTTTTCCTAGTAGCCAACTGCCACTAAAAAGGCAAATGTGTGCAGTATAAAGTTCATCAGTCTTTTAATTTTTGTTTACTCAGTATTCCCAAACCTGACCTAGCAGCTATAATTTTAGTGGAGCCCACTTCTGCTAAACACTTGATTCCAATCCTAATCTTTCTGATAAGGGTAGGAAAATTGTTTTTTTTTTCAATAAACATTTTTTATTGTTTTTCACAACCATATTACAAATTCACACACTATGTACAATATTTACAAAATGCTTCCATAGGTTAACTTCACATTATATGTCAATCTCATATATTGGTCATAAGTACAGTACTAATAATCAAAAAAAGAGAAAAAAAGAGAGAAAGAAAAAAAAAAAAAAGAAAACCCACAATAACAAATCAAGCCAACGAACTGTATTGTCTCTACCTCTTATATCTAATCTAAGATTGATTTTACATTGTACTCTAAGTCCCGAGAAAAAGTGGATAGGCACCTCTACGCCAACACAATATTGAAAATTTGCTCCCATATTTTTATATTGTTGATATTTTTCTTTTGGTCGCTTATTAAGAGTTTATGCGCTAAGATATGTTGTATAGCAAGGGTAGGAAAATTGATAGGAATGGGAAAAAGTGTATACTTCTGCATCTTTGATTTTCAGACTGTAGAATTGTCAGCCTTGTATGTCAGTTTATGACAAGTTGTGAAAGAATGAGAAATGTTTTAGCAAATTGTATGCTGTCTACTTTCATCCATTTCAGCTGTGAGTTATCAGATCCAACCGTAGCACCGATCCTGAAGCTTTTTGGTTCCAGGGCTCTGACTCCTCCCCTACCCATAATTCCCTGAAATCCACCTTAGTACCTCAAATCAGGTTTGCCCCTCCGCTAAACATTATACCCATATGCAGATCAAGGAAAACTTATAACGTCTGTTCAAAACTAACTGCAGAATGCATGACCGAAAAAAAATGGTCAGGTTATAGGGAGCTGGCAATAAAGCCTGATGGGTTATGCAAAAGTAGTACTGGTCATCAGAATCCTATTTGTGATAGTTTGGAAGGGGGCAGGTGGTGGTGAACCCGATGAAAATCAGACAACATGGATCTACTTAGTAGGACCGGAGTAGACCCTCACGAATAAAAACTAGATTGGGGGGGGGGGTCTTCCAAGATTTGATCCATCTGTGTGGAGTTCCTCAGGTAGACCTCTTTACCTCCTCTCTGGACAACTAACTGACAAGATTCTGTTCCAAGACTCCATGCAAGAAGGCCTGGAAAGCAGAAGCCTTTTTCTTTACTTGGACAGGAATTTTCCTTCATGCTTTTCCACCCTTTTTCTCTAATCTCCTTGTACTTCTGAATATTCAGAAGGAATACCCCAAGATCATTGTGGTGACTCCCTTCTGGCCCAGGCAACTATGAATGTCCTAAGTCACTGTTGCAGTATTCTTAACATATTTCTGAAGCCCCTTCCTTTGTGACTTCTCAAACCACATAAACACTGGATTCCTCTTCCTCTGATGATGAACTTGAGAGGGATTCAAATCTTTTTGTAGATTATTAGTTGCAGTTACACTCTCCAGAACTTATTTCTTTAGATGGAGATTCACTTTCTCCAAACTCCCCCCTTGGAAACGTCTTTCTTTGGAGAAATCTTATAGAGCATGATGCAACATTTTTGAATGGCAGCCCAGACAGGTGTTTGAGGTGCAAGACATATTATATTTTACTGGAGATGGGCACGCCCACTCCCCCTCCAGTCCCACCTGTGCTGGAGCCTTACCTGGACAGCTTTCAGGTGAACTCCTTGGCTCCATACTCTCAACCCCCTGCTCCAAAAAGACTAGATAGATCTTACAGAGTTCCTGACAAACTCAAATATGCCTACAAATATGCTATGGCAGACCCAGCCACAGTCTCTCTGGCTTCAGAAAGTCATTCCAAAGTTTCTCCCTGGCACTAATGTTCTTCCCAGTGACACAAACAGTTGAGCAATGGACAGGTGGGGCAAGAAAGTTTATACTTTCTCCACTGTAGCCTTTAGAGCTACAAATTATAAAACTCAAATGGCCAATTACTTGTTGTCAGTCTTAAAATCTTCAACCAAGACCATCCCAGAACCAGAGACTCCAGACTCAAAGCAACTCAAGTAGTCTTTAGTGGCCCAGGCTTCCCAAATAGCCAACCACAGTAAAAATGTAGCTATTATGTTGTGGATGCCTCTTCCATGGCAGCTGCCACTGGTTCAGTGATTAGGCACTATGCCTGACAAGGAGCCAACCTGTTCTATACATTTAAAATCTAAGCTTTTGGGCTGTCCCATAGATAATCTCCTTGGCCCGCAAACTACTAGTCTCTTCAAGGCTTTACAAGAACAAGGCAAAATTGTGAAAGATTGCTGCCAAAGTCTACTGTCTGCTGTTGCTAGCTACCAAAGAAATTACCCAGCTTAAACCTACCTCCTTTTGCCAAGAGAGATCCCAGAACTCCTCACAGACAAATAAAACCTCCCAAGAAAAGATTTCCAGAAAAAAACTTGAGGGATACTCCTTTTGTGAGACCTCATTTCAGTAGCAGGCCACTGTGACTGTTTCTCTCCCTCACCCCACCAACCCCCACCCGTCCACCCCACTCTCAAAAAGATTCTTTCTTTTCCTGTCTAGGAAACAGTAACCTCAGACAAGTGGGTACTAACCATTATCAGGGATGGTTACTCTGTGTATTGGGAGAACAGTCCACCTGCAGGGGGAATTCTTCCCAACCAGCTGAATTTCTGAGCCCATCATACAGGATTTACTCTCCCTGGAAACCATAGAATCAGTTTCCCCCATCATATACAGGAAGGGGATTTTATTTGTGGTTCCCAGAAAGAAGGATCATTGGAGGCCCATCTTGGATTTTACCAGGTTAACACTTCTGAGAGTCCCCTCTTACAAAATGTTGTCCCATAAAACTCTTGTACCATTTCTACTCCGTCAAGCTTTTCTGGGTATCCTTAGACTTAAAGATGCTTACTGTCATGTCCCCATTTGCCCTTAATGCAAAAATTATGTCTTTGACTGGGTCATCATATTTTATGTGTACTGATTTTCCCTTTGGTCTGTCTGCTACTGCAATGGTGTTCACAAAATGTCTGGCTCCAGTATTGTCTTTTTGCTGCACTCAGGGCATTGAAATTTTACCTGGATGACCTTCTACTCCAGGTTGTATCCAGGGACTTTCTTCTAAAGCACCTTTGTTACACAATACAATTTTGACCCTCTTGTGGTTCACTGTTAACTACAAAAATTCCCAGGTGACTCTTCCTCAACAGCTGATCTTTCTGGGATGCCATCTAGCCACATCATCTATTTCTCAAGAGAAAGTCACCTCTCTAGCCAATGAATTTCTGCTGCTTTCCATTCAGGATTATTGCTCGGCCAGACAAGCTGTCAGGACCTTCAGACTTCTGGCTGCACCATTCACATGTTACCTTTCACCACACATCAGGAAAATACAATGGTATCTGAAATTAATGTATTCACAACACTGTCAACCTTTCAGTACCAGCATTCCCCTTCTTCCTTGCATCAAGAAGAAACTCCTTTGGGGGACATGATAAAATGAAGTACTTAGGAGTTTGGATTAATAAAGATTCTGGTGCGGCAGCTAAGGATATGTGGGAAGAGACTAAACAAAAGATAATTGCAAAATTGAGAATTTGGAAGCTCTGTTATGTGGATATGGATACCAAGATACAAGCAGTTAAAAAAAAATTTGTCCCTTTAGTTTTATACACAGGATAGGCATATTTTTATAAATAAGAGAATTAGTTCTGGGTAGCAGTTAATAGAGCTGAAGGATTTTATCTGGGAGGGGAAGACGGCAAGCGTCAAGTGGGATAAGCTGATTCTTCCAGAAGAACAAGGCGGTGTAGGATTACCCCATTTGAAGGGGTATTTCAGATCTGTATAGTTAAGGCTCCTATACATACCACAAGCAGAACCCTGTAATTCAAAGTGGAAAGGGATGTTGAAACAGAGGGAAAAGCTCAAGAAACAAGGAGAGACTGATTTTGGATGCAGAATAACAGTTAACCATACAGAGTATTATATTCATAAAGTAGCAGAAAGTATTGTAAGAACTAAGCCAGCACAGGAATGGGAAAGGAAATTCTGCCAGTAGGGATGACTGTAATTAGGGATACAAACAATAGGCATGAGAGAGCTGGAATTTATTGGAGAAAACTGGTAAAAGAACAAAGTATTAGGAGCAAGTAATTAGAGAGGAAAATGTAACAAACTGGGAAGAGGCCAAGAATTTATTTGGACTGTAGGCTAGAGATTGCCTTCCCTATCAAAGATTGATATCAGAGTATAGGCAAAGAAAAAGAAACAGGGGGGTACTAAGAGAAGACCAGCACTGGTAGAGTTGTTAGTAGAGTCTAGAACAAAAGCTGCTGTTAAAAAAGGAATAATTAGTAGAGAGCATACAAAATATTGCATATCTGTAAGAATTAGAGGAGGTTAGCAAGGATTGAGAAGAGAGACTGGATAAGCAAGTCACAAAGAAACAATGCGGGTATATATGTATGTTTCCCAAATGTGCAGCAAAGTTTTGGAGTTTTAGGATCTTTGCTGGAAGTGTTTACATAGATATTTTTATACCCCAAGTAGACTCCAAATAATTTTTTCTCGGGTAGACAGCAAATGGTGGTCGTGTGATGGGGAAGAAAGAGGCAATTGGGAACATATTTTTGAGTGTAATGAGTTGGCAGACTAAGGATTCTCTGCAGACTATTCTGCCAGAGATAGTGGATGAGCAAATTGGTGTAACTAAAGAAATAATTTTTTGAGCTGTGATATAGAATCTGAATTTGCCTATACATACTAAGGCCTTGCTGAGTCTAATTATTGTGACTGCCAAAAGAGCAATTACTAGAAAATGGAAATCAAAGTGTAAACCAACTGTACTAGAAGTAGTGAATATAATAACAGAGATAAACAACTAGAAATGGGATCTTTAGAAAAGGGTAGGAGCAAATTACATATACAAAAAATGGGATGATTTGTGGGAACAGTATATGCAGAGGAGGAATGAGGATTAAAAGAAGGCAGGATTTGAATGAGCTATGTAATGTTTAACTGACTATGGCTGGATAGTTTATAAGTGATGTATAATGTCTGCAGCTAAAGTTATGTCAATAATGTTTGTTTTCATTTAAATAAATGTATGATTGCTTGAATCTACTTGATAATTTAATAAAGATGTTTCTTGTTTAAAAAAAAAAAAAAAAAGAAAAAAAAAAAGAAAAAAAGGAACTCCAGTTTTAGTTATCTCAGCCTGACCCTCTGAATGATATGATTTTAATTGCCTGCCAGACACAATTTTTCTGAAGAGGTGGTTTTAATTTACAGGAAGCCAGGAAACCTAACACCAGAAAGTCTTAAATGGCCAAGTGGATTTTCCGTCTGGTGCTTCAAACAGAAACTCCAACCTCTTCTAATGGACACCCCCACAGTACTCCAATACTTGTGCTACCTGTGACACTTTGAATTGGCCTGTTTTTCCATTAAGACTCCTTTATTGGCCATTAACTTCGTTAACTCTTGTCTACCTTTGGAGCCTCCTGTTATGTCCCGGACAGAGGTGAGTCTTTTTCAACGGGGAGTTTACACATAAAACCCCCACAGAAAATGATTGCTTCTCCTTGGGACCTTAAAGTTAGCTTGTCCAAAGCAAAATTATCCCCTTTTAAGTCAGCTGCGCCTGCTACTTTAAAATTCTGCACTTGGAAAATGGTGATGTCCTTCAAGAATGCAACTGCAGTCATAACATATGGGTTGTCCTGCCTCGGGCAGCCCTCGGTTGGCTGAATTCCAAAGTCTGGGTCTGGCGTCGGCTGGTGTCGCCTCCTCTCCGACGTCACAACGGCTGGAGTATAAAGGCATTGGCCGACGCCATCTTCTTCAGTCTTTCTTGCCGCGCGGTGCCCGAAGCAGAAGCAGTTCGCAAGTGCCGGTCGGTCAGCTCCTGTGTTTTCAGTACCGAAGTCATCTAAAAGCTAAGTACCCCGTTGGGGAACATTTATTCTTGCCTCAGCTGCTGTCAGAACAAATTGAGAAAGTTAATAATTGTTTGTCTTGTGGTAAACAAATAACTCATAAGGACTTCCATTCTCTCTGCCTTCCTTGCCTGGGCCCAGACCACGACGTCTCGGCCTGTACTGCCTGTGCTTGCTTTAACAAGCGCACTCTCAGGCGCCGGGCAGAATTCGCCGAGGACTTTTTCGGTGAATCTTTTGTGTATATCATGCCGTCGGATCCACCGACAACCCAATCTGCTAAAAACCGCAAGGAACCGGGACCGACACCCTCGGCCTGCGTCCACTACCGATGCCACTCCTAAACCCTTTGCTAGTGCTCCGGTCCCTTCGGAAGTGGTAAATCCACCGCTCCAGGCCGACGACACAGCGTCAACACGACCTTCGGTCTCGGAGATTTCTCCGGTGCCGGTTGTTGATTTCCCTCTGGAAACCGAAGTTCTGGATCTACCCAATACCATTTCTTTGGACAAGGTTATGCCTGCACGTGGGGCTGCTAGGCCTCCGGTATCCATGTCCATCAAGGCCTTTGCACGTGCTGAGGCCGCCAGTCAGGCCAAGGCCCATCCTAAACCTGCTGCCCAGACCCCTTCATCTGATAAGCAGATCATGTCTCTGGCTGCAGATCTTATTTCCCTTATCAGGGGGACTCGGCCTCATCCAGACATGGGTTCTCAGCCTCCTGCAGAGAAAAGGCCTAGAACAGAGCAGGCGGATGACCTATCTTCGGATGAAGCCTCTGGGGATTCTGAGCATTCTGATACCCAAGAAGAATCCTTCCAGGCCTACGAGGACTCTGATGCTGAGGAATCAATTCCCTCTGCCTCCCCTCCAGAGGATTTCTCTTTTGGTGAAGTCCTGCATTCCATGAGAGAACATTTTCAATGGCAGGGTCAGGAATTTTCTGACTCTAGGAAAAGGCTTCGTACCTTCCTCAAGCTCCCTCAGCACAGACCCTTGGCTATTCCACCTGTTATGGATGTTTTGGATGATGTTTTCTCTGACTCCAGTGCTAACCCTGACTCTCTTCCTCCGGCTCCTGTCAAGCCGGACAGATATTATAGGGTCCCTGACACTCACAAGCACCTCTTTAAGGCCCACTCTGTGGATCTAGAAACTATTTCACAGGGCCCTAAGGGAGTGGCTACCTCCTCTGCCAAAAACCCTCTGCCAGCGGACAGAGAAGCCAGGTCCCTGGAGAGATGGGTTAAAAAAAGTATACACCTCTACTACCCTAGCCATGAGGTCTCTTAACTGCCTTTTTCACTTGTTTCAGTACCAAGATTTTCTCCTGGATGATTTACAGAAAAAGTTAGCTTCTCCAGAGCCTATTGATAAAAAGGCATTGCAGGATCATATACATAACACTCAGCAGGTTAATAACCATTTTCTTCAGTGTGGTTATGATGCACTGGAAACTTCATGTAGGGCAGCTATGACTGGGGCTGTGATACATAGACATGCTTGGTTAAAGGATCAGTCTTTGCCTGACCATGTTAAAGTAAAGCTACTTGATGCACCTCTGGAAAAACAGAAGCTTTTTGGTGCTAATGCACAGGATGTACTGAAATCCATAGAGGAAAAAGCAGTCAGTACAGACAGTCAAGGATTTCCTTCAGGTTCAGCCACCCAGGTTCAGCAGAAACTGGCCCTCAAAGAATTGGTCCTTCCCCGGCTCAGACAAGTTTCAAAGGGGAAAAAACAGACGTGCCCGAGGTAGAGGGCAATACAGAGGATCTTACAGGGGCCGCCAATGGCAACCTCCAAATCAAAGAAGTGGCGCAGACAGTTCAGCTGCACCACAAGGACAATCACAATGACTTGACTTTTGTACCGCCTACAAGGGTTCAAAGAGAAGCACCTTTGGGCGGAAAATTATCCTTATTCTCTCAAAACTGGCATATTTTAACCAAGGACAACTGGATTCTGGATTTGATAGACAAAGGTTACAGATTCCACTTCCACAAATTACCAATAAGACAAGGCATGCCAAACCTGCCACATCATCAAAGGGCAGAGGCGCTCACTCAAGTTTCCAAGCTGTTAAGTATAAAAGCAATAGAAAGGGTTCCTCCTCAGGAGCAAGGCCAGGGATTTTATTCAAGACTGTTCCTTGTTCCAAGAAAAGAAAACAAATGGAGACCCATACTGGACTTGTCAACTCTGAACACTTTTCTCTTGGTGCCAAAGTTCAAAATGCTGACGTTGCAGCAACTCCTTCCCATGTTGGGCAAGGGGTCTTGGCTGGTCACTCTGGACCTCAAGGAGGCATACCTGCATGTCCCAGTCAGACAAAGCTGCAGACGATACCTCAGATTTCTTGCAGGGACAGAGCATTATCAATTCTCAGCATTGCCGTTTGGCTTATCTACTGCTCCCAGAGTGTTCACGAAATGCCTGGCATCAGTAGTGGCACACTGCAGACTACAGGGGATTCAAATATACCCCTACCTGGACGACTGCCTCATACAAGCAGACAAACAAACCTTAAAAGAAAATTTGGACTATGTCATGCATCTACTGCAGGCCTTGGGATACACAGTCAACATTCAGAAGTCAAAACTACTGCCACCCCAACAGATTATCTTCCTAGGAGTCAAACTGGACACAGAAAACCAAATGGCTTACCTCACAGAGGAAAAACAGCAGCAGTTACCAGAGTACTTCAAAGGCCTAGCAAAACTCACCCAGCTGACTGCAAGGAAAATCCTGCAGGCCCTGGGGTTCATGGCATCTTGCATCCTTCTGATACCTTTGGCAAGACTTCATATGAGAAAGCTGCAATGGTATTTGAAAAACTTATGGTCTCAACACAGCCAAAGCCTAGAAGACATAATCCCACTTATTCCATGTCTACAAAAGGAATTTTTATGGTGGGCCCAAGACAGTCAACTAAACAAAGGCATGTCTTTCAACAGACCTCAAGCAGGCCAAATGATTACAACAGACGCTTCAGACCATGGATGGGGGGCGCACATGGAGGGCAGATGCATTCAAGGTCTTTGGTCGCCAAAGGAAAGACATCTGCACATAAACCAAAAGGAGATGTTGGCAGTGATACGTGCAATCGAAACTTTAGAAAAATCACTACAACAAGGGCATTTGCTAATAAGGACAGACAACACCACGGTCATGTGGTACATAAACAAGCAGGGGGGCACTCATTCTTATCCCCCTCTGCAGACTTACAATGCTTCTCTGAGAAAAATCTCTGAGCCTGAAGATACATTTGCAATCCCAGTTTGTACCAGGCAAGGACAATGTACTGGCGGACAAGCTGAGCAGAAACTTTATGGATCCACACGAATGGATGCTGCACCCTCACATTTTCTCTCAACTGACGAAGACATGGGGAAGGCCGGACGTAGACCTTTTTGCTTCCCACTTAAATCATCACCTGTAAAAGTTCTGCACAAGGACTCACCATCCTCTAGCTTGGAAAACGGATGCTCTCTCCTTCAGCTGGAATTCTCTCAAAATGTATGCATTCCCTCCTCTGCCTCTGCTGACCAAGGTGATACTGAAGATCAAAGCAGAACAACCAACAGGCATCTTGATAGCTCCGGACTGGCCAAGGCAACACTGGTACCCATTGCTATTGACCATAACTCGGACCAAACCATGGCCTCTGGCCCTATCGCCCCTGCTCTTGACACAACACAATTACAGGACTGTACATCAAGACCTGAAAACATTACATCTGACAGCCTGGAGGCTACCTTGATTTCTCCACCTAACTCTTTCCAAATCAGTTCAAGAGATCTTGCTGGAAGCACGCAGACCTTCCACCAGAAAAACCTATTCAGCCAAGTGGAAGAGATTCAGCATCTGGAATGCCAACAGGGGTCAGGACACAGCATTACCAAATATACCCCAGATATTAGAATACTTGACAGAACTATTTCATACTGGACTCTCATACTCTTCAATAAAGATTCATGCCTCAGCAATCTCAACAAAATACAACTGTGACCCTCCAGTGTTTTCACATCCTCTGCTAAGACAGTTTCTAAGAGGGATAAAGAATATCAAACCTCCCAGAAAACAGCCAATACCTGCATGGGACCTCAATTATGTGTTGGAAAAATTAACTCTTCCTCCATTTGAACCAGCAGCAACTTCAGAAATGCAGTTTCTTTCATGGAATACGGTCTTCTTATTGGCAGTCACATCTGCAAGAAGAGTTTCGGAGATACAGGCACTCATGGCAGTGCCTCCCTTCCTCATTTTTCATCAAGACAGAGTTTCTCTAAGAACAAATCCTACATTCATGCCAAAAGTTATTTCCAGGGTGTCTCTAAATCAAGCTATTCACCTGCCTACATTCTTCCCCAATCCTCAAAATAGGGGGGAAAAACTTCTCCATACTTTGGACATACACAGGCAACTACGTTACTACTTGGACATAACTAAGGCCACCAGGAAGTCTGACCAACTGTCTGTAGCCTATGCTGCTGGAGTACAAGGAAAAGCAATTTCCAAACAAACAATTTCAAAATGGATTGGACATTGCATCAGATTCTGCTATTCATTCCATGGAAAAGGTGTGCCAGCCAATATTAGGCCACATTCCACCAGAGCTTTAGCCACTTCCACAGCTTTCCTAAGAGGAGTGGCAACAAAGGACATTTTAGAGGCTGCTACATGGAGCTCCGTGCATACATTTACCAAGCACTACAACCTGCCTTTATTTATTTTATTTTATTTTTATTTATTTGCAGTTGGTTTACCAGGATAGTCCATTGGGCCAAATGAACCCATTTTCAATGGAGTCCTGGGGAGAAAAGCTCCAAATAAGGTTACAGTAGGATTTATACTCCAGATCCTGAGCAGGCTTTGCTTCGGCAGTCCTGCAGGGGATTTTAGCTACACCATCATTATCTTAGATCCATCCACCCCCAGCTTGGCTATGGTATTCAACCCATATGTTATGACTGCAGTTGCATTCTTGAAGGACATAGTACAGTTTTGTACCTACCATAAATGTAGATGTCAGATAGATATGCAACTGCAGTCTGATTTTCCCACCCTCCTACCTCTCTGTATCCTTCCTTTTTGGGTCCCTACCCCTTTTCCCATTAGCTGGGGGTATTTCCTATGGTGTATCTGTTTATTACTGTTGTGCATGTTTGGGATTATTTTTATCCATTGACCAAATTTAGCCTTCCTAAGAGGGCATCTGGGGCAAGAAACACTGAAGAAGATGGCGTCAGCCGATGCCTTTATACTCCAGTCGTTGACGTTGGAGAGGAGGCGACACCAGCCGACGCCGGACCCAGACTTTGGAATTCGGCCGACCGAGGGCTGCCTGAGGCAGGACAACCCATATGTTATGACTGCAGTTGCATATCTATCTGACATCTACATTTATGGTAGGTACAAAACTGTACTTTCCTCCTGGCCTTGACTTCAGCCCAGAGGGTCTCAGAACTACAGGCTGTCATGACCATTGCTACCTTCTTTATCATCCGTAAGGATAAGATAAGTCTCGGGGCCAATCTGTCCTTCATGCCAAAAGTGGTTAATGAACTTGTGCTTAGCCAAGCAATCCATCTGCCTACCTTTTACTCCAATCCCTAGAAAAAGGGGGAGGGAATACTGCATTCTTCAGACATTCACAGATAGCTGAGGTTTTACCTGGATAAAACTAAAGATATCAGAAAAACAGATCAACTGTTTGTCTCCTTCTTGGACTCCAGGCTAGGCCTGCCAGTTTCCAAACAATATGTTGCCTCCTGGATTTCAAAGGCTATTTCCTTCTGCTATTCTCACCATGGAAAGACTCTACCCTATTGCCCAAAGGCTCACTCCACTCGAGTAGAATCTTTTTCTGGTGTTTTCTACAAAGGTGTAGAAACAAGGTCCATTTTAGAAGCAGCCACCTGGTCTTCTGTTCACACCTTCACAAAACACTACAATTTGGATGTTTTCTCAAGATCCAGGACAGTGTTTGTCAGAACTATTCTGTCTGGCCTCCTGGATTCTGCCTCTACTTGTTCTTTTTAACCTATCACCCTCTTTCTGTACAGCTCTGGGCGTCACCCATCTGTTGAGCAGTATTCCTACCCCCCCCCCCCATTTTTTTACTTCTTCTCATCTGTGCTGATACTGCTTTTGTGCACTCTCAAACACATTCTATGCCACAGAATCTTACTTTCTGAGGGGAAACTTGCTTAACCTGTTCAACCTTGGCCCCTCCTAACTGATCTTTCTCCTCCTTTGGTCGTCTTCAGGCTGATGCTGGCTTGGAGATGATCTGAGGATCTCATACATATGTCTGCTTCTATTACCTGATGCCTATGAGTTGCGATCGTTGGCTGGGCATATGTCGTACAATGGCAAAGCTTTGATGCCCTGGCTGGATGTCAGAGAGCGACAACCCTTTTGTTAAGAATACTGCAACAATGATCAGTAGAGCTAGTTGCTCTCTGGTTCTATGAAATTTGTGAGTTACCGTCTTATGGCATTCCTTATTCTTCTCTCATGGTTAATTTTTCAGTCATTTCAGCATGTCTGCCCGTGGTTTCTCCTCTTTCAATGCAGTCTCATGTGAAAATGTTATTGAAAGGAGTTTGCATAAGATGCCTCCAAGAAAACTGGTGGCCACTCCTTGGGATCTTATTTTTTTTTGTTAGAGAAGATAGCACTTGCTCCATTTGAACCAGCTAATTTGGCTGACTTGAGGTTCTTAACATGGAAAACAGTGTTTACTGGTTATTCTCGCTTCTGCAAGAAGGTTATCTGAGTTGCAAGCTTTTATGGTGAGTCAGCTGTATCTCATTTTCCATAGGAACAGTGTTTCTTTAAGAACTAATCCTCCTTTTATGCCTAAAGTGGTATCAGAGTCTACTTTAAGCCAAACTAGCCATCTTCCGTGTAAGCAAATGTACCATAGCAGTAGATGTTCAAGTAGATCACTATTACAGTACAAGCACCATCCCTCTTCTTTTTGCTGTTTTTCTTCTGCCAAGGTGCTTATTTCCTCATTCCCTTTTCCTAGCGCATACCTTGTTGTCAGGGCTTTAGCTTCCCTTGTTCTGAGGCAAGAAATCTCTGAGATTTTGGAGACCTAATCAGTGTATTTATAATGTATTCCTTGAGCTCTACAGCAGTTAAGGGGTATGGAAAGTGCCCTAAAGGTTTGGAAGCTGGCAGGTTGGTCTGATCTTTGTCTGGATACATCTCCCAATTGTCCAGTCCTTGACAGACTATATCACCAAAACTTTAGGCTACTGCAGCAGTGACTTATTTGAACATCTCCTGTTGGTGTAAGTTTATGTACTCAACTGTACTTTGCCTGAGTAGACCAGATTTTTCAGCTTGCTATATGTCTCTGAGCATTTGCCTTAATAACCAAGGTAGAAAAAGCCATTATTTGCCTTTCTGTACTTCATGGGAAGTGACGTCCGTATGTGCTGGTGTTAGGCATTGTGACAGAAATTGCCAGCAAAATCAGGGGTAAATAGGCAAATTTTTAAGTGAAATTCCAGAAATCCTCATAAGCATATTATGCAAGGAGATTGAGAGACTAATTATAGAAGTCATTCAGGTGGACACAGAAAGGTGACCTAACCTTTACAATTTTGTGAAATATACATCTTGTATGTTTAAACTCATATATATGTGTATGTATGTATGTATATATATATATATATATATATATATATATATATATATATATATATATATATTTTATATATGTGTTTACTGCTCTGGGTTAAGGTTTTATTTGTCCATGCAACCTGTCTTGATTTGCTACCTAGTTCACCAAATATTTCCATGACTGGCAGCCTTGGGAGCATTGTTCTTAACCTTACTGACATCTCATTTCAAATGGCACTTAACATTGCACATTTATTGCAATACTGACAATACTAATAGTTGCTAAAAGCTGACAAAATAATAAAAAGACCTTGTAATCTTTGTAGATGGTAACATCTCACTTGAGACCTATGTAGCTGTTGCCATTTGCAAAATGTGGAATTGTCCCTCTGGTTTTCCATAGGGTTAAGAGTTTTGCCAGGAATATAGTACTCCTCACTTTTCTATATGCCTCTTATCGAATCAGTTATAAAATATACTACTACTTCGTATCTCTGGCTGGGGTGGCTGAAGATTCCTGAAGAAAAGAATCGAGACTTCTAACTAAAGACTACAGCAACTGTTGGGATAAAGCCCTAATTATGGCCCATGTGACCTGGGTTCCATTAGCAGCTTGGGCATCTGCGATACCAGCAAAGAAGGGTGGGTATCATCCATTCCATCCATATGGGCATAGTCATAGTAGGCGGAGTAGCCCTCGGATGTAATGGATGAATGCAGGGGAGAGGGAGAGAACGGCAAGTTAGTACAACCCTCATTGGTAGCAAGGATGATGAGTGGTCCTAGGCACTGTAATGATCCTCATCTACCCCAACCCTGGTGGAGCAAGTCAGGGAGAAGATTGAGAGGTTGGTAGACCCGATGTAGTACGGGGCACCAGGGCAAACTGGTAGAGTTGAGAGAGACTACAGTAACTTACCACCTTCTTAGGTAGCAGTTGCTACTACATTGCAAAGCATTGAAGGACCACTCACTATTCAAAATCCTTTCCTTGCTTCAACATAATAGAAATTAATACCAGCCATTCAACAAAACTTTGTCTCAAAGACTGAGTACAGAATAACACCCTCTGAATTAAACTGGACACATCAATCCACAACTTCAGAAGCAAACAGGAAGATTATAAGCACTCTGCAATCCAAGTAATGGATCCTCTTTTCAAAAGCCCTTAATGATATTTCATTAGGCAGTCAGATATCTGAATCTGTGAGCCATACGTTAGTGCCATAAAGACACAGAATCCTTTCTGCTTTATTTATATTCAGTCTTCTGTCCTCAAATTGCATATCAGCTTTCATATGCCACATTCTGCTGCCCACTCAAAATGCAAAATCCTTGAACTACTACCATCCATTTGAGATCCACCCACTACCACAGAGAAAACAGTTGGGTAAGCCCCTTCTGATTAAAACTCCATACCACCAGATACTAAAGATCAGCTAACGTTGTCTTAAGAAAACAAAAATGTCCCTCATTCCTTACAGAATCCAGTCATTTCCAAATGCATGTAAACTAACTCACTTTACACTAGAATATTGAATCTGCCCCACCCTCTCTCTTCTCAATGCAGTTGTCACTCATCATATAGGTTTGTATCCTAAATTAACCTGATCTGTCAAAATGAGTGTAAATTCCTCCTCTTGAACTCATTTCCTACATCTTGCTTTTTCCAGCATTTTCTTTCAGTATTTCATCTATTTCTATTTGTTTCGTAGAGGTTCCTTCTGCCACACTGGAAATGAACCCTCATGGATGAGTTTGATATCGATTGTAGGGTTGCCAACTATGAGGTGATAGAATCCTTCACCTCCTCAGACACAGTTCCTGCAAGGGTATCTGAGAGTTCCTTTATCAGATCCCTCCATAGTCTGGTGAAATGTGGCAAGTAGTTCAGAGACCTCATTCAAAGGTCCCTGATGTGTAGACACACTTCCCAAACTTGTCCATCAACCACAGCTCCTTGTTGGGAGATGAGCAGAGGAACTTTCATGAGCTAGTTCCTTTCTGGTGGCCACTGCTATGACCATGGCATCAACAGGGGGACCCTTGGACCAGTACTGCTTGTCTTTTGGAAGGGGGTCATAATTTTATCAGGCTTATTTGGAATGCAGTCAGTGGGGTCAGGTTCCTTCCATGCCTGTCATGACACCAATTCGAGGAGCTCCTCGGCAGGCGGCCTCACCAAAGAAGTAGATGGGCTTGTACCAAACGCCTCCAGGAGCACAGATTCTTCCAGTGAAGGTTGCTTGGCTTCCAGCCACCTCTGGTTTAGGATTTTGAGGATGACTCCAAACAGGACATCTATAGGAGGTGACCATGGGGACCCTTCGCCCTTCTCAAAATCTGTGTCTTTGGTGACAAATGCAGAAGAATCCCAATGCTTCCTCTTGTATGCCCTTTTCCAAGGGACCTCCTCAGTGGGATAATCTGGGGAGGTATCAGAAGAGATGGAAATACCCAATTGGGTGTCCTGGGGTTTTGGCACTGGCTAGCCATGTGGGAGGGTTTGATTAGCTGAGACTCTTGACACAGTTGAGAGTGATGTAGATGCAGAACTGAAGAGGATAGGACCCATCTGGGTCATGGTAGTTGACAAGGCTCTGTCCAGAGTCCTAAAGACTGACCCTCCCAGAAAGAGATAGGAACCCGGGTCTGAAAGGAGGGCTTTCTTGAACCTTGGTCCTTCCCTACTCTGAAGAAAGTTGCCCTGTGGCAGAAGTCTGAGCCAAACTAACCCTTGCCGAAGCTCCGAGGTGTAGAGACAGCTCCAAAGCTCTCAGAGTTGACTGAAACACCTCAGATCTGACAGGGCGGAATCGGCTGTGAGAGCTTTCTGGATCCAGTAGTATGGCTGAGCTCAGAGCAAGGTTTGGATCCAAAGAAGACTGACATGGACAACTTGGATCCAAGGGCTCCAAAACTACAGAGGAGGAAGAATTAGAGGTGGTGTTGTGGATGTATGGGCTTCCTGACTTAAAAGGGTAGGAACTGAAGCAACAACTGGGCAGCTGTACATCAAGAGGATCTTTTTCACTACCCTTGTCAGATGTTCCACAGTGAGGCTTGTAGAAAAACAAGAGGACTGTTTGGAAGGAGAATCTGCCCTATAAAGTAACGGGGAAGGTACTCTTGATGGGATGTAGTCCACAGATGGGGGGAGTACCTTGCTCTTGGTAGTACATCTTGCAGTCTTTGCAGATCTAACTTCTTCGGATCCATTGGGTCCTTACTTTTCAGAGACTTCGGATCCAAAGAAACAGTCAGATCCAACAAAAGACTTTGTTTTTCTGTGATCCGAGGGGGTTGAATCAGAGAACCTAAGTTTTTTAGATGGATCCAAGGAAACCGAAGGATCTGATGAAGGTCTTTTTGAAGTTTTCTCCAAGGTCTTTGAAGAAACAGAAGAAGAACTGGGAAAGGAGTGTTGTAACTTTTTAGAGGTGTCTCCAGCTATGGTATTAGAGGAGGAAGGTAAAAGTCCCATTTGTATTTGCGTTCCACTAATGCTCAGGGGTTGAATGCATGACATACTGAGCAGCTATCTTACAGATGGAGGGGGCCAAGGCAATAAACGCAGACCATGTGCAAGTCATAGAGGGGGATCTTCTGACCGCACTTCCTACACTTTTTGAAACCTGCAAGGACTTTTCCTTTTTCAGTCGTTGTCTGTTGTAAGAAAAATGGCTAAACTAAGTTCTTCAGTACAACAAGTAGAACACCAATATTTAAAGAATATATTTAAGGAAAAAGGTAGTCGTTTTTAAGTAGGAAGAGAGGAGAAGTGAGAGAGAGGACTACCTACAAAGGTAGTAAAGAACTATGATAAATGTAGAAGGGTGAAGAGAGAAAGAGGGAGAAAAAGATACTAACAATCATATCAAGAGTACGCTAGTACAAGAACAGGAAGAAGATTAAAGAAAAATATTGGTTTAAATACAGAGAAAACAAGTACTTGTCTATCCCAAAACTCGAGAGAGAAATCACGTCTTTCACCTAATGGCAGCACACGAGATCTGAGGTAATGGGGGATGGTGCATTATTGGTAAGGGAGAAGCTTGAGAGTTCTAAGTTGCCATGAGCTTTTACAGCAGCTGAGTTGGATCAGATGCCTCGGATCCAAACCCATCAGTCAAGGACATAATGAAACTTGACAACATCAGATGTGAAACGTTTTGAGTTTGATAAGTATCCAAGAAATTTTAGTACATAGTATATGTAAATAAAATGCCTAAACTACAGAACAAATTGCACTAAAGATAAATTTTACTTACATTCTTTAAATACAGATATTCAGTACACTTAAGGAAGAAAATGCAAGGGTATTAAAATGAAATAAACTGAAGATAAAAAAGACAATTTTATTCAAGTCAAGTATGCAAGGATTACATTTGGAAGAAAGAATAACTGTGTAAAATCTTACCGAAAACAGACGTCCTTCTCTTTTGTCATGCAGTATTCTTTACATATTGGTTGAATTCCGCCAATTGACCCGAAGTCCAGCCTATATACAAAAGCTTATTGCCACTGCCAGTAAGTGGGACATTGCACGGTCACTGAGAACTTTAGCCATAAAAGGGACGTCCTCGCATACCATCCTCAAAATAAGGTAGCTCCATGAGGAAAAAAATGCAATGCCAAATGACAAGTAGATATCCTAGGAAAGAACAAGTATTAGGGGGAAGGCGAGAGGAATAAGAATACTGCAACATAGAAAAGAAGGGCATCTATGGTTATGGTAAGATTTTACACAGCTATTCTGTGTCGTCTTATTCAGTGTTGCAGAATTCTTTACATATGGGAGAGTGCAAAAGATCATTTGGAACCCAGGGAGGAGGAAGGAATGGAGGAAAACTATGTGGAGGCATTTTCTCCAAATCCATGCAGAATTGCCCTAGCAAGTCCTGCCCTGGATCTGGAGACAGTATCTAGCTTGTAATGTTTTATAAAAGTATGAATAGGTGACCAAGTAGCAGCTTCCAAAATGGAGTGATCATCTAGACCTTTGAAGAAAGCACCAGAGGAAGCAACAGATCTGGTAGAATAGGCCTTAACAATAGATAAGGATTTCCTAAGGAAGTCATAGCAAAATACAGTGGCCTTTAGAGATCCAGGATGAGATTGTTTGATCTGAAGTAGGAACTTCATTTGTCAGCAACCTTTGGGATACGGATCCAATCTCGGATCCGAGCCGGCAACTTTTACCACAGCATAGATCAGAGCTCCTAGCTCCTCCCTTTACCCATAGTCCCCTGCCAACCCTAACTGACCCCAGATCTAGTTTGCTTCGCTTCAAGTCTACAAGCTGGATTTCGAGCTCCTGGTAGTTCAGGGAATTTGTGAGAAAAAAACTTGATTTTTTTTGTACCTTCTCTTGTGTGAGTGTGTAAGATTGTTTAGGTTCCTTCTTATATATCTTTTTTTTTTTTAATTTTTTCCTCCCTACACTCGCTGGTTCGTAGTGTGTGTTTGTGGTGTGTGTGTAGGGGCCTAGTGAGTGTGTTTTTCTGTTCAACATGTCGGAGGCCCCTAAAGCCAACTTTTCAAAATGCACAGAGTGTCGCCATAAGCTTTCACCGGCGGATGGCCACACCTGGTGCGTTAGGTGCCTTGGAGTTGAGCACCTCTCTTCGGGATGCACGATTTGTGCAGCGTTCAACCCCAGGGCACTTAAGGACCGGAGGTCGAAGCTGATCCTGGCGGGCCTTTTGCCCCCAGACTAGGCTCCGGCCTCCGGTTCTTCGGTAGCTGCTACCCAGCCCTCGGTGGTAGCCACCCCTGCCTCCCTCCCTCCGGTTGGGACTCAACCTCCCGTTTTGGCTCCGGAGGAGAGGGAGGCCGGAAAAAACAAAAGGAAGGAGAAGCACCATAAGCGGCGGGCTGAGGACTCTTCCTCGGCCCCGCCCGCCAAGCAGGCTTCTCCATCCAGGGTTTCTGGATCGCCTCCTCGGCTCTGGTCCCCTTGTTTTTCACCGGGACCTGGGGAAGAGGCAACCCGGCCCCCGTCGAGGTCATCGAGGCGTCACTCTAGGTCTGCCTTGGTGGCCTCGTCGAGGTCCACCTTCAGTATGTCAGATGCAGACATGGACCGGATGATGAGGAGGTTCATCCAGGCCCAGCTGCAGATGGGAGTGCTCTTGCCCCCCCCCTCCGGGGGGGGGCTCGACCCCATTTTTTGCTCCAATTGCTCCTTCTCCGTCCCGCTTCCCGGGTTCGGAGAATTCTGAGCCGAGCCGGATCCGGGGGTGTGTCGGAGCCGACAGTACTAGTTAATTCGGCTCCAACTGGTCCCTCGAGTTTGTCGGATCCGACCTCTCGGAGCCGTGGGCTGAGCTTCGGATCCGAGGGACTTTGTGTGACTTCGGCTCCGTCCCGGTCGGAGCACACGGGTCCTTCGATTTCGAGGGTCTCGGCCCCGGATCCGGTCCCTGCTTCAGATCAGAGTGGGAGCCGACTCTCGGAGCCTATCAAGAGTAGCTCCCCCTCGGCTTTCACGGTGGTGGAGAGGGCAATGTTGAGTGCATCCGGACCTCCGGTCCTGGCTTCGGCTCCTCCCTGCACTGCCTCTCAGCTGGTCCGGGCTCCCATCACCCGGCCTTCGGGACAGCCTGCTTCAGCGTCTCTGGGTGTTCCTTTGGAACGTGATATTGCTGGTGAGTCTTCCTCAGACAGCCCCCCCCCGAGGAGGTCCCTCACAAAGCCAAGTGTAAGAGGAGGCACATGGACTCCCCTGAGTCCCTTACCAAAGATACGGACTTGGATGAAGGGGAAGGCTCGCCAAGATCTCCCCCCAAGGATGTCTCTTTTGGAGACATCATGGAAATGCTCAGGATTAGGGGAGGGTGGTCTGCCCCCAAGGTTTCCTCTGATGAGTCCGTATTCCTACAGGCGTTCGAAGCAGGGCCATCTACCTCTTGGGTGTCCCCTCCCCCCGACCCCCTGGTGGACCTTATTTCCACCAGGGCTTGGAAGGAGCCGGACACTGTAGAGCCAGTCCCCAAGCGCCCGGATAGGATCCTGAGTCCCCCTGCTGAAAGAACCCACTGGAGCAGAGGTCCCCCCGTGGATGCCATGTTGGTGGCGGTGGCCACCAAGAGAGAGCTGGCTCAGGAGAGCTCTGCGGTCCATCCGCTGAGTAAGGACTCTCGAGCGATGGACCACCTGGGGAAGCGGGTCTTTAGTTCAGCAACCTTCTCCATGAGAGCGCTGAACTATATGGCACACATCATCCGGATGCAGCAGGATCTAATAAAAGAATACGCTGCATCCCCCTCCAGAGTCCATGTCGGAAGGAGACAAGCAATTGTACTCCTCCTGAATGTTTACTCTACGTTCAGTTTGCAACACCTCTATGTGGCTCTTGTCACACGCCACTGAAGGAGCCGTTAGAGCTGGCTGAGCCGGCCTGGTAATCAGGCGTCAGGCCTGGCTCTGACACTGTGACTTCTCAGAACCTTTTAAGGCGTCATTCGCGAATGCCCCCTTTGATGGTTCTGCACTGTTTGGCAAAAACGTTCGTGACACTTTAGTCCAGAACGAGAAAGACGGGAAGACGTTGTCTGCCATCGGAGTCCGCTTCCCTGCTCCCCAGAGGTCCTTTTCTAAGAACCAAAAGGGTCAGAAGATGATGTGGTTCCGAAAATCGCATCAGTCCCAGTCTGCTCCGGACAACCAGTCCTTTCGTGGCAGAGGAGGACAGGGAAGACGCCACCCAAGAGGCAGAGGGGGTCCCAGAAACTTTGGGTCCAGGGAACCCTTCTCTGAGAGGCCCACGCAGAACCCCTGAGGGGTTGCCCGGCTGCTCCACTCTGGAGGGAGTCGGGTGGCGTCTTTCAAAGAACCTAGCAATGTGGGAGTCCATAACAACAGATCACTGCGTGCTTCGCATCATATCCAGAGGTTACCAAATTTCTTTTATTGTAACCCCCAAAACCAAAAGCCTCCCCAACATACCACCCAATCAAAGGGAGGCAGCTGCTACAGAAATTCAGCCGCTTTTGCAAAAAAGAGCCATCCAACCCGTCCCCCCCAGATCAGTTTGGATCGGGGTTTTACTCCAGGTTCTTTCTGGTGCCAAAAAAGACGGGGGACTTGAGATCCAATCTCGATCTCTCTTTCCTGAACCTGGCAGTAGCCAAAGAAAAGTTCTGAATGGTCAGCTTACAATCTATTCTTTCCCTATTCCGGGAGAACGATTGGATGTGCTCGATAGACCTCAAGGATGCGTACTACCACATCCTAGTGGACAGACGCTCCAGGAGGTTCCTCCGCTTCCGGCTGGGAGCCAGTCACTTTCAGTTCAGGGCCCTTCCTTTCGGTCTCACCTCAGCCCCCAGGGTATTCACCAAAGTCTTGGCGGTCATAGCGGCCCACCTGAGGCTTCAGGGAATTCAGGTCTTTCCGTACCTGGACGACTGGCTCCTCATCGCCCCAACAAGGTATCTGCTCTGTTCAGGCAGGGATTATTTCCTCAACCTTGCTCCACGTCTAGGGTTGACTATCAACATGACCAAATCCTCTCTAGTCCCTACACAGGTAATAGATTTCATAGGGGCGAGATTGGATTCCAGGATAATGCTTGCCTTCCTGACTCCCGATCGGCTTCAGAACTTGAGGTTGCATGTCCAGGCCATTTTCATACTTCCTGCTCCACCTGCGGAATTGATCCTGAGGGCTCTAGGGTCCATGGTGGCAGCTATTCCTCTACTGCCCCTAGCCAGCCTAAATATGAGGGTCCTGCAGTGGACCCTCCAAGTACAATGGTCCCTGTCTCGCAACCCCCTGTCCCATCCTATTCCCCTAAGCAAGGCTTGCAGAGGGTCGCTCATGTGGTGGCTCCGGTCCCCAAGTCTCCACACGGGACGACCATTCTCGATGCCTTCCCCCGTCGCCACAGTGACCATGCACGCCTCTCGCCAGGGGTGTGGGGGGGGGGGCACTATTCAGGCAGAACGGTCCAAGGCACGTGGAACGACACAGAGACCTCTTTGCATATCAATGTCCTAGAGATGAGGGCGGTGCTTTTGACGTTGCAGGCATTTCACAGCCTTCTTCTGATTGGGACGATTGCAGTACAAACAGACATGTCAGTTGTCTGGTACATCAACAAACGGGGGAACCAGGTCTTATCCTCTTTGTCGTGAGGCCATGAGAGTGTGGGAATGGGCGATTTCCACCAACCGCTTTCTTATTGCAACGCACATTCCGGGACGGTCCAACATCCTAGCAGATGGGCTCAGTCATTCAATTCTGACTCCGTACGAATGGTCTCTCAATCCTCTAGTAGCGAAACAAATATTTGCCCAATGGAGGCATCCCTGTTGCGATCTTTTTGCCTCTCCTTCAAATACCAAATGCAACAGTTACTTCGCTCTAATCCCCCCTCAGGGGGAGTCCCCGAGAGACTCTCTAGTACATGCTTGGCCTCCCGGTCTCCTTTACGCTTACCCTCCTTTGCCCATGATGCTGAAACTCTTACAGAAAGCCAGTCGGCTGGGGAGCAAAATGATCCTCATTGCCCCATTCTGGCCTTGTCGAACATGGTTCCCATACCTGTGGTCTCACCTAATTCATCCACCATGGATTCTGGATCCACTCCCGGATCTCATTACTCACCCTCTGGGTCTTCCGGCCCCCAACCTGGTCAACCTCAAGCTGACTGCTTGGTTGCTCCAGTTCCACTCCTGCTTAGGACTCCCGGAATCTCCTCACCAGTCAAAGCCATCCTAGTAGCAGCACATAAACCTTCCACCAGAAGAGTCTACCGAAACAAGTGGAAACGTTTCTCCATCTGGGTGGAGCACCATCACTTGGATCCTTTCACAGCGCCTCTCACGTCGGTTTTGGATTTCTTAACTACCCTTTTTCATCAAGGGGCTAGCTGCTCTACAGTCAAGTTACAACTGGCAGCGATTTCGCATTATCATGTAGGGCATGAATCGGGCCCTCTTATTACTTCCAAGCTTTGTAAAGCTTTCCTCAAGGGTACCTTCCTTCTCAGACCTCCGGTCAGGGAGGTAGTACCCCCATGAGATTTGTCTTTGGTTCTCCAAGCCTTGACTAGCCCACCTTTCTAGCCGGTGGCCACGGTTGATCTTAAATATCTCTCTTGGAAGATGGCCTTCTTGGTGGCCATTACTTCAGCTAAAAGGGTCTCTGAACTTCAGGCTCTATGTGTTAAACCGCCGTATTTAACCTTCCATCCGGATAGAGTTTACCTCAGGATCAATCCATCCTTTCTGCCTAAGGTGTCTTCGGAAGCTAATATTAATCTTCCCGTGTTCTTTCCTCATTACCAGAACAAAGGAGAGTACAAACTGCATTCCTTGGATGTGCACAGACAATTGCGTTTTTATATTCATCGAACTGCTGGTCATAGGCAATCTGACCAGTTGTTTGTCTCCTTTGCCAAAACAAGTTTAGGCAAGTCAGTTTCTAAAGTTATACTATCACGGTGGATAACTAGTTGTATCCTCTTAGCGTATCAGAGTTCGGGAAGGCCTGCACCTCAGGGAGTCCGAGCTCATTCTACTAGGGCCATCGCTACTTTGGCAGCTTTTAAATCTAGGGTTCCCTTAGATGATATTTGTTCCGCAGCCACTTGGGCCTCATCTCATACCTTTATCAGCCATTACAAACTGGATGTTGTCTCCAGAGGTAGGGCGTCCTTTGGCTCTGCAGTTCTCCGGAATGTTCTTCCATAAAGGCCACCCAGGATTCAGGTAGCTGGGGACTCTGTCCCAAAGGTTGCTGACAAATGAAGTTCCTACTTCAGATTAAGAAGTTATGTACTCGCCATAACGTTCCATCTGAGTAGGTATCTTCATTTGTCTGCAACCATACCCCCTCCTTCCCCCTGACCTATAGGATCTGTCTTGGATAAGCCCCTTCCGGGGCACAATAACAATGCTTATATTGGGCAAACTTGATCTGAGGTAAGTTAGGGTTGGCAGGGGATTATGGGTAAAGGGAGGAGCTAGGAGCTCGGATCTATGCTGTGGTAAAAGTTGCCGGCTCGGATCCGATATCGGATCCGTATCCCAAAGGTTGCAGACAAATGAAGATACCCACTCAGATGGAACGTTATGGTGAGTACATAACTTCTTATTTGGAGACAAGTAGACCCAGAGCCCTGTGATGAAAGGAAACAGAGTTGATCAGACTTCCTAATAGACGTGGCTTTGTCACGGTAAAATCGGAGCTGTCTGTGCACGTCTAAAGAATGCAGAATCCTCTCACTAGGAGATTAGGATGAGGGAAAGAAAGTGGGCATATGAATGGACTGATTAAGGGATAACTCATTCACCACTTTGGGCATGAAAGAAAGATCAGTTCTCAAGGATACTCTGTCCTTGTGGAAAACCAAAAGGGGGGGGGGCGAGACCATCAGTTCCTGAATCCCAGAACCCTTCTAGCAGCAGTTAAAGCTACTAAAGGGACTGTTTTCCATGTGCAAAACTTCGGAGAGGCAGCGGCCGATGGCTCAGAAGGAACCCGATTGAGCTTCACTAAAGCATAGTTTAGATCCCAAGGAGGAGGAACTAGTTTTCTTGGAGGTTTCATGTGTAGGGTACCCTTAAGGAAAAGCTTTACCTCTAACCTGGAAACTAAGGAGGGGGAGGTTCAGTGGCGAACAGGAAGACAGAGCATTGGACTTTGAGGAATGTGAAAGGCCATTATTAAGCAATTTACACAGGTAAAAAAGTACTAAAGGAATGCCCACAGAGAGAGGTTCCCATTTTCTTTGCTGGCACCAGATAGAAATCTTTTTCTCTTGGAAACATAAGATTTCCTAGTATTAGGTTTCTTGGTCTTCTGCAAAACCCTAAGCATGTCCTTAGAAAAGAAATGCCTAAAAGGGATCATAAGTTGATAACTTACAAGATCAGTTGCAGAGCTGCCAGATGTGGATGAATCAAGAATCCTTTGTCCTGAGTGTGTAGGTCCAAGCAGTGATGTAACTTGTAGTTATGACCCTTGGCAAGTTGCAGAAGAAGAGGGAATCGATGCTGCCTTGGCCAAAAGGGAGTCACTAACCAGATTTTTAGGTTGTCCTGCAGATTTTTTTGCAGGACTTTCTGAATTGGAGGGAAGGGGAGGTATGCATAAACATCCCCTTCCATGAGAAAGAAAGAGCGTTCATCTTCCAAGCAGGAGGGTGAGGTGCCCTGGCACAAAAAAGAGGAAGTTGTCTGTTCAGAGGCAAAGAGGTCCATTTCTAGAGTACCCCACCAGTGAACTAGATCCAGGAACACTTCCCTGTGAAGCATCCACTCGTGGGATTGCGTCATGGATCTGCTTAATGCATCTACCACTGAATTCTGAGCAGAGGGGAGGTGCACAGCATACAGAGTCACTTTGTACTGGATAGCCAATTACCATGCTTTTATGGCTAATTGACAAGGTAAGATTTTGTGCCCCCTTGCTCATTTATGTACCAAAGGACTGCAGTATTGATTGTAAATATCCTGAGTGGTCCTGGCAGGAATAGAGGATGAAAGATCTGCAAGGTCAGAATCAGAGCCCTCATTTCTCTGTTGTTGATGTGTTCCCCCTGTTGAGAGGAAGACCAAAGACAATGAATCTTCCTGGAGGCAAAAGATGCTCCCCATCCTAAGTCTGAGGTCTTTGTAAAGAGCTGCTGAGCCAGTTGGGGTACTTGAAGTGGAAGGCCAGGGTTCTGACTGAGTTGCTGCATCCACCAAAGCAATTCTGTTTTCAGGCAGGGAAGAGGAGGAATCCGGACATGTATGGGATGAGGATGCTAGGACTAAATGGTCTTTAGAAACCATTGGAACTTCCTCATGTTATTTTACAAAAGGCATCATGGTGATTGTGGAAGCCAAAAGGCATCATGGTGATTGTGGAAGCCATAAACTCCAGTAGTCTCAAATTCCCTGACTGTGGTGGAAGGAAGAGACAGAAGGGACTCTGAAACCCCTTGGAGAGGGCTTTTTCTGAAGGCAGAAAAACCATCAAGTCTGTTAAGAACCAGCATCTCAGAAAAATGAGATCCTGGGTAGGGTTTAGACTGGATTTTTTTAAATGTATGGAAAATCCTAGGCCCTGCAGAAAAGGAATAGTTAGGGCAAGGTGTTTCAATAGGTCTGGGCTGTTGGCAATGAAGAGCAGGTCATCCAAATAGGGGTAAAAGTGAAGCCATTTTACCCTTGGGTAGCAATGGCCGGCGCTAGGCACTTTGTAAATACCCTTGGAGCAGTGGAGAGACCAAAAGGCAAAGCAGAGAACTGAAAGTGCAAAGAACCCACTGAGAAATGCAAGACAATCCTGAACTGAGGATGAATAGGGATATGCAGATAGGCATCCTTGAGATCCAGAGAAGCCAGGAAGGATTGAGTAGGGATCAGGGGAAGAAGAGACTACAGAGATACCATCCTGAAAGAAGGCACCATCAGGAAGGTATTTAAGAGCGAGAGGTCCAGGATAGGCCTCCAACAGTCATCTTTTCTTGGCACATGAAACATCCTGGAGTAGAATCCCTTTCCTTGTTGGTCTGGAGGGACAGCCTGAATGGTGCCTTGGTCTGAGAGTTGAGAAAGCAGCAAGGGGAACAGATGAAGTTTGCTGGATTGGGGTTGAGGTGTATCCCCTGGAAGGGGAGGCAGAGTCTTCAAAGTCATAAAGTATCAGTTTTGAATGATGGAGATGACCCAGGAGTCCTGAGTGATTTGTATCCAGTGTGAGTGGGAAAGAGAGAGGCAAAAAGGTAAAGGAGTATGACTTGAAGAAGACCTTGGCCGTCAGAGAGAACTTGGTATGGGCTGAAAGGGCTGTTGAGAAACGGGGGCAGAAGTGACAGACTTTGACTGTGGTGGTCTTCTTGAAGACTACTTCTGCCTCTGTCCAGATGAAACAGAGGTGGAGGAGCTAGCAGCCCTTCTAACAAAAGGAGTCATGGCAGGGAATTTCCTATGGAATTTAATGACTGGAGAAACAAGTGTTACAAATCCTGGAGCTCCTTACCCTTTTCTTTCAAGGATTTAAAATGCTCTGCGGCTGCCGTGCCAAAAAGGGCAAAGTTATCCAAAGGACCATCAAGCAATTTGGCCTTTGTGTCATCAGGAAGTGATTAACGGCGTAACCAAGAATGCCTTTTGAGTACAGATGCAGAAGCTGCTGACCTGGAAGATGCCTATACAGCATCATAACTACATTTGATTGAATGTCTTACTACCTGGGAGGAAGCAGACAGAAGATTAAGAATCTGTGAGTTAGCCACTGAATCAGGTAATTGAGAATGAGTCTGGGAAGCCTGAGAAAGTATGGCCAGAGTAATTAATAGCTCTAATTGCTAAGGTAGAAGAGGTATAAACCTTCTTCCCCAATCTTTCCAAAGTCTTGCTTTCTTTGTCAGAGGGAAGGAGCTTTGCAGAAGATAAGTGAAAAGATTTGTCAGACTTGATGAGACCACAGCAGGGTCAGCAGAAGGACATTTAAAAAGAAGCTTACAGTCATTGGAGACCTTATAAAACCTGTCAGGTCTTTTAGGGACCTGGGAGTCTGGGTTTTTAGAGGCTAATGCAAAAGCATCTAAGAAAGCTGGAAGCACTGGTGGAACTGTTGGGGTAGCAGAGCCTTCCAACTGGAGAAGATCATAGTAACTTGTCTTTTCCTCTGAAATTTGAGAAGTCTCATTTAAAGAATTTCCTCATCTTATTAATAGTCTTCCCAAAGGAAAGCACTCCCAAAGGGGAATCTCCCCCATTCGACGACTCCTCTGTAGAGGTATATTCCAGAGGAGAAGGAATCTGAGTGGAGTAATCCAAGGAATCCTCATCTGAAGAAGAATCTTCAGTCTGAATCAGGAATCTGATACTCTAGCAGCCTGTGCAGAAGGGGGACACCTGAGACCCAGATGATAATACTGGAAACGAGGAGAAGGCAGGCAAGGGAATAGTGGAAGCAGAAGCTGCATGTCTCAAAGTCCTCAAGGCTTTAATGAGACCCTTCGAAAAGGCATCCCAGTCTGACTGAGGGGTGGAAGGGACAGTGGAATATTTTGTCTTCTGCTGCTTCTTACCAGGTTTGTCTTGGTGAGGAGATGTAGGGCTTGCATCCGAGACTTCTTTAGACTGAGGGGCAGGAGCAGTTCCTGAGTCCTCCAAAACAACAAGCTTCGGTTCCCTCAAGTCTGAACCGGACGTCTGCATGGCCTCGTACTTGCTAAGATCCACCCCCTTGATGGCTTCCTTTAAGGTACTCTCCGAAGAAGTTGACCCTACCAATGAGTGTACCGCCAGGTTTTCACCAACCTCAAGGGGTACGTCAGAGGAAGTAGGGTGCAGGTGATGAGGATTTAAGCCTAACTTTGCTAACCTTCCTCTTCAAAGATGGCTTATCCGAGGGACTGGAAGAACCCTCCTTTGTATCCCTAGCCAGACGTTTATGTCTCTGATTTTCTAGGTAAAGATTTAAAGCTGACAGACAACTATGCAACGTCTTGGGCACAAAGGTGTGACAGATCGAACAGGAATGATGGTCGTGAGCAGGCCCTAAACAGAACAAGCAAAGCCTGTGACTATTCTTATGTGGAATTTGCCTTCCACACCTACACTTGCCCTTCCTGTATGACATTAACAGCAACAAGAGGTAGTAGCAAGGAAATAAATCCCCTGTGGGGGTACTTGTCTGAAGCTGGAAGGCAAACTAAAACTATCTGACTGCAGACCCAAACGTAAGAGTCAACCTTTCCGAATGGCGACAAGAAAGTCCTGAGGATGGTACTTGCGGACATCCCTTTTATGGCTGACATTCTTAATGACTTTGTGCAATGTCCCGCATACTGGTATTGGCAATAGGCTTTTGTATACAGGCCAGACGTCTGGTCAGTTGGAATACAAGTCATATGTAACGAATACTGCAACACAGAAGAGAAGGGCATCTATGGTTATGGTAAGATTTTACACAACTATCTTCCAAATGTTATCCTTGCGTACTTGACGTGAATAAGTGTGTCTTTTTTATCTTCAGTTTGTTTCATTTTAATATACCTCACAATTCTCATTCTTAAGTGTACTGAATCTCTGCCTTTAAAGAATGTAGGTAAAATTTATCTTTTTAGTGCAATGTGTTTTGTAGTTTAGGCATTTTATTTACATGTTATATACTGAAAATTCTTGAATACTTACCAAACTTGAAACTTTCTACATTTACTTATTTGCAGTTTAACCGGGAGAGTCCATTGGGCAGAGATGAGCCCTTTATCAGTGGAGCAAAATTCCACCACCAGCAAGATGGTCCAGGAATGAAAAATGCAAGAGCAGCTTCCAGTAGTTTAATAAAACACAGCACAATTGACAAGATTGAGCGCTTTCGTATAAAAATACTTCATCAGAATCTGTTACAACAGCGCAAACACCAAGTTGAAATACACCTCCCTATAATCACATGACAGTTTGCATCATCAATGCACTCACTTGTAGAAAAAAGCACACCTTAAAGCAACATGTTACAAGTTAAAACTATTATCTTTTCGTTTTCAAATATAAAATGAAAATAAAAATCCTTGCCCAACAAAAAAGTTTTTTTATATATATAGTATGTTGAAGTGCACAGAACAGCAGCACCTGGCTGCACAGTATAACCCGATAAAGGGGGGAGGGGTAGTGGTCATGAACAGAGAAGACTACTTGTACAAAATGATGAGCCATGTCACAAATTATGATTTGTATGAGGAGACGTCATTGAGTTGCATCAAATTGGCATACTGCAGAATTGATTTTTTTCTGCAGGATATGGTGGAAGAGGGGGAGATCACACCTGAAGTACATGGATTTCTTCAGGTATTGCATCCTGTTGTCCCGTGTATTTTCGGGATCCCCAAGATTCACAAGAACATTGTTGACCCATTAATGAGACCAGTTGAAAATGCCAGTAAATCCAAAATCCACCCCCTTGTGGTCTACATGGATTCTTTGTTAAAAAAGTTTTTGGAACCTTTTGAACACATTTGCAAGGACTCATGGGATTGTTTTGTAAAATTATCTTGGGGATCCGAACAGATTTGTTCGAAAGACAAAGTTACAGATGGCCATGGTTCAGTCCATTCATCCTTTTTTGGAAAATGATGACTAGATGTGCTCAGTAGATCTCCAGGATGTGTACTATCATATAAAAATACAGATGATCCAGGAGATTCTTACTTCCAGCTAACAGCCAGTTATTATCAGTTCAGGGCACTGCCTTTTGGTCTCACCACAGCCTCAAGAGTGTTCACCAAATGTATGGCAGTGGTAGCAGCTCACTTGAGACTGCAAGGATTCCTTGCATTTCCTTACTTAGATGACTGGCTCATTACCGCTCTGACCAGGCATCAACTCATAATGGCAAGAGAAGGTCATTCACACTTGCACAAGGTTAGAAATAACCATAAATTTCAAAAAGTCAAATCTAGAGCCAACTCAAATTCTAGACTTCATAGGAGTGCTACTCGACACAAGGTCAACAATAGCCTCCCTTCCCCTTTCCAGAGTTGTAACATTTAAGTCACAAGTGAACAAGATACTTTGCAGTACCACAATCTCAACTAGTTGTACAAGCTCTAGGATGGAGGGCAGCAGCAATAAACCTTATGCTGCTAACCAGGTTTCACATGAGGATTCTACAATGGATGTTGGCATCTCAGTGGTCAATTATTCAACTACCCTTGTCCGCTCCAATTCGAAAAAACAACTCCTGCAAGAAAAGGATGATGTGGATCCAATCGGAAAAACTGCTACAGAGCTGTCCATTTATCCCCTCGTGCCCCAAGGCCATAATGACCATGGATGCTTCCCAGCTAGGGGGGCCATTACCTGGCAAAGACAGTCCAAGGAATGTGGTTCCTCCAGAGAGTCCAATTTGCATATTAATGTACTGGAGTTGAGAGCAGTGCTTTTAGTGTTGCAAGCCTTTCAGGATGCTGTCCCATCAGGAACGATTGCAATACAAACAGACATCAGTGGATGTTCTTAGTGTTTCACTGTTGCAGTCATCACATTTGGGTAATCCCTGCCACGGCAGCCCTCAGTTGGCCCAAACATCAGAGGCTTTGCTGTCGCTGCAGGACTGACATCAGGTCGTCACTGGTATAAAAACAGGCAGCAGACGCCATTACATCAGTCTTTCTTGCCGAGGAGCCCGAAGCAGAAGCAGTTCGCACGAGTGCCGGTCGGCCATTTCCGAATTGAAGTTCCATTGGGGAATCTTTTTTCTTGCTCTAACAGATGTCAGAAAAAGTTAACAATTGTCTCGCCTGTGAAAAGCAAATACCACACCAAGACTTACATTCCTACTGCGTCACTTGTTTAGGCCTAGACCACAACATCCCCCACTGTCACTTTTGTGCTTTGTTCAGTGCCAGAACTATACGTCATCGAGCCCTTATTGTAGCTAGATTTTCGCTCTCAGTCCTCGACTTCCGATATGGCTTCAGTAAGCCATCCGACAACTGATCTTTCAAAAAAGTAAGGATAAAGAACAGAGACAGACCACACAGGTCCAAAACTGCCGACGACGCTTCCATTAAGCTAGCCGTCAGTTCTCCGGTCCTCAGTGAGGCACTTTCGCGGCCCCTGATGCCCGCTTCTGTGGATTCGCAGGCCGCTATTAAGACCCTTTCTGAGTCCGGTATGCCGCAAGACTTTTCTTCAACTAAGGATCCTGCGTATGTCTCTACCCTTGGATGGGTCCAGAGCTGCTGAGCAGTCACCGGCTTCCGAGGAAGTACTTTGCACTACCGATACTCTGCAGAGACCAAGGACTTCTTTCGTGTCTACAGTTCCTTCGAAAACTACCGAGTTTCTAAGGCCCAGGGTATGAACCACACCCAAAAAACTGACTACCCAAGCTTAGCCCCAGCTTCCTTGCCTCAGTCTCAAATGCCTAAAATGGCAGAAGACCTTATAATGCTTATCAGGGAAAGCCAGGCTACCCCTTCCAAAAGAAAGAGACTTGTCCCCAGTAGTTTTATCTAAAGAGGAGTCCGATGACTCTAATGCATCCGAATATGAAGATATGCAACCCCTGTCTGCTTATGAGGATTGTGATGCAGAGGAATCCATCCCTTCAGCCTCTCCACCCGAGGGCGTTTACTTAGGGGAAAACCCTACATACTTTAAGGGAGCTTTTCCATTGGGAATGTCAGGACTATTCTCAGTCGAAAGAGATTAAGGGAATTCTTAGATCTTCCACAGCACAGACCTCTGGCCATTCCTCCTGTCCTGGATGTTGTGGATGATGTTTTTATGGAATTCAGTCTGATCCCTGACACCCTCCCTCCTGCTCCCAGGAAACCTGACCGGTACTATAGAGTCCCTGACTCTCAAATTTCTTTTAAAAAATCCTACTGCTGACCTCAAGGTCACCTCTCAAGGACCTAAAGGAATCAAAGCAACTTCAGCTAAGAATCCCACCCCACAAATAGGGATTCCCAAGCATTAGACAGATTGGGTAAAAAAAATTTACACCTCTGTTACTCTTGCTATTAGAGCATTAAATTGTCAGTTCCATATGCTGAAATATCAGCAATATACCATGGAACTCCTCAAACAAAAAATATTGTTTTTCCCTGCTTGTGCAGAAAGTAAAGACTTACAAGAGTTAATGCATTCTGCAAGTCAAGTAACTAAGCACACCTTATAATGTGGTTTTGATGCCCTAGAAGCATCTAGCAGGATAGCAGTCACTGATTCTGTACTTAGAAGACATGCTTGGCTTAAGGAACAGACCTTGCCAGACCATGTCAAATCCAAATTATTGGATGCACCGTTGCACAAAGACAACTTATTTGGCACCAAGGCAGAAGAGGTCCTAAAAAAGATGGAAGAAAAAGCTAAATCTATGCAGACAGACGTCTTACAGGTCCATCCACTGAGGTTCAGTAGGCATTGCCCCTCCAAGCACTGGTCCTTTTCTGCCCACCAGGTTAGCTCAGCCCAGACCCAGGGGAAGCAGGCCCCCCAGACAACAGACCCAAGGAATGCAGAGATCTAAGCAATGAGTTCCTCCTCTTCAAAACCAGGCAGTGCAAAGCCACCCCCTTACGGTAAGAGCTCACAATGACTTTACATTTCCACTCCTCCCTCAGCCCACCTGCACTAGCCCCTAGGAAGGAAACTCTCCTTCCACCAAGCAACTGGGCCACTATTACTAACAACCGCTGGGTCTTCAACATAGTGTTCCAAGGATACAAATTTTATTTTCACACACTGCCAACCCCAAAAGGGGTTCCCCGATCTTCCACCAAATCAGTGGGCAGAGGCCAAAAAGCAAGTCCTTTCCCTCTTCTCTATGAGGGCAATAGAGCATGTTCCTGCAGAACAGACAGGCAAAGGTTTCTACTCCAGATTCTTTTAGGTACCCAGAAAAGAGGGCACATGACGCCCCATCCTCGACCTATCCATTCTAAACACCTTTCTGGTGATACCAAAATTCAGAATGCTCACCCTCCAGCAGCTTCTTCCTATGCTGTCCAAGGATGCTTGGTTAGCCACCTTAGACCTAAAAGAGGCCTACCTACACATCCCAATCGGAATTATTGCAGGAAATACCTGCGTTCCAGAGCAGGATCACTGCACTTTCAGTTCTCTGTGCTTCCCTTTGGCTTATCCACTGCTCCCAGAGTTTTCACAAAATGTCTGGCTCCCGTCATTGCTTTTTGCAGGCAAAGAAATATTCAAATTTACCCATATTTAGACAACTGCCTGATTCAAGCAGACAGTCAGGAAAATCTGCTAAAGCACCTGATCTTTATAAAGGACCTGCTGACCTCCCTGGGGTATACTATCAATGAAAATAAATCAAAACTAGTACCCACACAAACAATTATATTCTTGGGAGCAAGCCTGGACACAGCATCCCAGATGGCATTCCTTGCACCAGAAAAACAAACCTACCTGACAACCTACTTTTCTCAACTAGCCACCAGGACCCAGTTATCCGCAAGGAAAATCCTGCAAGCTCTAGGGTTCATGGCTTCTTGCATTCTACTCATTCCATATGCCAGACTGCATATGAGGAAACTACAATGGTACTTAAAAAGCCTTTGGTGTCAGCACACTCAAGACCTGGAAACTCTTATACCAATGATAGCTTGTCTAAGGAAAGATTTTCTTTGGTGGGCAGCAGCATGCTACCACAACAAAGGGACTTCCCTTCTCACTACCCCATGCCACCCAGACCCTTACCACAGATGCATCAGACTGTGCCTGGGGTGGACACATGGACGTCAGGTGCATTCAGGGCCAATGGAGCCCAAATCAAATACATCTACACATCAGCCAAAAAGAGATGTTAGCTGTTCAGCACGCCCTGACAGCTTTCAGTCCCCTACTCTCCCCTGGGCCTCTGATCAAAACAGACAACACCACAGTGATGTGGTACATCAACAAGCAGGGAGGGACTCACTCTTATTCTCTGTGCAGGCTCACCATGACCCTTTGCCACACGGCCTCAGCCATGCAACTACACCTGTTAGCCCAATTCCTGCCAGGCTGTCTAAACTCTCTGGCAGACAACCTAAGCAGAAACCTGCTAGACCCACACGTGTAGCAGCTAGACCAAAGAACCTTCACCCTTGTAACCCAGAAATGGGGCACCCTGAAGGTAGACCTCTTTGCCTCCCACTCCAATCATCAGCTCAGCAAATTCTGCACCAGGGAACCTCACAGCAATGCCTGGAAAGTGGATGCTGTATTCTTCCAGTGGGTAATCCTCCTGGTCTATGCATTTCCCCCTCTACCACTCATTTCAAGTGTACTGCTCAAAATAAGGGAGGAAAAACTGAGGGCAATCTTGATTGCCCTAGACTGGCTGCGACAGCACTGGTACCCACTGCTGCACAGCCTGTCACCCCTGCCACCATGGCACCTACCTCAAATCCCAACATTCCTGAGCCAGAGGAATGGGAGAATTCATGCATCCCCAATTGCAGACCCTCAGTCCGGCAGCCTGGCTTATTCCCTGACCTCTCCCCAAGCTGCCAGTCTAATCAGAAAAGTTCTAGATGTTATACGTGAGGCCAGATGCCCCAGCACTAGAAAGTCTTATGCTGATAAGTGGAAAAGGTTTTGCACCTGGATCCAGGCTAAGGGAGTCTGAATGGGACAGCCCACCCTACCTCTCATCCTGGATTACCTGGCAGACCTACTACACAAGGGTCTATCCTTCTCTTCTATTAGAATTCATGCCTCTGCCATCTCTGCTCATTTCAGCACAGAGCCACCGCTTTTCTCGCACCCTCTCATCAAACAGTTCCTAGAGGGGCTAACAACTTGAGGCCACCCAGAAGAGCTCCTACCCCAGCTTGGGACCTAAACTTTGTGTTGGAAAAGCTCACCCTACCCCCCCCCCCCCTTTGAACCTGCAGCTTCAGCAGAGTTAAAATTTCTCTCTTGGAAGACAGCCTTCCTTCTGGCCATCACTTCAGCTAGAAGAGTAGCAGATCTACAGGGCACTTATAGCTGTAGAACCATTCATCATTTTCCATGCTGACAGGATCTCCCTCAGGACTAACCCATCCTTCATGCCAAAAGTGGTGTCCAGTGTGGCTCTCAACCAATCCATTCATTTTCCCACCTTTTTCCCTAACCCAAAAAACAAGGGGGAAAGGATTCTGCACTCTCTAGATGTGCACAGACAGCTCAGATTCTACCTAGACAGGACTAAATCTTTTAGAAAAACTGATCAATTGCTAGGCAGCTTCGCTGCAAGAGCAGGAGGGCAAGGCCATATCCAAACAAACAATTTCCAAATAGATAGCACATTGTATCAATTTCTGCTACAAACAGCATGGAAAACCTCCCATCAAGGGGGTCAGGACACATTTCACCAGAACAAACTCCACCTCTGCAGCTTTCCTCAGAGGGGTCTCCACCAGGGACCTCCTGGAGGCTGCAACATGGACTTCTGTTCATACCTTCACCAAGCATTTCCACCTGCCTATGTTCTCCAAATCCAGGGCAGGTTTTGCCACTGCAGTCTTGCAGGGCATCCTAGCCAGCCCCCAGTCATATTGACTGCCTCCACCCTTTTCTTCAGCTTTGGGAATCAGCCCAAATGTGTTGACTGCAACAGTGAAACACAAAGAACATAGTACAGTTGTGTACACTTAACCATAAATGTAGATGTTAGAGTGTATTCACTGTTGCAGTCCTGGTTTTCCTCCCTCCATTCCCCTTGCTCCTCCCCCAAGGAATTTTTGGTATTTACTTTCTGCTGGTGGGGACTACGGTGGTGGTGCTGCGGTAGCGTTGTCGTCTCACAGTAAGAC